>NC_135545.1:1441940-1799440 GCF_045843805.1 Urocitellus parryii
CCTAACTCTCAAGGGTTCTTGGCCCCAGGGGAAGACGCGAGAAAGGTCGTTGTCACCAGTGGGGCGGGCAGCAGGACCTGCCCAGGACCTGAGGCCTTCACAGCTGGAGGCGGACATGGGATCTCCCCACCCACCCCGCCCTGCTCTGCGGGGTCACGAGGCTCACCTGGTGCACGTTCACTGTCCCGCGGTTCTGCACGGAATGCCTACCCGGTGTGAGGCCCGCCTCGAGTCCTCCCAAAGTCCTCCCTCCAGCCCCTGCCTCCGAGCCATGCCATGATCCCCCGAGAATGGATCTTGGCTGGGCCACAGCCTCAGGAGCCCGCCTTCTGTCCTGGGGGTGCTGACGGCATCCTCCATTGGGGGTGTCTGTGCCCCCCAGGCACGTCCTCAGAAACCTTCCTGGCCCATCACGGGGCGCAGTCTGGCAGGTGGATCAGCCAGAGGTGCCTGGGTTACATTTCCCAAGAGGCTCTAGTGCCATCCTGCATATTTGGCATCTGGAGCAGTGACTTTAGATGCATGTATTCTCAACCCTGAAAAACTGCCTAGGAATGTAAGGTAAGGTGACAAGTCTTAAAGGTTTTCATCCCAGAATACAAGTATATCTTTAAAAGTTATCAAGGACGCCCTAAATAAAATTTTGCTCATATGGCTTATATCTACTTATAGTTACCACACTATATATTAAAACAGAAAATTTTAAATATTCAAAAGGACACTAATAAACCTATAACATAACACATTTTATGAAAAATAATCATATTTTCCAATCAAAAAGAAAATAGTGATAAAGGTGGCCTTGTCCTCCAATTTTGCAAGCCCCTTTAAAGTCCTGCTTAGTGGCAGCAGGGTGTTCCCATACATTCTCAACTCGCCACGCAGTACCGAGAATCCCTAGTATGCATTCCTGAGAAAATGAGAAAGTTTAAAAGACTTTTAAAATCTTCATATTTTTATGCAAATCATTTTAAATTGTGGGCCTCCTGAAAGGGCCTTGATTCCCCTAGGGGTCTTTAAACTGTATTTTGGGAACTACTGATCTAAGAGATATTCAGAAAATACACATGAAATTATAAACAGAGACCATCTGGATGTACACCTGAGAGACTATCAATCAATGAACCTGTGGCACATCCATATGACTGTCCTTAATCCATACAATGTGGTCAAACAATGGAAAATTGGGGGGAGGAGGATATTCAGTGAGGGGGGAGTATAGTTGGGACATATTATCAAATGGAAAGCTAGTTATAAAATGGTACTTAGCACAATGTCAATTGTTCAGTGCACTCATGTGTATGTGTAGGTGTGTGTTTATAAATCGTATGTTATAGCTTAGCTATGAGGTGTCCCCCAAAAGCTCATGTGTGAGACATGCAAGAAAGTTTAAAGGTGAGACGATGAGGTTATGAGAGCTTTATCTGATCAGCACATTAATCGCTGATAGGCATTAACTGGGTAGTGATCCTAGGCGTGCTGGACACTGGGCTTTGCCAGTGTCATATGTTGTCCCTGGTGAGTGGGGCTCTCTGCCTCCTGGTTGACCAGTCCTGAGCTGCTTTCCTCTGCCGCGCCCGTCCACCATGACGCTCGGCCTCACCTGGGGCCCAGAGCTGTGGAGTCAGCCATCCACGGGTGGAACCTCTGAACCATGAGTTAAACAAATCTTTCCTCCTCTACCCTGTCCTTGACTGTCTTTGGGTCACAGCAATAAAAACCTGACTAAATATGCGTCAAAAGAGAACACAATATCAACTGAAGTTCTTTTAACAGTAGAATTGCCCTTTGGCAATTTGACATTTTGGCATTTCTAAAATGTCAAAATATACATGGCCCCGAAAAGAATCCCAGGAAAACACTTTGTCAAGGGCCTCCTCTCCTCCTGTGAACTCCAGCATTCCCCTGCACCTCCTCTGCGCTGCACACCATGTAGGCTGCTGTGTGGAGACATGTTGGCGGTGCTTTGGTCCTCTCCCAGGATTCAGGTCCCAGACCAAACATCGCCTCCTGGGGGAGAGGATTCTCCCTACCACCTGCAGAGAGCTGGGGCTGCTCACGCAGGGACTCTGGGGGCAGCCTGGGAGCCGGGTCCTGCGGTGCTTGGAGGGCTTACTTGAGTGATTCTGCAGGCTCGGAGGAGATGAGACCCTGAGGGGAGGACTAGGAGGGGCAGTTGGCCTGGCCAGTGGGGAGGTCCTGCCCCTCTGTGGGAAGGCCCATCTCCCCAAGCAGGAGAGTCCAGGTCAGGGCTCTGGGCAGCTCACAGTTCAGTACTCTTGTTATTTATTTGTTAATCATTGGTTAATTTATCTGTAGTTCATTCCCTCGCCCTTCCACCTCCTCAGACTTCCTGCTGTATTTCTCTCTACTCCGAGGCAGCTGGCAGCAGAACAGAGGAAGTGGACACGTGTGGGTGGAGAAGTATGGACCCGGGAGAGGACCTGCTTGTCTGTGTAGCAAGGCCACCGGACACCCCTGCGGTCCTGCAGTGGGGTCGACTGTCAGAGAGCCGGAGTGGCCCTCCGTCCCGAGCGGTGGGGTCTCTCTGTTGGAAAGAACTGGTGCAGGATTGGGACCTCGGGGGTGATTTGGGGGAAGGCTTGAAGAGACAGGCCTTCCCCGGTGGGGTGCTGTCAGGAACGGGCCGCTCAGTGACTGGGAACTTCAATAAACCGCCCACAGGGTTATTAAGGCTCCCTCCGTCAGCGGGGAGGGCAGAGGGTTCCGTCCTGCCGTGCCCGTCCTGCAGGCCTGGCGTTCACTGATCCACTCTCACAGTGTTGAGTGGCCTTGTCGCACCCTGTCGGGGTCACAGGTGGTCTCTCAGGCGGCGGCCTGGCATGGCCTTACTGCTGCTGGGCCCAGAACATCGGTCCAGCCCCGAGAGCCAGCCGGCTGGCGCGTGCCAAGGTCAGCCCTTCCCTTCCTGCCCCCTCAGGGTCTGAGCGGTCTCCTCACGCCACACCAACAGCCCTTTCTGGGCCATGACACCTGGGAGTGCTCCGTCCATTTTGCAGACAGGGAACGTGGTGCTGGGAGAAGCCCCGTGACTGACTGGTGGGGGAGCGGGGACCCATGCGCATCAGGTCCGTGGGGTCTATAAACCCACACAAAGCCCGGACCCCGGGGCCAGTCTCCTCCCATGGCTCCAGGAGAGCTGGAAAGCCTTCCCCGGTCTGGGCCCATTCTGTTGTAACAAGCACCAGGTCCTGGGCAGCCGGGAGGGGCAGGGGCAGGCGAACCTCCAGAGACAGCAAGGGGAAGGGGCTTCGGTCACTCCAGCCCCCATCCCTGTTCTTCCCTGGTGTGGGCAGCCCCACCCACGAGGCTTTCAGAAGGCAGCGTGGAGACCCGGGGACCGAGAGGAGGAGGAAGCTGCTCCTTCTCCACTCCTGGTTTTGAAAGGGGTTGGATCCAAGACTCTGCACGAACCTCCTTGCAAGCACTTTCTCCTGTTTTAGGTCCTACCCCGCTGGAATCCTGATGGTGTGTGTCCTCGCCGCCGTGGAACAAATAAGTCTAATCCCGCTGTGGATTAGACTTCTGCTGCTTCCAGATGTGTGGACGCAGATGAGGAGCTGGGATGGCACCACCACCCTGGCTCAATGTCTTTTTTAATTTTTAAAGTAAACTTCTTTTACAGTTAGTATATTGATGAGCTAAGAATTGTGCTCAGAAGCCGGACCCCAAACTCCAGGTTGTCAACCAATCCACCCTTCTACCCACTCAAGCTATATCAGACTATGTCCTTCACCCAGCTCTGCCACCCCGGGGGCTGTCCCTACATCGTGGTCCATGCACATAGAAGTTGTGGTGGTCCATCTCTCTGATATAGAAATGAAAAAAAAATATGTGGAAAATGGCACTGACATGTTCCGATTTCCAGTACACCACGAAATTCTATGTAAAAGGGTGTGGGAGTGGGGCTGGGGGAGACGGAACATGTGTGACCCCTCCTCCTCCTCTACCCTGGCACCCAAGCTGAATGCGGTCACTTTAAGGGACGAGAGGTGACACCTCTGTAACCTGATGAAGGAGCAGAGTGAGAAAAAGAGACGAGTGGACTCTAGATTTGCGGAGGGAAAGGCAGAAGGACACTCGTTTCTTCAGCGTCCAGCAGGAACCCAGTTTTGGGCTGCTCTTGCCTGTTGAGTCCCTCCACTCCTGGGAGGGTGACTGCTCCAGTCCCACAACAGGACGCCCTTGGGGAACCCTGAGGGGCTGCCAGGGAGGCTCCCCACTCACTACCTGGAGGATCTTCTGTCTCAAAGGTACTCAGCTTCCTCCTGAGTCCCCCCAGACCCAGAATCCCTGGGACAACTCTAACCGCGTTTCCTGAGGTCCCCTGAGGTCCCCTGAGGTCCCCCTGCAGAGCTGGGTCTGAGATCCGCGACTCCAGGCCTCCCGGGAAGGTCTGCATTGGGGCATTTTCCCTTCGGTCTCACTGAGCCTGAACCTAGAACGGGCTTGTGAGGGGGTCCACCTCGGGGGCTGGCCCTGTGCCTGTCACTCTGCGCCTCAGGGCTCCGGCAGCAGTCCTGCTTTTCTGGGAGGTGGGGAAAGGGGACTTCACTGAACTCAGTACTGGACAGAGTGCCTTAGAGACTTGTAAATGTGGGTAACAAAGAAGGAAGACCACAGAGGGTTCAGGCAGCAGGCGGGTGGCTCTGGTTAGCACCGAGAAAGCGAGGACTCAGGAAAACCAGGCAGATTTGGTTTGGAAAATCCTGGGATCAGAAAATCAGGCCCTTAACTGATCCAGAGGCTTCACGGTGCACTGGCCACAGAGAGCTGGGCCTGGCGTCCTGAGGCAGCCACACGGCAGCTGCTGCAGGAGCCGGGTGGACACAGCAGCACTGGCCACACGGCCTGGGTCTGCCTGGCAGAGTGGCACCAAAACAGCACAGGGAATCTTTTACCCAGGGGGATTCCAGTCAGAAAGGCCACAGGGCCGCCAGCTTGCTTCCCACTCGGAGTGGACAGCTCAGGTGGCCAGCTGAAGTGGGCGGGAATCTGAAGAGGAAGGTGTAAGCACTCGGGACGGAGCCTGGGGAAGGCTGTGTTTGTGGGCAGCGCAGTGGGTGGGGGAGTGGCCCCCTGCCTCATGATCCCAGGGGGACTCCTGAGACCCAGACTCCCAGCAGAGGGGGGCAGTGCCAGGCCCTAGGGTGTCCTGACCTGGTCTCTCTAGAGCAGTCACCACCCAGCAAGCCCTGAGGCCTGACCAGCCCTAAGCCCACCCACCAGAGGGGCACCCACAGAACGCTGCAGCCGCCCCACCCTGGGAGTCGCCCGTCTGGTCTGTGCAGACAGAATTCCAACAGACAGAGGTCCCATCCCCTCTTGCCTCCTAGAACCGGCTTGTGATAACTGAACCATTAATGCTGTTCCGTATTAGGGGGAGAGTGAGACTTGATTCAACCAGCCTCAGGCTTCGGCCTCTCCAATGGCAGCCTGTGAGCAGCACAGAAGGAGGAGAGCGCGGAACACCCCGTCCTTCACCCCGTCCTGCTCTGGCCCTCAGGACTCAGCCCAGGAAGAAGTGGAAGGGGGTTGGCAAAGGCAGGGACCCTCCCTTCCCACTGACTAGTGACCACATCCGTGGAATCGCTTCCTCAGTTTTTCACTAAAAATCTGTTTGCTTTTGTTTTGTTCTGTCTTTTGCTCTTGCTTTTTGTGTGTTTTTGCTGTGCTGATTGGTTTGTGGGCTTATATACTACACATGGTTCCTTTCTTCTCTCACTTTTAGCATTTTTAAGTGTACTTATTCTACCTTGCCTTGTCTTTTGACGGTTAGGATTTTTTTAGTGATTTTGGTTTGGTTTGTACTGTTTTCGTTTGTCTGTCTGTCTCTCTCTCTCTCTCTCTCTCTCTCTCTCATGCTGACGGCCATCCTCCATTCTTTGCTCTCCCTCTACTCTGTTACCTCTGTGTGTCTCCCTCTTCCTATAGCCACCTCAGGCTGCCTCTCTTCCGCATTCTCCTTCTTGTTTTTTTGAAATTGTAAACTCTTTCCTGTCTTCCTGTCACGTTGCCTTTTCTCTTAATTAACTGTATATTTACCATCTTTTAGCCCTAATTGGTCTCTATAATCCCTGGCCCCACCATTCATGCTGTTGAGTTATTAGTGCTGTGAACGCCTTAGTTGACACCAGATACAGTTCATGGTCACTGTTGTTGCTGTGGCAATTGCTGACCTTACCTTACTGTTTTTGGTGACAATCAACACTGGAGATGTCATAGTAGGAATCGAGTATTTAGTTTAATACCGTATGCTGTTAGTACTGGTGGTTGCTATGGTTTGTTTCTGCGTATTCTGTGAGGTGCTGGGAACCCACAGGGACACGACAAGTTCACAGAGTCAAAACTGCTGCTGAACTAACCTCGACCTAAAGACAGTACACCTTGCTCCACACACAAGTCAGTGACACTCAGTCTTCATCTATATTTTCATACCAAGCACAGAAGACACAAAACCCAACGGAATGACCAGTCCCCAAGTAGAAATGCTCCGGGTAGCCCCCAGGTCCCACCTATGGACATCCATTGGTTTAACAAAAACAGATAGAAACCCCCCACAGAGAGGTGTGGATACCACACCTCTGAAGGGGTCTCCATCGGGATCACATTAGGACACATGGGCAAGGGCAGACTGTTCCCTAAAAAGTCCAACACATCAGAATGGGAGAGAAATCCCTTCCAACAGATGCACAAAGCCTGACACAGTAATATAAGAAACATGAAAAACTGAGCTCACACAACACCTCCTGAAGTTCATGATTCACCAAGTAACCCCTAAAATGATGATGGCAGGTCAGATAAGGAATTCAAAATCATCATTATAAAGATGATTAATGAATTTTAAGCGAACACAGAAAAACAACTGAATGAATTAAGGAAGTCAGTTCAGAATAGGAATGAGAAATTCAGTAAGGAGATGGAAATGCTGAAAAGAACCAGCAGAAATCTTGGAAATGAAAATCCCAATAAATCAAATAAAATGTTCAGCTGAAAGTCTAATAGAGCAGACCACCCTGGAGACGGAATCTCAGAGCTGAAGACAAAGTGACCAGCCTCGAACCTTCAGACGACGTTAAAGGAAAACAAGCAAGTCACCGTGACCAGAATACACGAGGGCTCTGGGTCCACACAAAGAGACCAAATTCAAGAATCTTGGGACTGAGGAGGATGGTGAGATGTGTGCTAATGGAAGGGATAAATTCCTCAGGGAAACAGGAACAGAAGAACTGTCCAGCTTTCAGAATGAGATGAGCCTCCAGATACAGGTGGCACCCAGAACCCCCACAGACAAGACCGAAAAACAACCTCTCCACAACGCATTGTAACTAAAAGGCCTGACCTAAAGAACGGGGATAGGATTTTTAAAGGCTCAAGAGGAAAACACCAGGTCACATTTGGAAGCAAGTCTATCACTGCTGATCTCTCTCTCGGACAAGCCAAGAGGGCTTGAGACAAAGTGTCTCTGGTCCTGAACAGACATCTGTAGAATATTTCATCCAATGTCCACAAAGACTCCATGTCCAGCAAAAGTATCATCCAAAATCAAAGATGAGATGAAAACCATCCAAGATAAGAAGAAACTAAAAGAATGCGTGACTACTAAACCAGCACTACAGAACATACTGAAAGCAACACAGCACACAGAGGAAATTAAAAACCAGCCTCAAGTGCCGGGGTTGTAGCTCAGGGGTGGAGCATTTGCCTGACAGGGTGAGGCACTGGGTTTGATCCTCAGAACCACAATCAATAGATAGATAGATAGACAGATAGATAGATAGATAAAGGTTTAAAAATCCAACCTCAGAGTTCACAAAAGAATGAACATCATTCTGTTTCAAATAAGAAACAGAACCAAATTAAGCATGATTAACAAATCAAAATGACTGGGATTAATAAACATCTCTATAGTCATGTTGAATGTAAATGCTCTCAACTCTTCAATTAAAAGACACAGGCTGGCAGGATGGATTCGATAAACAAGACCCACAAAAGACACACCTTACCGCAAATGGAGCCACCGGCTGGACGTGAGAGGATGGGCCCTGGTATGTCACACAATCGGAGCCTCAGAACCAGCAGGGTAGCTGCGCTCACATCTCAAAAAGCAGATTTTACCCAAAAATTGAATCAGAAGAGAGGAAAAGGGGCACTTTCTATTGGTAAAGAGAAGAATCCCACAAGATGATATAACAAAAATAAGTATTTATGACCCAAATGTGAGTGCGACTAATTATATAAAAGAGACGCGACTCAAATGGAAGCCCCAGATAAACCCAGTACAATGATCCTGGCTGATTTCAACAAGTCTCTCCCACGATCACACAGATCTTCCATACATCAACTCAGTGAGGATTCTTTGGACCTGAAAAGTATTATAAATCAAATGGCATTAACAGACGTCTACAGAGTATCTCATCCAGGCGAATATTCTTTCTTCTCAGCAACTCATGAAACCTTCTCCAAAATGGATCATATTTTAGGCCACAAACCAACTCTTGGCAAATACAAAAATTTTATATAATTCCTTGTATCAATCTATAATGAAATGAGCCAGGCATGGTGCACACACCTGTAATCCCAGCAGCTCAGGAGGCTGAGACAGGAGGTCATGAGTTCAAAGCCAGCCTCAGCAATGGTGAGGTACTAAGCAACTCAGTGAGATCCTGTGTCTAAATAAAGTACAAATGGAGATGTGGCTCAGTGGTCAAGTGTCCCTGAGTTCAATCTCTGGTTAATATATATATATATATATATATATATATATATATATAATGAAATGAAATTAGAAATCAGCACTAAAAAATCCTGTAGGCAGAAACTATAAAAACACGTGGAGATTGAATGATAAATGGATGATAGAAGAAATCAGGGGAGAAATTTAAAAATTCTTAGACTCAAATGAGAATAGTGATACAACCTAGCAGAATCTCTGGGACACTATGAAGCAGTTCTAAGAGGACAGTTACAGCTATGAGTGCCTAGAAAATCAGATGTAAGCCATCTCATGATGCATCTCGGCCATTGAAAAAGAACAAACCAGTTCCAAAAACCAGTAGAAGGAAGGAAATAATTAAGAGCCTAAATCAATGAACTTGAAATTTTTTTAAAAAGGCACTACAAAGGATTGAAGAAACAAAGAGTTGGTTCTCTGAAAAGATAAATAGGATCGAGAAACCTTAAGCCAAACTAACCAAAATAGAAAGAATAAACAAATTAATAAAAATAGAGATGAAAAAAAGGAGAAATCACAGATATTTCATAAATCCAGCAGATCATTGGGACTACTTTGAAAACTTATAATCCAATAAATTAGAAAACCTAGAATAAGCAATTCCATTTCTAGAAAAACACAATCTGCCAAAACTGAATCAAGAGGACGTAGAAAACCTAAACAAACCAATAATTTCTAATGAGATACAAGCAGTAATAAATAGCCTTCCAAAGTAAAGCCCAGGACCAGATGGATTCTCTATCAGACCTTTTAAAGAACTAATGCAAATAGTCCTCAAATTATTCCATTAAATAGAAAGGGACTGAACACTTCCAAAGTCATTCTGTGAAGCCAGTATCACATCATATCAAAACCAGGTAAGGACACATCAAAGAAAGAAGATGATAGACCAATATCCCTACCTGATGAGCTTGGGTGCAAAAGATACTTAATAAAGTATGAGCAAATCCTGTGCAACAACATATTAAGAAAATTGTACACCTCGATCAAGTTGGTTTTATTACAGAGATGCAAGGATGGTTTAATATATACAAATCAATGAACGTAATTCATCACATAAACAGAATTAAGGCTACAAATGGAAAAGAAGTCAAATTATCACTGTTTATAGATGATATGATCCTATACCTAGAAACAGTGAATCTGCTGAGAAAGAAATCAGGAAAACAATTACAATTTCAATACCTCCAAAAACAAAAAACAAAAACACAACCCTAGGGATGAATCTAACCAAGAAGGTGAAAGAGCTCTCCAGTGAAAACCAAAAGAACACTGAAGAAAGAAATTGAAGGAGACCTCAGAAGACAGAAAGCCCTCCCATGTTCATGGATAGGCAAAATGAATATTGTTAAAATGTCCTTACAGCAAAAGCAGTACCCAGATTCAATGCAGTCCTCCTCAAAATACCAATGACATTCTTCAGAGGACCAGCAAAAACTGCCCTGAAACTCATTTGTAAGAATAAAAGACCCAGAATAGCCAAAACAATTTTTGTCTAAAAAAGCAATTCTAGAGGCATCACGACAGCTAACTTCAAAGTATACTACATAGCTACAGTAACAAAAACTTCATGATACTAGCAAAAACAGTCACATTCACCAATGGTACAGAAGACACAAACATCTAGGGTCATCTGATCCTTGCCAAAGGCGCCAAGTGCCAACAGACCTTGGAGAAAAGACAGCTTTTTAAACCAACGGTGCTGGGGAAAACTGGTTGTCCATAGCAGAAGAAGGAAGCTAGACCCCCATCTCTCACTCTGCACAAAAATCAACTAAAAATTGACCAGAGACCTAGGAATTAGACCAGAAAATATGCAACTCCTCGAAGAAGAAGATGCAGGGTCAACATTCCGGCATATAAGCCCAGACCATGGCTTTCCCAACCGAACACCTAAAGTTCAGGAAATAATGTCAAGAGTTAAAAAATGGGACAGCATCAAATTAAAAATCTTCTGCACAGTAACTGAAATAATTAGGAATGTGAAGAGATAATCTACAGAATGGGGAAAAAAATCTTTGCTAACTACTCTTTTAACAGAGGACTAAAATCTAGACTATATAAAGAGCTAAAAAAAAAACACTTTACACCAAAAAATTAAATAACCCAATTAATAAATAGGCAAATGAATTTAATAGATGCTTCTCAAAAAGAGAAGAAATACGAATGGCCAACAAATAATACATGAAAGAATGTCCAACCTCATTAGCGATTAGGAAAATGCAAATTGAGACTATACTGAGATTTCATATCACACCAGTCAGGATGGCAGTTATCAAGAATACAGATAATGAGGGACTGGGATTGGGACTGGGTGGTACAGTGCTCACCTAGCATGTGTGAGGCACTGTGTTCGATCCTCAGCACCACATAAAAATAAATAAATAAAGATATTGTGTCCATCTACAGCTAAAAATATTTTTTTAAAAAAGAATACAGATAATGATACCTGCTGGAGAGGATGTGGAGGGAAAAAAAAACACTATTACAGAGTTAGGGGGGCTGTAAATCAGTATGACCACGATGGAAATCTGCATGGAGGTTCTTCAGAAGGCGAGTCATGGAACCACCGTATGACCCAACTATACCACTTTTTGGTATTTATCCTAAAGAATCAAAGTCATCGTGCCACATGATACGTTCACAGCTATAGTATCAAAAACTTCATGATACTAGCATAAAAACAGACACATTCACCAATGGTACAGAAGACACAAACATCTAGGGTCATCTGATCCTTGCCAAAGGTGCCAAAAACCTACATAGTAGAAGAGTGGAACTAGACCATGTTCATAGCAGCACCAATCCCAGTAGCCAAAACATGGAACCTGCCTAAATGTCCATCAGCAGGTGAATGGATAAAGAAAATATGGTGTATACACAGTGGAGCTTTATTCAGCCACAAATAAGAAGGACATTATGGCATTTGCAGGAAAATAGAGGGAACTTGAGACTATCATGTTAAACAAAATAAGTCAAACTCAGAAGGTCCAAGGTGAATGTGTTCCCTCACGTGTGGAAGCCAAAGAGGGAAAAGGGAAGTCGAGTGGGGGTGCACCTCCTAAAACTCAGAGGGCAGAAGAGAAAAGGGGGGAGGGAGGGGGAGGAGGTGGGAAGTGCTGGTATTGGCCAGATCGTGTTGTTACATTGTGTGCATGTGCAAATGTGTAACAGCAAACCCATCCACTGCACAACTCTGAGGCACCAATAAAACAAACATACAGAAAAAGTCCTTCTGGGAACACACAGCAAGCGTCTGTGGGATTCATGGGCGAACAAATGAGGGATGGGGCTTGTGCGTTCCTTTTGTATTTCATCTATATCTCCACTCTTGACGTCATTTAAAATGTCTAAGCTCATTTTATGAGGGGTTTCACTTCTTGATAGTCATTCTAAAGAAATAATCTCACAAGTGTGCAAAGATCTATGTACAACAATGTTTACAAGGATAATTCATTGTAGTAAGAAAAGGAAAACACAGTAAATAGGCACAAATCAGGGGTATATGGCAGGCGCCATGCACACAGCTCAAGGCTCCGAATGGAACATGACCTCAGAATCAGCCAAGACTGGTGGCCGACGTGGGAGCTGCGTGCTGCGCTGCGCAGAGAGGAGCCTCCGAACCTGGCCGTGTGCGCCCTGTGCGCCCCGTGCTCTCGCCAAGCAAAGCGATGCTGCGTTCATGACTACTGACAGGGGCTACCTCTGCCCCAGACCAGTGGGTTTTATTTGAGTTTTGAGCTTTGCAAGATCTTCCATTGCTCTGAAATGACTGAACAAAATCCATCCAACATTGTGGGTAACCAAGAACACAGCTGCCTCTCTTTGGCACCCAGGAAGCTCCAGGCTTCCTGCTTAGCACCCCTGAACACGGTCCTGTACTCTCCCACGTCCCTGCGCAAGAGTATGTACTTATTCCCCCGCAAACGGGGGATCGCGAGCGGGCTCCCAGGTTTGCACAGGCACTAGGAGCTAGGACTCCAAGTGGCTCCCGAGGTCTACACAGCACCCTCCCCATGCGGGGAGTTGGAGGCGAGGGCTTACACAGAGGTCTCTACAGGAGTTAAAACTCACATAACGGTACACCCCCAAATAGGGCATGTGTATGAATTTAGAAATTAAAAGATGAATTAATTCACCTCGAATGTGAGTGACTGATGAAGCCCTCTGCTGTCCACATTTCCGTGGAAGGAAGGAAAAACAGAAGACTTCTGCTGGACCTTGACTCGCAAACTCCACAGGGAGGCCAGATGAGCGGACCTGGCAGAGGCAGGAGTGAAATCCCAAGGCTCCAGGAAGACGTGAGCGACAGGCGGCACGTTTGCTGGGCGTTCCAGAAACTGCCAGCTGGAGAGAGCCCCCTCACCTCCAGAGCCCAGGTCCACGCTGCCGGCCGGCTCTGAGGGCATCTGAAGGTGGACACGCAGGAGAACCAAACTTGGCACGGTCCTCCCTGCTCACCCTGCTCACCGCGCGACCCCGCGTCTGGGACGCAGCCTGCAGCCAGCTCACAGATGCTCCAAGGTGTGTGCCGAGTTAATAAAGGAACCAACCGAAGAACAAAGGACAAATCTATCCCCAAATAGAGCTAAGGACGGTTTTAGAGTAAGGAAAGACCCAGCCGCCAATCAACATGCGGAGGCATAGGGAGTGAACGGCCTGACCCTCGGGTCCGTCAGTCCTCAAATCAGCGCGCAAGAGTGGCGGGCGGCTGCTGCGTGGGGGACGTGCTAAGGGACCAGCCAGGGCTCAGGACAGGACTCCCGGGAGGACACCCGCGGGCCGCCCAGGAGCGCGCTGCTCTCGCTGTCTTTGAAGAGCCAAATCTTGCCACTTCGCGGATGGCCCCACAGGAAGATCCACACCTACCACCCCGCTGGGGTTCCACCCAGAGCAGCACGTTACACACACACACACACACACACACATACACACACGAACAAAAGAGCGAAAAGAGCTAGTATTTACTGAGTGCCACAAGGTCCGTTACCACTAAACCTAGGATTCATACGAAGTCTGTGATTATATACATATATATATTGTAGTTGTACATGGACAGAATGCCTTTATTTGTTTTGTTTTGTGGTGCTAAGGATCGAACCCAGTGCCTCACACGTGCTACACAAGTGCTCTGCCCCAGCCCCGAAGGCTGTGAGTGTTACATTTTCACATCTCAGAATCCTTTCTACTTTTAATAACGAATGGATACCCCCAATAGATTCTGTTCAAATGGTTTATATGCATAATATTTCCACCTTATAAATTGGCATGAAGAAAAATCTTTGATTTGTAACTTAAAACCATAACAAACTCTGATGTATAACACCCTTTTATGGATAACAGTTATGATTTACAGACCAAAAAATGAATAGTCAAAGTGGCGTTGGTTTACACTTTGCAGATTCCTGAAATTTTTCTCCAGTAGAAGCAATGGATTTGCTTTTCTGTGACTTAATTCCAACCTTCACAACATCACACACAGAGATACTGGAAAGTAAAAACACAGGACCTTAATGCTCTTAGGAACCTGTGGATTTGCTGAAAGATCCTGCTTTCCCTACAGGGATCACTGAACTGAATTTTGGAAATGATTGGCCTAGGAAGCATAGGTAATACTCGTGAAATTCTGAGTGCTGGCCATCTGAAGGCAATCTCAGGGCCAGGCACGGTGGTACCCGCCTGTAATTCCAGAGGCTCAGGAGGCCAAGCATCACCAGTTCTAGGCCAGCCTCAGTAAGTCAGCAAGGCCCTGAGCAGCTCGGTGAGACCTTCAATATGAAAATAGTAATCGTAGTAGTAGTAGTAATAGTAGTACCAGCCTGGGGAGGTGGCTGGGTGGTAAAATGCCCCTGGGTTCAACCCTGGCTACCAAAAAAGAAAGAAAGAACCTCAGCCGCAAGCACTTCCCCCCTCGGTCTCCGCAGCTGGCTGCGCCGAGGCGGCCCCTCCCCCACTCCTCTCCTCCCTCTCTTTCCTGGTGACTCATCTCCAGGGACTCTGAGCGTTGCCTGGCAACCAGACCAGCTCCTGCATCCCCCCTCCAGTGAGGACCTGCTGCACCCACTGTTCACCCCACAGCTGCGGCTGCCTGCAAGGTGCCTGCACACCAAGAGTGGGGGCCCAGCCACGCTCCACGCTGGCACGGGGACCGCCAGCTCCTTTGGTTCCAGTTCCTGTCTTTGTGAAGCGGGTTGTCAGTGGCTGCTGTGAAGAAAAGCGAGCAGGCATGAAGGTGAACGTGGGAGACCAAAGAGGGGTGGCCTGTCCCTCCTGAGGCCAAGGTTTGAGAAGTGCAGGAGCACCTGTGTGCACACACACACAGCTGTTGTTCAGTCACCATCGTCACTGAACAATGAAATGTTTTCCTTTAAAAAAGAAACAGAAGTCACCAATGCACATTAGCGTGGTCTCTGTCCATGGGAAAGGCAAGGTCTGGTATGAGGAGGACCCGCAGCCCTTGTGCAGGGTGAAACGGGGAGGCAATTTGATGCAGCCAGTTGGGGCCGTGCCTGGCAGCACCCCACGAGGCTGAGAGAGTGGAACACGTGACCCAGCGGCTCCATGCACACCCCAAGAACTGGAAACACACAGCAAAGACGTGTGTGGAGTCTCCTGTTCCGAGCAGGCAAAGGGGGGACATTGCAGTGTCCATCAAGAATGACCAGAATTTGGCATTGACCCACGGTGGAAAGTACTCCCCGGTGGGGAAGCAGGTCTGCCACCTCCCACGACTGGACACACTCTGAGCAGGTGAAATCAAGCACTCGCAGAGGCCGAGGCCGTGTAGTTTTACTGGCCCAAGGCACAGACCCACACACCTGGGGTGGTGGTTTCCCGGGGCCAGGAAGGGGAAATGGGGTGCTGAGGCTGGTGGGTCCAAACTGTGGGCTCTCTAGTGTGAAACGGTTCTGAGGATGGAAGGCGATGGTGATCTCAAATCCACGTGAAAGCAGTTAATGCCAACGAACAGTGCACTTAAAATGGATAAAACATAAAATGCTGTCTAACATGCCCTAACTTAAATATTAAAATGCAGAATCTGCAAGACTACGTGTAACAATTAATACCTGAAAACATTCCTTAACACGGTAAATGTATGTTGTGTGTATCTTATCGCAATTAAAACCGAGAGCTGGAGCTGCGCGCCACAGCGCGCGCGCGTAAGAGAGGGGCCGGTGGAGCGCGCAGCGCTCAGGCCCCCGCGCCCTCCCGACCCGGCTCCGCGCCCCCGCGCCGCCTCTGCTCAGACGCACGCGGGGCCGCGCGACTTGGCGATCTGGCTTTAAATTCTCTGTGAGGCCGTTTCTTTTCTCATTGGCTAATCTGACAGGAAAAGGGATTCGCCGTTGGCGCTTCGGCCTCTTGTTCATTGAGAAAAAGAGGAAATACTCCGCGTGCGCTTCTGGAAGGGGCAGCCCCGAACCCCGGGGTGTTCATCGGCGGGGGACTTGGCTCCGAATTTGTCTCTCGATTTTTCTCCGCGATTGCTAGGAAGTTGAACTGAGGCAGAGTTTGGAAAGAAGGGAAAAAGTTTGCGGAGGGACTGGATTTATTTGCACATCGCTGAAAGAAACACCGGGGGAGAGGGGTTGGTGCGAAGCCGTGATCACCGAGTTCAGATGCGCTCTAAGCCTGCTGGAGTGACCACACTTCCAAGACACCATGGAGGCCGGAGCACAGAGTGGCAGCGGGTCTCAGCCTTTGCTGCAGGCGCACTGTGACAGTGGCAGGCAGCGTGGGGAGCCTGGCCCTGGAGAAGCCCTCTCCCAGCAGGTACAGGTTTTGTCTCTGGATCAACTCAGAACCATCGGAAACACCAATGAGTACACCGAGGCACCGACTGCGGTCCCCAGACCCGGACTGCAGCCCGCTCCTCGCCCCTCCACTCAGCACAAGCCGGAGAGGCTCCGCGGTCTGCCGGAGCACAGCCCGCCTCCCAGGCTCCAGCTTTCGCAGGTTCGTGTTTCTACTCGAGCCCCTCTGCCCAGGTCCATCAGCACCGTCAGCTCAGGGTCTCAGAGCATCCTAAGGACAAATGTCAGCAGCAGCTCCTCGGAACGGAGGCTGTTAGGACCAGCCTTCTCCTCTGGTCCACTTGCTGATGGGATCATCCTGGTGCAACCCAAGTCTGAGCTCAAGCCAGGTGAGCGCCAGCCACTGAGCATGGAAGATTTGGGCCTGCACGCCTACAGGTGTGAGGACTGTGGCAAGTGCAAGTGTAAGGAGTGCACCCATCCAAGGCCCCTGCCATCCAACTGGATCTGCAACAAGCGGTGCCTTTGCTCGGCCCAGAACGTGATTGACTATGGGACTTGCGTGTGCTGTGTGAAAGCTGTCTTCTACCACTGCTCTGATGATGATGAGGACGACTGCTCTGACAACCCGTGCTCCTGCAGCCCGTCTCACTATTGTGCGCGTTGGTCGGCCATGGGTCTCATGTCCGTCTTTTTGCCTTGCTTATGGTGTTACCCTCCAGCCATGGGTTGCCTTAAATTGTGCCAGGGGTGTTATGATTGGGTTAACAGGCCTGGGTGCCGGTGTGAAAACTCAAACACAGTCTGCTACAAAGTTCCCACTGTTGCCCCTGAGGCACTTTGAAAAACCATCATAGCATTGTTAATCAGGAATATCAGTATTAAGGGTTGTTCTCTTTTTTTTCTTAAACACATATGCAACCAACTAGACAGTTGTGATCTTGACACTGTTCGTAGAGAGTTGGGATAGTCTTTGCTGCTTACAGTGAGATGCTTTTTGTCTGTGTGCTATTTTAACTGATATGCTTGTTAGAACCTCAGCTAATGGAGCTCAAAGTTAAGGGATACGGAACTTGGTGTCCCACATATTGCATAAGCTTAAGCAACAGACACTCCTAGGCAGCTCTTGTTTGTGAATAGTCCTTGCAAAATTTGTAAATTAGCCAATGATCCTCTTGCCATTGTGTTCCCCAGAGATAATGTGCTATATTTTTGAATAGACAATGATATTCGCAACTGTGAGAAACAAGTTGTGCCATACTCCATGGTAATCACAAAATATTATACTAATACGTTGTACATTCGGAAGAATGTGAATCAATCAGTATGTCTTTAGAGTGTATTTTGCCTTACAGGAAGCCTCTATTGGAAAACTCTGATTTCCCCTTTCGACTTCATGTAGATCGTAGTCGTAGTAAAATTAAACATTTATTTTCTAGTTTTTCCACATGCTGTTTGGTGTGAAGACTATTTATTTGAAGTTTTATTATTTTATAACAAAGAATATTTTAAGCGACACCTTACAAGTTTTTCCCCCTGGGTATTATAGTTTCTGCCAAAGAGGGGCTTGCTGATGCCTATGTTCAATATAAAATAGAAAATATATTAACGTTTGAAATTAAAAAGCAAACGGAAAGCTGAGGAATGTCAGCGCGGCCTGGTTCCTCTCCCGCTAGGCAACAGCGCCATCTCGCGCCGCGCACCAGGAACGAGACCGGGTCGCCGCAGCCGCACTGCGGCGAACACTTGTTCGCGGGCCCGGGTTTAAAAACAAGTGTTTTGCCGAGCGCCGCGTGGCCGTCGTGGGCCGCAGGGATCTGGGGAGTTCCTCAGCCCCGGCGTGGACAGAGCTGGGCAGGGAGTCCGGGCTGGGTTTCCCCGGCAGCCGAGCGGGGTCCTAGGTGACTCCGGCGGGTCCCCAGGCCACAGCGGCATCTCCAGCCCCCTCCTGACTCGGAACCCCCACCCCCACCCGGGGAGCTGTCCTGGGCATGTCCGGAGAGGGGACTCCAGGAAGGCTGTCCTTCTGCCTGGGGTTTGGGCATGGTCTTGGGCACAGTCCTGCCAGGCTGGTGGGGACAGGGATGTGACCTGAGCCCCCACTTGATGGTCAGGAAGTCCTCTCCCCAGTTCCACACCACACGCAGGATGCAGAGGTGTGTCTGGTGTCTCTGGGCTCTCACCAAATGGATTCCTAACTGCAGGAACCACTTCCAGGAATCACGGGAGACACACGTCGGGGTGGGGGGGGGAACTGTGCCTCCCACCCACACACAGAGTGGTGCCTCGGACACACCATGTGGTGGAGGAGCCTGCCTGGGAGAGGGGTCCTGGCGGGTCGGGGAGGGCACGCGTGGGAAGAGCTCCACTGGGGGCTCCGGTCCTTGGTGGGCAGCTCGTGTGAAGTGTTTCCTGGTTCCTGGGGCACAGTGGCCTCTCAGGGTGTCCCACCCAGGACGGGAGGGCAGGTGCGTGATGGTCCAGAGTGTGGGAGTCCAGCCAAGGCCGCGGGAGGGTGATGTCTGACCTACTGGTCTGCACACAGAGGGCACACTCAGAGGACTGGAGTCCCGGCTCAGACGTCCTGCGGGTCAGCAGAATCCCAAGCCTCAGAGCTGGGGAAGGCAAGGAGGTCTCCAGGCTTCCTGAGCCCACGGACTCCCTGCTTCTTGACCGTGCCCACCAAAACCACCTTACACCCCAGGTGGACACTCAAGCAGGGACAGTGTTGCCCCAGAGGATGTCTGGCCATATCTGGGGACATTTTTTGGTGGTCACAGCTGGTGGGAGTGGAGGAGATGGGAAATTCAACGATGCTGCTCAGCCTCCTATGCTCAGCGGAGGAGGATGGCCTCCTTCATCCTAGGGTGCAGGAACAGCCTCCTCCCTCCTCCACAGCAAAGGCCCAGGAGTTCCACAGGACCAGGAGGTCCCCTGGCTGGGTACCGACACCTGTGGTCTCGCACTCCCTCCAAAGCTGCCTGGAGCAGACACTTCCCTCCACTCCCGTCAGCCTCCTCCTCAGATGGAGCGGCTGGCCTCCACCATTCCCTCCTGCTCCCAGGGTCTCCTCCTGGGTCCTCCCTGGGGACCCACCCTCCAGTCACATCCTTGGTGAGTGTGGCTTCTTGGCCACACTTGAAGACCCTTCCAGATTCTGCTTCCAGGACTCTGCTGCCTGTCTGCCCCACTCAAGCCACCACCCCCAGCCGCCCCCACGCTATTACTTCACGATGATTCCAGGGTGCTGCCTGCAGGCCGGCTCCACACTCCCGCTGTCACCCCACACCGCCAGCTCCCTCCCCAGTGTCCCTTGATTGCTGTTTCTCTGACAAAACCAGCAGCAGGAAGCTGGCTCTGCGGTCTCCTCAGGGAAGAGGGGCCCTCGCTGTGCCTGGGACAGGCCAACCACAGGGAACCCAGCCCCGGGCCAGGCGCCGGGAGGCCACCAGGGAGGACTCCCACGAGGGACCGCTGAGCCTCCTCTCCCTGTTTCACTCTTCTTTCCCTCGTACCCCTCCTTCGCCGGCTTTCCAGGGGGCTCCAGGAGACCTGGTGGTTTAACACCAGCTTCAGGGTGGCCCTGCTCAGCGCTGCTGGGGACAAAGGAATGTGGACGTGAAGGTGCTCCGTGCCTTCCCAAGCCGGGGGCTGCAGGGAGTTCTGCGGCAGGGACCACACCTGCATCCGCACTGCGGGAGTGGACGGCCCTGCTCCTGGCTGCTAGGGCGCTACAGCGTCCTCCTGGATGCCATGCCTCTCGACCCTCACTCCCTTCCCTCCCTCAATAGGCCCTGAGGTGGCCTCAGCCGCTGCCTCACCTGGTTGCTGAAAGCTCGGTCCTTGTTCCCGAGGTGAATTCAGTACGAACACAGGGTTTTGAGGAAAAGGAAAGAGAAGGTTTATTGTTTACTAGAAAAGGAGAACACAGGGAAGACCTGTCCCCGAGACTGTGACTGCCCCTCAGGGGACAGGGGGCTGGTAAAGAAGCTATGGAAAGGCTGCACTGCAGGTGTGCCGCGGCGGGGCCCCAGGTGCACCCGCCTGAAGGTACGTGGAAATCCACTTGTTATTTTTGGAGATAGTCGCTTCCTACTCTCCCAGGGACATCTCCTTCCTGTGGGGATCAGATAGGTAACCCAAGGTGCTCTTGTTCTTCGCCCTGGGCTAGGGAGGGAGAGGGAGAGAGAGGAAGAAAAACATGTCCTTTTTAAAATAAGCAGCAAGGGCTCTGTTCAGAGGTGCACTGGACACGATGTTCAGAGGTGCACTGGACACTGTTAGAACCTGCGGTCGGGACGTGTGTGCTCCTGCACCCGGGCCTTCGCCCTGGCGGGGCTGGGCAGACCTGGGATCCGGGCTCCCCAGGGCTCTGGCGATGCGGGTTTGGGAGAGGCTGCACGCTCTGCTCTCCCGAGCCCCCCCCCCCCCCCCCGCACCAGGAAAGAAGCAACAGTTAGCCCTTCAGGGGGACAAGAGAACTGTCACCTACTCGGACACGTACACGTAAAGGGGCTTGTTCAACAATCAGGCACCTACTGAGTGAAGAAAATTTCACCCTCCAAAAAGTGGCTTTCTGTTCTTACTGACCTTTCTTGTATCTGTAAATTACATTTATTATAGAAACGCAAAACCGTACAGCTGCTGCGCACCGGACTGCTCCGCGTTCTTACTGCCTCAGTCCCCATCTGCAGGTGACGAGGTGAGGCTCCGAGGGGCCACGTTGAGCCCGTGGTCCTCCACACCGAGCGCGAGCGCCGGAGCCAGCCTTGGTAAACAGCAGCCTCTCCACTGAGGACCGACGCTCACCCTGTGCTAGGGGAGACCCACGCTCCCGTCCCACGGAAGTCCCTTCCCTGGCCTCACGCTGGAGGCAGCTGCCAGTGGACAGGAGTGAGACTTTCACTGGCACTTCCCAGGGGACAGAGGGGCAGTGAGACAGCGGTGGACCAGGGCAGCGACCTGGTCCCGCGTGGGGAGACACCTTGAGCGTCTGTGTCCTGCAACCCAGAGAAACACAGTCAAGAACGGCCCAGGTAGTTGTCACCGCAGGGCTGGGCCTCAGGACTCCCCTGGAAACCCTCAGCACCCCTGGAGGACATCTCCCACACTGCTGGCACCCAGGAACCCCGAGCACCCGCTGAGCTGCACGCTGACCTAGGAGACGGCACCGGGTGACAGGGTCGTCTCTCTACACAAAGATCAGTGGGGAAGGCGGCATGTGGGACATTTTTGCGACTCTCTGGATGTCCTCCGTCTCGGGGACCTCGGGGACGGCTGGATTCTCATCTGGGCTCCTAGTTCCTGCACGTGTCAGACGTCATTCTGCAGAAAGCTGGGAAGGAAAAGGGCAAATGACACCTTTGTGCTCTGAGCAAAATCGTTGGGAGGCGTGTGGACCCTCCAGAGGGTCTCGGCTCCCTCCAGGGAGCTTGGATCGCATTTTGGGAGCAAATGGCCTAATAGACACACGAGTGATAACAACAATAACGAGACTCTGGGTGGGGGCCGCCTGAGCGCCGGGAGCGGGGCTGGTTAGAGACCCTCGGCCGCGGCCCCTCCCCCTCGCTCTCCGCAGCTGGCTGCGCCGAGGCGGCCCCTCCCCCACCCTCTCCTCCCTCTCTTTCCTGGTGACTCATCTCCAGGGACTCTGAGCGTTGCCTGGCAACCAGACCAGCTCCGCATCCCCCCTCCAGTGAGGACCTGCTGCACCCTCCGTCCCACCCCCCGGCGGCGGCTGCCTGCCAGGTGCCCGCACACCCGAGTGGGGGCCCAGCCACGCTCCACGCTGGCACGGGGACCGCGGGCTCCGGGGGTTCCGGTTCCACTTGAGCTCTCTCCACGTGTCTTGTTTTCTTCTCCGTCTCTCATTGAAGTCTGGTGTCTTGATGAAGCCTGTTATTAAGCAGCCGCCGTTCGGAGGGGCCCTACTCTATTCCCCTGGGAAAGGAGGACGTGCCCCGGGCCAGGCTGGGCCCGGTACCTGCACGGGGCTCGCCGACCCCAGACCCACAGGAGAGTCCTTTATGAACGCAGGGGTCTGCTCCTGTTTCGTGCCCGCACTGTCCCCGTCACATGGCACATGCTAAGTGGCTGTTGAGTGACCGGATCAGCACACAGCCAGGGCTGTCCCCCAGTTGACGGCTGCTTCTCCTCCGTTTATGGAACCCTGACGCTTGGTCTCACTTGGCCCCGTAAGTGGACTGCGTGGGAACCAGCACCTCCCGCTCCCAGGGAGGCCACGGTCCCCTCCCAAACCTTCAGGTTCCCCGCCTTTCCGTGGACAGTCCTAGTCAGCGCCGAGGCCGTCCTGGCCAAAGTCCAGGGCTCCCTGGGAAAGCATCGCCCGCCCGGCCGCCCAGCGCTGTCGGGACAGGTTTTAGTGACGCAGCCCAAACTCCCCAGAGGGCACGGACGAGAGGGGGACAGGCAGTTATGTCACCAGCACCGGTGGGGACGGAGGACTAGAACAGTGAGTGTGGCGGCATGGAGGGAACTGCTTCAGCAACTGTGGATACGGAGGCGGGCAAAATGCCTCAGGAAAGTGAAGCTTCATTCTTTCCAGTGCTCGTTTACCCAAATTACTACAGTTTTTCATATTTCATTATTGTAGAAATAATTAAAAACAAAAGCCTGTCACCTGGGCTGGGGCTCAGCGGTGCAGCGCTCGCCTGGCACAAGCCAGGCACTGGGTTCGATTCTCGGCACCACATAAAAAGATAAAATAAATAAATAAAATAAAATAAAGGTAACAAAAATGTCATATCTGTTTAAAAAACAAAAGTATGCCATGGTTTACTGTATCCAGCTCTCTTCCAGCTAAAGCCCACCTTGCAGGTGCAGAAAGTGGGGTTCAGAGGGGCCCACGTCCTGTCCAGGATCAGGGCGACAGTGTCGGGTCTGTAGCTCGGCTTCTGCCTCCCACCTCCTCTCCTGAGAGCTCTCGACTCACCCCTAGCAAGGGACTCGGTGTCCAGCCACGGGGCTCCAGCACCGGGCCACCAACCTCCTGACCACAGGAGGCAGACAGAGGTAGACCCTCTATTTCTGTTTCTTTCTCTTTTTTTTGGGGGGGGGGACAGGGATTGAAGCCGAGGGCACTTAACCGCTGAGCCCCTGGTGAGACTCACCCAGCAGCCCTTTTCATTCTTTATTGTGAGACGGGGTCTCACTAAATTGCTCAGGGTGAAGGCTGGCCTGGAACTTGCTGCGATCCCCCTGCCTCATTGGCTGGGATACTTGGCGGGATCCACTGTGCTGGGCTGTGGACACTTTGTCCTGAGGATTTAGAGATGGGAAGAGAGTCACATCAGGATACCCGGGCATCAGGCGTCAGACACCTTAAACATGCACCTCTTCAGCCAGCAAAGCTGCATCTTGGAAAGTCACCCCGGAGGGCGGGGGACACACCTCAGCTGGTAGAGTGCCTGCCCTCAGGCACAAGGCCCTGGGTTCAATCCCCAGCACCACAGGGGGGCGGGGAATAAAGAAGGAAATTCTCCTAGGAGAGTCATTCTGAAACTTCATCCTGTCGGAATTTTGTGCTTTCCAGGATTATTGAGAACCCCAAATAATTTCTCTTTGTTTGATTTACGATCATGTATATCTACCATACTATCAATGGAAACTGGATATTTTTAATTTAAAAAACTTTGAAAGGTAAGGAATCTCTTATATATCAGCATCATCTACACTGAAGGAAAAACAATGGCTCTTTCCAGATAAGGATCATGAATCAAGGTGTCTCCCACGTGTTTGCAGACCCCTCCAATGTCCTCCCAGGTAGAGGACAGCTGAATTCTCACACCTGCCTCTTAAATCCAGCCCTGGCAACTTGACAACATGCAGAATCCATAGAAGGACTCGGCCAGTCAAATCTAAATATTCTCAGAAGATGGTTTGGAACTTGTAGGCCTCCTGAAAGGGCCCTGATCCCCCCCGGGGAGCCTGGAACTGCACCTGGGGACCACAGGCCTAGCAGACAGATGAACAACAGAGATGAAATCATAAACAGAGGCCATCTGACGAGGCTGCAGTGGGAACTGGAAGCCAGGGGAATGATCCTCTAAACTGGCCCACTGTGCTGACCCCCACATGCTTTCTCTCAAAGCAGCCGGCCTGGCTCCCGTCAACAGGACAGGTTACATTCCTCAGCAGACTACCTGCTGTCTGCAGGAACGGGGCCGGTTATCCTGGGAGGGGGCGGGGGCGGGGGACAGACCGGTTCCAGAACTCAGGGGCTAAGGAGAGTCGCCAAATCGGTAAAAACGGTTCCGATCAGAACCGGTCAGCGTGGGTCAGAGTGACCCAGAGCTGCCTGGACCCTGACATGAGCAGTGGAGACTGTGAGATCCGGTGGCTGTCAGCTCAGCCGTGGGCGGGCGAGACTGCCAACGTCCCTGGACCCCACACAACTGCAGGGCAGGAGGGCACTCCCCGCTCTCTTCCTGGAAAGTGTCCCTGTCCCCCTCTCCCTAGGCCTCCCACTAAGAGTCCACTCAAGTGAGAACCCAGAATCCAGCGGGGTCCCCTGCAGTGGCCTTGATCCCATCCTCGGCCACAGAGAGACAGATGAGAGGTTGTCAATCAAAGGACCTCAGCCGCAGGCCCTTCCCCCTCCACCCCCTCGGCTGGGCTGAGGCGGCCCCTCCCCCACCCTCTCCTCCCTCTCTTTCCTGGTGACTCATCTCCAGGGACTCTGAGCGTTGCCTGGCAACCAGACCAGCTCCCGCATCCCCCCTCCAGTGAGGACCTGCCGCACCCACGGTTCACCCCACGGCTGCGGCTGCCTGCAAGGAACCCAGCCACGCTCCACGCTGGCACGGGGACCGCCAGCTCCCGTGGCTCAGATCCACTCCAGCTCTCTCCACATGCACTTTGCCTGTCTTTGTGAAGCGGGTTGTCAGTGGCTGCGGTGAAGAGCAGGCATGGCATGGAGGTCCACCTTCAGGGGGAAAGGAGATCTGGTTCCCAGGAGTGAGAAGTTGCATGATGCCCAGTGGGTCCTGGGTACCCAGTGGGCACTTACCCTCTTCCAAGTAACAGTCGTTATGAAACAATGGAAAAGTCGTGTTTTTTTCTTTTCAAAAGAAAACAAGGAACTGCCACACATCCATGCCCTATGGTCACTATTCAAATACATAGAGAAAATAACAATGTAGCAGGAATTAGACAAAGTGTTTGTGGTGGGAGTGTGACCTGATGTCCTGACTGTGGAAGGTCGTGTGGATGCCCTTGAAAATGTTAAAATGCAACTATCACACAGTGCAGCGATGCCAAGGGCAGACATTCACCCCAAAGAATGTCACCCCACGTCTCCAGGAGATGTGCGTACGTCTGTGTTCACAGCAGCAGCACTCAGGCCCCCAGAAGTGCAAGCAGCCAAGCCCCTCAAAGGAGGAACGTGGTGCTGGGGCTTGCAGAGGAGGGACGTCCACTGGCTCTGGCTGTGGTCAGGAGGAGCCTTAGCCAGTCCCAGAGAGCACAGAGCGCCGTCTGTCTCTCAGGTAGCACACCTGGGGGCTCAGACTCAGAAACAGGGGAGAGGTGTCAGGAGCAGGGGCCAGGCAGGGGGCAAGTTCAGCTCCGCAGGACCAGTGAGCACCACAGGGAATGAGGGGACTGCGGCCCCACACTGTGTGCACGATGCCACCAAAGTGTCCCTTACACCTGGTTAAAATGATCAACACCAAGTTGTGTATATGTTACCAGTTTTAAAAACAGACAAGGTAAAATATAAAGCCTGTGTCCAAGGGTTAACATGAGTGTACTGCCACCTGGATTTCTAAAAAGCAGCTTTTTGAGCCTCGTTGTCATTCCTTATCCAGCAGTGCCACCTAGCAGTGCCGCCTAGCAGTGCTGTCCAGCAGAGCCACCTAGCAGTGCCCAAGGCCTCACCTCCAAAGAGAAAACAGAACAAGAAGTGTTTCCAATTGTGATGCTTCAAGCTTTTCTTTCTTGTTGAGTAAGATTTCCCTCGAGGGACTTTGGACACAGACTTGGCCTGATGGTCCCTGAGCGTGGACACACGCTGGGGTGGGATCCTGCAGCCCTGCTGTGAACACGGCCTTGTGCACTGTTAATGATTCATCAATAAACAGATTCAGCACAGAGAGACCTGATATTTTGAGAAGCTTATATATAATTCAGGGGACTTTCTCGAACCTGGAGACTTTGCAGTGTTTTTGATCAAACATCCACCTGAGGCACCTGAGACGGCCAGAGTGGGGTCACCCCACAGCTCCTCATGCCCCTCGGGTTCCTGTAGGAGAAGAGCTGGCCTGTCTATCTCATGAGACGGTCCACCTTCTCCCTGAATGCCTCTAGGGGCATGTGCTGAAGTTCTTCTCTGTCACAGATGTCAAGGACCCATCGGTCCTGAGCCCACTCCTCCTCTCTCCAGGAACTCCTCGGACCCTCTTTTGGAGGTATCTCTTCCCCATGATGCTTGGACAGGTGCCCTGGTGAAAAGTAAGGTGTGCCCAGCCGTGCCCAGCAGCCCTGCTGTGAGTGGGGTCCTGGTTTTAGAGGGGACACTGGCTAGAGGCAGGTCCCCAGGTCATCTGGCTGCATCACCAGCCCAGTCCTGACCCTGAGCTCCAGGGGAGGGGTCCCGTGCACATCCAGAGGAGGGACTCCAGGGCTGTTGTCCTTCTGCGCCCTGTGGTTGGCCACTGGGGTTTGGACTGACCTCATTAGGTGGGTAGGGGCGAGGAAAGGAGCCTGGTGTACAAGTTGTTAATGGAAGCATCTCTAGAAGTCTCCTTCTGCCCGCTCCCTGCACACACACCTGTGGGACACACCTGGATGATCAAGGCCTCACAGCGAGACTTCACGGACCACCACGGAACGCCCAATGGTCACAGGTCACTGCCATTTAAGCGACAGTTTGCTGGGTGAGCCAGGGGAGGGGCTGGCCACACCCCGGGACCACGAGGGGAAGTTCAACCCAGGGACCTGACCTGATGGGATGTGCTGAGTCAACCTAACTGCTTACCCATTCCCTTAAAATGGCTCTGCTTCTCCCCAGTAATACCTTAGGTGAATCAGGTACAGCGTGTCCCCTTTTATCTGAAAGGCCACTTCCTCTTTTCTTTTCTGTACTGGGGATCGACCTGGGGGTGCTGCCCACGGCCACATCCCCAGTCGCTGGGATCAGGGACGTGCGCGCCCCGCTGGAAGGTCACCAGCTCCAAGGGCCAGAGGACTCGCCCAGGGACACTGCGGGTGGCGACTGGGCGCAGCTTTGAACCTGGGACCTGGCCACCAGGCGGCCCTGCATTCCTCCCATCAGCGGGTGGCGACAGGGAGCCGCTGGGAGGGGGCCAGAAGCCAGCAAGGACTCGGGCTTGGTCCCGGGGTCCTGACCAGCCTCCGCCACCGGAGCTCCAGAAACACACTCGTGCTCCCCGGGGCCTCCAGCGGTGCACCCGCGGGGCACCGCGACCCGCCTCCGGTGCCCTGCTGGTGGGGAGGGAGCCCGCGCCACCGGGCTTCCCCAGAGCATGTCCCCCCCCCAGCAGCCCCCAAGAAGCCCGCTCTGCTACTGTCCCCCACCCGGGCTCAATCAGCCCCATCAGCCCCATCAGCCCATCAGCCCCATCAGCCCCATCAGCCCATCAGCCCCTTCAGCCCCATCAGCCCATCAGCCACATCAGCCCATCAGCCCCATCAGCCCCTTCAGCCCATCAGCCACATCAGCCCCCTCAGCCCATCAGCCCCATCAGCCACATCAGCCCCCTCAGCCCATCAGCCACATCAGCCCATCAGCCACATCAGCCCATCAGCCACATCAGCCACATCAGCCCCATCAGCCACATCAGCCCATCAGCCCCATCAGCCCATCAGCCCCATCAGCCCATCAGCCACATCAGCCCCATCAGCCACATCAGCCCATCAGCCACATCAGCCACATCAGCCCCATCAGCCCCATCAGCCCATCAGCCACATCATTCCCATCAGCCACATCAGCCCATCAGCCACATCAGCCCATCAGCCCCATCAGCCCCTTCAGCCCCATCAGCCCATCAGCCACATCAGCCCCATCAGCCCCATCAGCCCCATCAGCCCCTTCAGCCCCATCAGCCCCATCAGCCACATCAGCCCCATCAGCCACATCAGCCCATCAGCCCATCAGCCACATCAGCCACATCAGCCCATCAGCCCCATCAGCCCATCAGCCCATCAGCCCCATCAGCCCCTTCAGCCCCATCAGCCCCATCAGCCCCATCAGCCCCATCAGCCCATCAGCCCCATCAGCCCCATCAGCCACATCAGCCCATCAGCCCCATCAGCCCCATCAGCCACATCAGCCCCATCAGCCACATCAGCCCATCAGCCCCATCAGCCCATCAGCCACATCAGCCCCATCAGCCCCATCAGCCCCATCAGCCCCTTCAGCCCCATCAGCCCCATCAGCCCCATCAGCCCATCAGCCACATCAGCCCCATCAGCCACATCAGCCCCATCAGCCCCTTCAGCCCCATCAGCCCATCAGCCACATCAGCCCATCAGCCCCATCAGCCCCTTCAGCCCATCAGCCACATCAGCCCCCTCAGCCCATCAGCCCCATCAGCCACATCAGCCCCCTCAGCCCATCAGCCACATCAGCCACATCAGCCCCTTCAGCCCCATCAGCCCCATCAGCCCATCAGCCACATCAGCCCCCTCAGCCCATCAGCCCATCAGCCCCATCAGCCCCCTCAGCCCATCAGCCACATCAGCCACATCAGCCCCTTCAGCCCCTTCAGCCCCATCAGCCCCATCAGCCCATCAGCCCCCTCAGCCCATCAGCCACATCAGCCCCATCAGCCACATCAGCCCATCAGCCACATCAGCCACATCAGCCCCATCAGCCACATCAGCCCCATCAGCCACATCAGCCCATCAGCCACATAAGCCACATCAGCCCCCTCAGCCCATCAGCCCCATCAGCCCCATCAGCCCATCAGCCACATCAGCCCCCTCAGCCCATCAGCCCATCAGCCCATCAGCCCATCAGCCCCATCAGCCACATCAGCCCATCAGCCACATCAGCCCCCTCAGCCCATCAGCCACATCAGCCCCATCAGCCACATCAGCCCATCAGCCACATCAGCCCCATCAGCCACATCAGCCCCATCAGCCACATCAGCCCATCAGCCACATAAGCCACATCAGCCCCCTCAGCCCCATCAGCCCCATCAGCCCCCTCAGCCCATCAGCCACATCAGCCCCATCAGCCACATCAGCCCATCAGCCACATCAGCCACATCAGCCCCATCAGCCACATCAGCCCCATCAGCCACATCAGCCCATCAGCCACATAAGCCACATCAGCCCCCTCAGCCCATCAGCCCCATCAGCCCCATCAGCCCATCAGCCACATCAGCCCCCTCAGCCCATCAGCCCATCATCCCATCAGCCCATCAGCCCCATCAGCCACATCAGCCCATCAGCCACATCAGCCCCCTCAGCCCATCAGCCACATCAGCCCCATCAGCCCCTTCAGCCCCTTCAGCCCCATCAGCCCCATCAGCCCATCAGCCCCCTCAGCCCATCAGCCCATCAGCCCATCAGCCCCATCAGCCCCTTCAGCCCCTTCAGCCCCATCACCCCATCAGCCCCATCAGCCCCCTCAGCCCATCAGCCCATCAGCCCATCAGCCCCATCAGCCCCATCAGCCCATCAGCCACATCAGCCCCCTCAGCCCATCAGCCACATCAGCCACATCAGCCCCTTCAGCCCCTTCAGCCCCATCAGCCCCATCAGCCCATCAGCCCCCTCAGCCCATCAGCCCATCAGCCACATCAGCCCCATCAGCCACATCAGCCCATCAGCCACATCAGCCACATCAGCCCCATCAGCCCCATCAGCCACATCAGCCCATCAGCCACATCAGCCACATCAGCCCCATCAGCCACATCAGCCACATCAGCCCCCTCAGCCCATCAGCCCCATCAGCCCCATCAGCCCATCAGCCACATCAGCCCCATCAGCCCCATCAGCCACATCAGCCCATCAGCCACATCAGCCACATCAGCCCATCAGCCCCATCAGCCCCATCAGCCCCATCAACCCCATCAGCCCCATCAGCCCATCAGCCCATCAGCCATATCAGCCCCATCAGCCCCATCAGCCCCATCAGCCACATCAGCCCATCAGCCACATCAGCCCATCAGCCCATCAGCCACATCAGCCACATCAGCCCCATCAGCCACATCAGCCCCATCAGCCCCATCAGCCCATCAGCCACATCAGCCACATCAGCCCCATCAGCCACATCAGCCACATCAGCCCCATCAGCCCCATCAGCCACATCAGCCCATCAGCCACATCAGCCACATCAGCCCCATCAGCCCCATCAGCCACATCAGCCCCATCAGCCACATCAGCCCATCAGCCCATCAGCCACATCAGCCCCATCAGCCACATCAGCCCATCAGCCACATCAGCCCATCAGCCCATCAGCCACATCAGCCACATCAGCCCCATCACCCCATCAGCCACATCAGCCACATCAGCCCCATCAGCCACATCAGCCCCATCAGCCCCATCAGCCCCATCAGCCCCATCAGCCCCATCAGCCCATCAGCCCCATCAGCCACATCAGCCCCATCAGCCACATCAGCCCATCAGCCCCATCAGCCACATCAGCCCCATCAGCCACATCAGCCCCATCAGCCACATCAGCCCATCAGCCACATCAGCCACATCAGCCCCATCAGCCCCATCAGCCACATCAGCCCATCAGCCACATCAGCCACATCAGCCCCATCAGCCCCATCAGCCCATCAGCCCCATCAGCCCCATCAGCCACATCAGCCCATCAGCCACATCAGCCCCATCAGCCCCATCAGCCCCATCAGCCCATCAGCCCCATCAGCCCCATCAGCCCCATCAGCCCCATCAGCCCCTTCAGCCCATCAGCCCCATCAGCCACATCAGCCCCTTCAGCCCCTTCAGCCCCATCAGCCCCATCAGCCCCATCAGCCCATCAGCCACATCAGCCACATCAGCCCCTTCAGCCCATCAGCCCCATCAGCCCCATCAGCCCATCAGCCCCATCAGCCACATCAGCCCCTTCAGCCCCATCAGCCCCATCAGCCCATCAGCCACATCAGCCCCCTCAGCCCATCAGCCCATCAGCCACATCAGCCACATCAGCCCCCTCAGCCCATCAGCCCATCAGCCCATCAGCCACATCAGCCACATCAGCCCCTTCAGCCCCTTCAGCCCCATCAGCCCCATCAGCCCATCAGCCCCCTCAGCCCATCAGCCACATCAGCCCCATCAGCCACATCAGCCCATCAGCCACATCAGCCACATCAGCCCCATCAGCCACATCAGCCCCATCAGCCACATCAGCCCATCAGCCACATAAGCCACATCAGCCCCCTCAGCCCATCAGCCCCATCAGCCCCCTCAGCCCATCAGCCACATCAGCCCCCTCAGCCCATCAGCCCCATCAGCCCCATCAGCCCATCAGCCACATCAGCCCCCTCAGCCCATCAGCCCCATCAGCCCCATCAGCCCATCAGCCCCATCAGCCCCATCAGCCCATCAGCCCCATCAGCCCATCAGCCCCATCAGCCCCATCAGCCCATCAGCCACATCAGCCCCCTCAGCCCATCAGCCACATCAGCCCCCTCAGCCCATCAGCCACATCAGCCACATCAGCCCATCAGCCCCATCAGCCCATCAGCCCCATCAGCCCCATCAGCCCATCAGCCCCATCAGCCCATCAGCCACATCAGCCCCCTCAGCCCATCAGCCCCATCAGCCCATCAGCCACATCAGCCCCCTCAGCCCATCAGCCCCATCAGCCCCATCAGCCCATCAGCCCCATCAGCCCCATCAGCCCATCAGCCCCATCAGCCCCATCAGCCCATCAGCCACATCAGCCCCCTCAGCCCATCAGCCACATCAGCCACATCAGCCCATCAGCCCCATCAGCCCATCAGCCCCATCAGCCCCCTCAGCCCATCAGCCACATCAGCCCCCTCAGCCCATCAGCCACATCAGCCCCCTCAGCCCATCAGCCACATCAGCCACATCAGCCCATCAGCCACATAAGCCACATCAGCCCCCTCAGCCCATCAGCCCCATCAGCCCCCTCAGCCCATCAGCCACATCAGCCCCCTCAGCCCATCAGCCCCATCAGCCCCATCAGCCCATCAGCCCCATCAGCCCCCTCAGCCCATCAGCCACATCAGCCACATCAGCCCCTTCAGCCCCTTCAGCCCCATCAGCCCCATCAGCCCATCAGCCCCCTCAGCCCATCAGCCCATCAGCCACATCAGCCCCATCAGCCACATCAGCCCATCAGCCACATCAGCCACATCAGCCCCATCAGCCCCATCAGCCACATCAGCCCATCAGCCACATCAGCCACATCAGCCCCATCAGCCACATCAGCCACATCAGCCCCCTCAGCCCATCAGCCCCATCAGCCCCATCAGCCCATCAGCCACATCAGCCCCATCAGCCCCATCAGCCACATCAGCCCATCAGCCACATCAGCCACATCAGCCCATCAGCCCCATCAGCCCCATCAGCCCCATCAACCCCATCAGCCCCATCAGCCCATCAGCCCATCAGCCACATCAGCCCCATCAGCCACATCAGCCCCATCAGCCCCATCAGCCACATCAGCCCATCAGCCACATCAGCCCATCAGCCCATCAGCCACATCAGCCACATCAGCCCCATCAGCCACATCAGCCACATCAGCCCCATCAGCCCATCAGCCACATCAGCCACATCAGCCCCATCAGCCACATCAGCCACATCAGCCCCATCAGCCCCATCAGCCACATCAGCCCATCAGCCCATCAGCCACATCAGCCCCATCAGCCACATCAGCCCATCAGCCACATCAGCCACATCAGCCACATCAGCCCCATCAGCCCCATCAGCCACATCAGCCCCATCAGCCACATTAGCCCATCAGCCCATCAGCCACATCAGCCCCATCAGCCACATCAGCCCATCAGCCACATCAGCCCATCAGCCCATCAGCCACATCAGCCCCATCAGCCCCATCACCCCATCAGCCACATCAGCCACATCAGCCACATCAGCCACATCAGCCCCATCAGCCACATCAGCCCCATCAGCCACATCAGCCCCATCAGCCCCATCAGCCACATCAGCCACATCAGCCACATCAGCCCCATCAGCCCCATCAGCCCCATCAGCCACATCAGCCACATCAGCCCATCAGCCACATCAGCCCCATCAGCCACATCAGCCCATCAGCCACATCAGCCCATCAGCCCATCAGCCACATCAGCCACATCAGCCACATCAGCCCATCAGCCACATCAGCCCCATCAGCCCCATCAGCCACATCAGCCACATCAGCCCCATCAGCCCCATCAGCCCCATCACCCCATCAGCCACATCAGCCACATCAGCCACATCAGCCACATCAGCCACATCAGCCACATCAGCCACATCAGCCACATCAGCCCATCAGCCACATCAGCCACATCAGCCCATCAGCCCCATCAGCCCCATCAGCCCCATCAACCCCATCAGCCCCATCAGCCCATCAGCCCATCAGCCACATCAGCCCCATCAGCCACATCAGCCCCATCAGCCCCATCAGCCACATCAGCCCATCAGCCACATCAGCCCATCAGCCCATCAGCCACATCAGCCACATCAGCCCCATCAGCCACATCAGCCACATCAGCCCCATCAGCCCATCAGCCACATCAGCCACATCAGCCCCATCAGCCACATCAGCCACATCAGCCCCATCAGCCCCATCAGCCACATCAGCCCATCAGCCCATCAGCCACATCAGCCCCATCAGCCACATCAGCCCATCAGCCACATCAGCCACATCAGCCACATCAGCCCCATCAGCCCCATCAGCCACATCAGCCCCATCAGCCACATTAGCCCATCAGCCCATCAGCCACATCAGCCCCATCAGCCACATCAGCCCATGAGCCACATCAGCCCATCAGCCCATCAGCCACATCAGCCCCATCAGCCCCATCACCCCATCAGCCACATCAGCCACATCAGCCCCATCAGCCACATCAGCCCCATCAGCCCCATCAGCCCCATCAGCCCCATCAGCCCCATCAGCCCATCAGCCCCATCAGCCACATCAGCCCCATCAGCCACATCAGCCCATCAGCCCCATCAGCCACATCAGCCCCATCAGCCACATCAGCCCCATCAGCCACATCAGCCCATCAGCCACATCAGCCACATCAGCCCCATCAGCCCCATCAGCCACATCAGCCCATCAGCCACATCAGCCACATCAGCCCCATCAGCCCCATCAGCCCATCAGCCCCATCAGCCCCATCAGCCACATCAGCCCATCAGCCACATCAGCCCCATCAGCCCCATCAGCCCCATCAGCCCATCAGCCCCATCAGCCCATCAGCCCATCAGCCCCATCAGCCACATCAGCCCATCAGCCACATCAGCCACATCAGCCCCATCAGCCACATCAGCCCATCAGCCACATCAGCCACATCAGCCCCATCAGCCCCATCAGCCCATCAGCCCCATCAGCCCCATCAGCCACATCAGCCACATCAGCCCATCAGCCCCATCAGCCACATCAGCCCCATCAGCCACATCAGCCCCATCAGCCACATCAGCCCATCAGCCCCATCAGCCACATCAGCCCCATCAGCCACATCAGCCCCATCAGCCACATCAGCCCCATCAGCCCCATCAGCCACATCAGCCCCATCAGCCCATCAGCCCCATCAGCCACATCAGCCCATCAGCCCCATCAGCCACATCAGCCCCATCAGCCACATCAGCCCCATCAGCCACATCAGCCCATCAGCCCCATCAGCCACATCAGCCCCATCAGCCCCATCAGCCACATCAGCCCATCAGCCACATCAGCCACATCAGCCCCATCAGCCCCATCAGCCCATCAGCCCCATCAGCCCCATCAGCCACATCAGCCCATCAGCCACATCAGCCACATCAGCCCCATCAGCCCCATCAGCCCCATCAGCCCATCAGCCCATCAGCCCTCGCATCCTGCCAGGCTGAAGTCACGACTTGCGCCTCCTCCCTTCCTCCGCTTCCTTTCTCCCTCCCTCCCTCCTTCCTTCTTTCCTTTTCTTTCCTTTCTTCCTTTTCCTCCCTCCCTCCTTCCTTTTCCTTCCTCCCTCCTTTCTTTCTCCCTTCCCTCCTTCGTTTCCATCCTTTTTTCTTCCCTCCTTCCTTTCTTCTCTCCTTCCTCCTTTCCATTCCTTTCCCTCCTTCCTTCCCTCCCTCCTTCCCTTCCTTTCTCCTTCCCTCCTTCGTTTCCTTCCTTCCCTTCCCTCCCTCCTTTCCTCCTTCCCTCTTCCCTTCCCTTCCCTCCCTCCTTCCTTCCTTTCCCTCCCTCCCTCCCTCCTTCCTTCCTTTCCCTCCCTCCCTCCCTCCTTTCTTCCTTTCCTCCTTCCTTCCTTCTTTCCCACTTTCCTTTCTTCCTTCCTTTTCCTCCCTCCCTTCCCTCCTTCCTTCCTCTCCATCCTTTCATCCTTCCCTCTTTCCTTTTCCTCCTTCCTTTTTCCCCTCCCTCCCTATTTCCTTTCTTCCTTCCTTTCCCTCCTTCCTTTCCCTTCCCTCCTCCCTCCTTTTCCTTTCCTCCCTCCTTTCCCTTTCCTCCCTCCTCCCCTTCCCCCCTCCCCCCTTTTCTTCTCCCTCCCTCCTTTCCTTCCCCCTCCCCTTCCCCCTCCCTCCTTTCCTTCCCCCTCCCCCTTTCCCTTCCCTCCCTCCCCCCTTTCCCTTCCCCCCTCCCTCCTTTCCCTCCTCCCCTCCCTCCTCCCCTCCTCTCCTCCTTCCTTCCATGGCCTTCTGGGAGTTGTAGTTTCCACGATCCAAGCACACTAGTCAGTGATTGTTGCGCAGGCGCGCGCGCAGGGCTTTCTGGAAGCCGTAGTTCATGGGCAGTGTGCTCGGGCCGCGCCTCTTATGCGCAGGACCTACCGGACTCATTTGTTCGTGTCTCCGGCGGCCTAGGTTTTGGCCTCTGTGCAGCTGAAGCAGGCGAGATCCCCGAGGTCTGTGAGGGCAAGAAGGGGAAGCCGGCCGGACTCCACCGGGCTCAGCGGGAGCTGCCTGGAGCCTGTGGCCCCAGCAGTGGGGCGCCAATGGCAGGTGCATTTTCATGAGCTTGTTCCCGTGCAGGTGTGACCGTGTGTATACCTGGTCATGGCAGCGCCTGCCTGCGCAGGTGTGACTGCATGAGAGCTCATCCCCACGTGTCCTTGTTTGCACCTGCTAACTCCAGCGAAGTGTCGAGTCTGCAGGTGAAACTATGTAACAGCATGTGTGCATGCATTTGGGCATCTCTGCATATCGCGCCACGGCCACGGCACACATAGTCACACAGGTGTGTGGCTGACTCTGGACACGTATGAAATTTGTCTTCCTGGGTGCGAGGTGAAGGCTTCCCCCGTCTGTGTTCTGGGTATGCAGCAGTGTAGGATAAGTCAGACCTGTGCTTGCTAGCATGAAACTAGGTGGCCCGATGTGCCTGTATCATTCTGTACAAAGAGGGCCCTCCAGTGTCACGGTGTGTTTGTGTTGCTGTGTGTGATCTGCACATGAGGGAGACCATGCACACGCGGACTTTGCTATGTTGGGGCTCTGCCCACCAGGTATGACTATGCCTATGGCCAGGTGTGCTCCTGTAGGTAGTTTCCCAGCACATGGCCTGCCTGTGCTGGAGAGGGTGACCTATGCAACCTTGATCCCTGAGTGTCCCTGTTCACTTGGAGACAGTGCACATGGGATAGCTACCTGTAGCTACCTGTGCCTAAAGTCCCATAAGCAGGCATGAGTGCTGCAGGTGCACAGCTTCCCACCTGCCTCCTTGCCCATGGGGAAGCATGTGTTCCTGCATGTCTGTTATGATGACCTGGGTTATGATGACATGTGGCTGTGTATGTTGGCCTCTGAAATAACGTATGTGCCTATCTGTGATGTGAAGTAAAAAAAAAAAAAAAGTATATTTGGTCATTGTCTCCATTTCCTGGCCTAGAGCTAAAACTGGATTTCCTTAGTGATGGGGTAAGAACTGCGTCTTCCATTATTCACAATGCTCAGGAGGAGCCTGTGGCCCCGGGAACCCACTCTGATTGAAGTGTTCCAACCTTCAGCTCCAGCCCCCCCCCATCACCAATGGTCAAGGTGGCATCAGTCACCTCTACATAATGCAATCTTCATAGGAGCCCTAAAGGTCCGGGTTTGGAAAGCTGCAGGTGGGTGGACCCAGGGTGGCACACCAGCAGAAGCATGGACGCTCGCGTGGCTCCCCGTGGACTTTGCCCTAACATCTCCCACTAGGCTGCTCCTGAGCCAGACCACGAGCTCATCAGGCAAGCCGTCCCTCCCAGGCAGGGGTTGTGGGCCTCCCCACCGCTCCCCACCTTGTGACTTGTGGGGTGGGGGCCTGAACGCTGAGTGCTGGTGTGGGGAAACTCCGTCTTGAGTGTTGGCAGTAGGGAGGTCCCTTTACCACCCCAGGCCTGTCTGTGTCCCCATCTTGGGCTCCCTACCACCCAGAATCCCATGTCCTCCCTCATCACCCGTGTCTGTCCCAGCCTCTACCGTCAGGGTCCCCGTTTCTTTTCCTGCAGATGTCAACTAACCCACTGAGGCCCAGGAGCCCCAAGAAGGGCTACACCTGCCGTGAGGGGACCTGGTCCTCCCGGGATATGAGGTGGGGACCACTGCCCATGCCTGGGGGCAGCCTGTGGAATTGGCCCATGCTACAGGGCCTTGCTGCTGTGCACACAGGGTCCTGCCCACGCTGGCCCTCTCCCCTGTCACTCTGTCTCCTGTTCCAGGCTGGGGTACCCCAGCCCGGCCCCCCACCCACCCGTGGTGGACCTGCGACAGGCCCTCTGCACTCGAGGCCCTCTCGGCCCCAGAGTCTCCAGTCCAGAGTCTGCGCTCCGCGTGGCCCAAGCTGGGGAAGACCTTCCCGGCACAGGGGAGTCGTGTGTTAAGGGCTGGGTGGCTCTGGAAGGACACATGTGCCCCGAGGTCCTGAGGCCAGGAGCAGGCCCTGCAGCCCCAGGGTTCTGGGGCAGGAGCCTGAGGTCAGATGCTGGGGAAGGGCACCTCCGCACTGTGTCCTCCTCTGGCAGAGAGGGCAGCTCTGCTCTCTTGCTCTTCTTATAAGGACACAAACCCAGCTCAGCCCTCCCCTCATGGCCTCTTCTGCCCAACTCTCCGAGGCCCCACCTCCAAAAACCATCACCTTGAGGGCAAGGGCTTCAACATAGTCATTTGGGGACACGGTCTAGTCTGCAGCACCCGGTTACAGCCCATATTTAAGATTGACAGGTTCTTTTATTAATTTTGTGATTTTTTTTTTTTAGTGGGCCAGGGATCTTTTTTGAACTTGTTTCAGATGCCCAAGCCAGTGAGTCCCAACCAGGGATGACTTCATCCCAGGAACACTTGGCAATGTCTGGAGACATTCTGATTGTCACTACTGCAGAACACCACTGGCCTCCAGCGTGGGGAGACTGGGAATGCCACTCAGCCTCCCTCAGCACACGGGTGAACACCCAGGGCAAAGAATTATTGACTCAAGATGCCAGGGTAGGCAGGTCCAGGGAGCAGCACCAAGCCCTTCCTAGGCCAGCTCCTCCCAGCCCAGGGCAAAGGATAAAGCTGGTGGATTTATTTTCTTTCAGATCCAGAGAGGAGCTGGAAGATCAACGCAGCACCCGGGGAGCAGGATGGAGGGGCTCTTGAACACCACCCTCCAGGGCTCTGAGCTGGGAGGTCCCTGGAAAGAGGAAGGTGAGTTTAAGGACCCACGGGAAAACCCGGAGAGCTGCATGGAGCCAGGGGCCCACAGGGGAGAGGCTGCAGGAGAGGCCATCCAGGAACATGGTCGGTGGGCTGCGCGCCAGAACGTCAAGCTCTGCTGTGACCCAACTGGGCGCGCCCAGCAAAACCAGGCTGCGGAGAGACCACGCGCCAAGGAAGAGCCTGGAGCAGAACACTGGCACCAGCCAAGGGGAGAAGGGTGGAGGCCCTAGGAAGCCTGGAGGTGTGAGGACTGTGGGAAGGCCTTCAGGTACTGTTCAGCATTCATCCTGCACCAAAGAATCCACACTGGGGAGAAGCCGTTCGCCTGCCCCGAAGGCAAGGCCTTCCGTCAGAGCGTGCACCTGACCCCGCACCAGCGCACGCACCCGGGCGAGAAGCCTTACGGCTGCGGGGACTGCACCAAGGCCTCCAGGTGCTTCACACACCTGACACAGCACCGGCGCGTGCCCACGGGCGAGCAGCCCTGTGCCTGAGTGCAGTGCGCCAAGGCCTTCCGCAACCGCTTGTCCCGGATGGAGCACCAGCGCATCCACACGGGAGAGAAGCCCTTTGAGTGCTCCCAGGCCTTCCGCTCCTCCTCTGGTGGTCCGCCACCAGAGACCCACACCGAGGAGAAGCCGTGCGCCGAGGCCCTCCAGCAGGTCGCGCACCAGGCACAGCAGCCGCGCACGCACACGGGGGAGCAGCCCCACGTGTGCCCCGAGGGCGGCGCACCCTTCAGCCTGAGCGCCTCGCTGGCAGGGCACCGGCGCATCCACACGGGCCAGAAGCCGTTGCTGGCGGCCAGCGCACCAAGGCCTTCCCGCAGGTGTGGCATCTGACGCTGCACCAGCGCACGCACACAGTGAGCGGCCCTACAAGTGCCAGGACTGAGGCCAGCGCTCAGCAACCGCTGGCACTTCCTCCAGCACGGCCTGGGGCACACCGGGAGTGGCCTACAGGTGCCTGCGGGGCAGCGCCGCCTTCCGGAGCACCAGAAGATCCCCCTAGGAGTGCCATGAGCGGGGAAAGGCCTTCCGGAGCCACCTGGTGCACACCGGGGAGCGGCACTCCAACAAGTGGAGCGCCCTTCTCCTAGGCGCTCACGAGACACCAGAGGACACGCAAGGACAAGAGGCCCTACCCGTTTGTCCCATGCAGGTCAGCTTTTCCCTGCAGCCACACCTAACTCAGGGGTGGGGTGGGGGGAGAGGCCTGCTCTCAGCGGTGACCCAGCAGACACCTGTGTGGACATGCAGAAGAGTAAGAGCTGAGGCACAAGAAGGACCTGGCACTCCTCCTGTCCACACCTCATTTACAGCCTGAGCACGGTGGGGCAGAAGCTGTGTGCCGGTGGTGTCCTGGGAAGCCAAGACTCAGAGAAGCTCCTTTACTTCCCAGAGGTCACACAGCAAGGAACACCCAGGGGGCTGGGGCTGAACCCCACGACTGCCAGAGCCGTCTCGGCACCTCCCCGTGGGGACTTGGAAACGCACACAGGCAGGGGGACCCACAGAAATGCCTAGAGTCTCTGGCTGGCCTTTTAGTTGTTCACTTTATGATCTACTAGGCCTGCATATTACTAAATATTTAGTAAATATTAATAAATACACATTTAATAAATGACAGCGAGAGGTTCTACTCCTTAGTGATGCTGCATATTTACTAAAGGAGCCCTCCGGAAAAGCAATCTGGATCTAAGACAGAACTTGTGCTCAGAGAGAAGGAGCAGGAGGAACGCAGAGCAGGCAGGGCCCCTCCAGGAGGGTGGTTCTGCACACACTGCCCAGTGCACCGAGGAAGCCCCCCAAGACCTTACTCCTATGGCTTCATCAGCTCTCCTTGCACAACCCATCATCAGGTGACCCTTACGATTTCTTTGGCAGCAGCGGGTCAGCCCGGTGGTTCTGCTGGTCTGAACCAGGCCTGATGGGTCTTGGCTCTCTCAGGCATCTGTGGTCAACTGTGGATCATGGGAGGGCTCCAGTCAGGAGGGTGCAGCTGGCGGCACCCCACTGTCCTCCTGGTGACTGGCGGCTAACTGGGCTGTCCCCCTGGCCTGGCAGGGGGGGAGCATGACCACAGCAGGGCAGCTTCCCAGCTGCACCCTGAAGTGTGGGGAGGGAGGACGGCTCAAGGGAAGAGTGGAACGTGGGAATCCTCAGCGCCACCCAGCTGCCACAGATGAAATCACAGTGACGGTCACATCACTTTACAAGACTGAAACGTCCTAACAAGATCTCCTCCCGGTGAATATGTTCCATGTAGTTTGCCATTTATTGAAAAAAAAAAGAATAAAAGAAAATCTTATGGCCATGTCCCCCAGCTAACAAGTCACCTCCACTAGAAGAAATGTTTGAAAATGATATGATTTAAAAAAAAAAAGTTCAGGCTTGAAAATAGCCGATACACACTGGTGTTTAACACAGGGAGAAATGCGACAGAAACAAGCTCCGTGGGAACCCACCTGAGACAGACCGGCGGCACACGGCGGACACAGCTGGCTGCTGCCCCTCCTGGGGGCTGGAGTAGAACGGGGGGCGTGGGTTGCTGGGCTGCTGTTTTTTAATATTTATTTAGTTTTAGTTTTAGGTGGAATAGTGTTTAATTTTTATGTGGTGCTGAGGCTCGAACCCAGTGCCTCATGCCAGGTGAGCCACAACCCCAGGCCCTATTTTTTTGTTTTTGATCTGCATCCTGATATCACCTGCACAGGTCTCGGCTCCCAGGAAAGTTCGGGCTGAGGAATTAATAAGTCAGACACTTTGACCAGGACCTGTTGCCCCTCAGGGACCAACTCCCTATGACCCACCCATCACAGCCCAGAACGCAACACACAGTAGGTGCTCAAGAATTGCTGCAGATCAGAATGAATAGTTGTACCAGAGCCAAAGCCATTCAGGGCCAGGGAACAGAGTACTTTCTTCCCTGTGCCCCATACAGCCCAGTGCTGCCCTGGGACACAGCAGGTCCTCAAGAGATGCCAGATGAATAAGCCGCTCAGTCTCCTCAGTACCAGCGCAGGGACAGCAGGGTGAGGACCGTGGAGTCTGGTGCCTCCCTCTGGCCAAACTTTGTCCAGTCCAGGTCTCAGCACACAGAAGGTCCTCAAGAATAACTGTCCACCCCCAGCACCAGCCCTAGAGCCATTCAGGGCTAGAGATCACACAGTGGGCTCCTCCCTATGCCTGACACATCACCCAGCCTAGAACTCAACACACAGTAGGTGCTCTGGAAATGTTGGGTGAATGGGCAAATGAGTGAAATGGAACCCTAGTTGACAGTTATGGGCAAAGTTTGGTCACCCGAGACAGCAGGTGAGCCCAAGCGGGTAGTTGGACCCTTCTGCGGAGACCACGAGGCTGCGGGAGGGGCCAGGACTGTGGGCGGAGCCACGATTGTGGGGAGGGCGAGGCCAGTGGGCGGGGCCTTCTGAATCCCTTCCCAGAGCCGCCTAGTGGGAGTGCGCAGGCGCAGGGGCCTCCGGAGCCTCTCAGGGCTCAAGTGCTGAGTTCACCAGGGGCGCTGGGCTGTGCCAGCAGGTGAGGGATCTCCACTGAGCCCACTGGCACTGGGCGCTTTGGCCCTGGGTCAGTGTTGGCTGATCCTCTGGCGGTGAGCTCCTGGCCCTGCAGGGGAGCAGGATTCTGCCTGAATCCCTCCTGCGGTGTAAGAGTCTACCCAGAGTCTGCTGCTGATGGACCCTAGAAGCGGACTCCAGAGGAATCCTTCTAGAAGACACTTGAGAGCTTGTGACCCTCCAGGACTGGCAGGGAGTTAGCTTGCGCTGATTGAGCACGGGATGCCAAGCCCCGGGTGTGGGGGGGCAGCGGGCAGCAATCTGTCAACCCCAAGCCGGTTGCTCTGGGGAGGGGACTGCCTGTCCTCCGAGAGTCCCTGAAGGGCGTCCAGCATTTCCCTATCCCCTCAGCCTTGTGGAACTCGCAGGCTTGGGCACAGATCTCCCCTGCGGGTCCTCCCCAGAGGCCACTTCCGGATGCCACCTGGTCCACGCCCTGCTCTAGAGTGGGCCACGCAGCTTCAAGGGCATGGGACCAAGGTGGGAGAGGGCGGGGTCCCGCTCGCACTGCTCCAAGCACCTGGAGGCTGCTGCCCAGGGAGCTCTGCAGGAACCGCGCTGACGAGGCTCCCCTGTGGCCCCCCAGCAGTGAGAACCGCGCCAGAGGCCCGAGAGGGGCGTGCTGCCCCGGGGCTAGGGCCTCTCCGCAGGGAGAGGAGCAGGACAGGAGGCCAGTGTGAGTACCGAGGCCCGCATGGGTGACCCCGGAGTCCAAGGGGGCGAAGTTGTGCCTAAGGAGGGCGCGTGGCGGTGGTGCAGCAGGAACCCTGGGCTGCCTAGGCCAGGTGCGCCCAGCTCAGCCTGCAGCCGGGGGCCCAGTGAGCAGCCCGGGGCCCGCGTGCCTGGTGTGGCCTCCTGGTGGTCCTGATCCTCTTCACGTCCATAGCCTCCACGGAGCCCTGGCGCTGTGGCAGCCCACGAGCTCCCAGAAGAAAGATAAACACACACACACCACACACATCGCACAAACAACAGACATCACACACACACACACACACACACACACACACACACACACACACACTTTTAAAAAGAGCAGAATGAAAATATCAACCAGCATTAGACAAGGAAAATTTTAAGGCAAAGGCTGAGTTGAAGGCAATCATTTCATATTTGATAGAAGATTCGGGGTCAGGTTTTAACTGACATTTATTGAGTGCCTACTGTATGCCTGGAACTGTGCTTGGTGTATTACATATATTGCCTATTGGACTAAGACAGCAGTGCTGGACTTATCGGCATTGATTTACACAGCTATTGAATACATAAAGCCAATATTATAAAAATATATTGGTAAACCAGTTGTGCTAACAGATTTTCACACAGTCTGATTAGTTTCTGATAGATGCAGTGGGCCACATTAAATCACATGAAATATGAGCAGTATAACTGACCGTGCCTGGCCAGTGAGCAGACGCAAAAGCAGTTAACGACTACAGACGATGAGCACACGCTCATCTTAAATGTCCATGAGACTAGGAAACCAGGGATGTCCTAGGCTGTAGTAAGAGCTTCTCACAATGTCTTGAAAGAACATCTACCCTAGGCCACACTCTCTGTTCACAGTGCAGTGAAACCAGAAACCAGAAATGAATTGTAAGCAAAACTTAGCCAAATCACTGAGATTCAAAGCACTCTCTAGGAACACCACAAAAACAAAACAAAACAAAAAAACTATATAAACAAGAACATGTGGCCAAGGCTGTATCCAGAAGTACATTTATATTTTTAAATAGGCTATTATTGCAAATATAAAGAGAGTATAGATTAAGTATTCAACTTAAAAGTTGAGATAAGGAATAAAAACAAGTAAAAATATAACACAATATATATTAAAGAAAAATGAATCACAAATGAAAAATAATGGATATAAGTCAATCCTAATGCTGACTCTTTGAAAAAACAGTAATAAGCCAGTTAAAAACTTTCAAATCAAATTATGAAACAAACCGCAGGCAGAAGTTAAAAGGAGACTATGGCTAGAACACAACAAAGAGAGAGTCTGTGTTTAATTGTAAAATAGGACGCGTAATTAAAGTAGCTATCTGGAAAAGTCTACGGAATGAAGAGTCCTTTAGGGGATGAAAGGCCACTGTAAACCATCAAAAGGAACAAGATGTAGAAGGTATGGATAGACTGCCGTCGTGGGGGCATGGAGAAGGTGCCCAAGGGCTCCCCTGACCCTCCCCTCCGAGGCTCTGGGACCTGGCTGCCTTTCTGGTGGACTCTTCTCAACTGGCAAGGCCGTGGGCCCTCTCACATTACAGAAAGTATCCCAAAGCAGAGAAAGGGCGAAGGTACTCAGGTCTTCCTGGGATGCCAGCTAGCCATGATGCCGAACTTCACAAAGATAGCACCAGTCTCACTTGTGAAGAGAGGCAAGAGTCCCCCGTAAACATGGAATAAAAGAACTCAGCGTAGGAAGACTGGCACACCCCAGCCCCAAGAATGGGAAGACCGGGGTGCCAGGAAGCCGCCAGATTCCACAGCCACTAAGCTGTCTTCCCCACCTCTCAAGTTAAGAGGAGTCTTCTGACTTTGACATCTTGCAATTGATTCCCATTTTTTCTCAGTGATATATAAAATAAAATGTGTTTTACAATCAATGAGGCTTAATTTTAATGAAATACAGTAATGCAAAACCTCACACTAAAAAGTTTTTTTTTTTTAAATCATCTCAGTGGATGTTTGAAAGGCATTTGATAATATTTCATACTCATTCCTGATTTTTAGGCCAAACATTTCCTTAAGATGACACAGGGTATCTCTCTGAAAACAACAGCCATTCTTATAGCTAAATGTGAAACATCATGGGCATCCCCGTCAACACCAGGAACAGAAACAGCACGCACACCACCAGGACTATAGTCGTATGCTGTGGAGCTTTCGACCACTCCACAAAGCCCTGAAACAGAAGAGAGGTCAGTGTGAACACCACAGGAAGGGGCCACCACCTTCACTTGTAGGAAAATAGGATTATCTGGCCAGAAAAGAAACAGCATATCAACAGAAAAGCTTTTTGAAATGAAAACAGTACAACAAAGTGACTAGATATAAGATAAATACACAAAAAACAGCATGCCTATGCTCCATTGGAGAAAATTTCAGAATAATGGATGAGAATTTCAAAATGTCATTGGTTTAGAAAGTCTTACAGATTTAAAACACCACTTAAACTCTGGTTAGTTATTGCTGTTCATCTCTTCCTCTAATTTATAAACTGTACTGTATCATAGGTATGCACATACAGGGAAAAACAGGACCTACAGGATGTGGTACCCTCGTGGGTTTCAGGCATCCACTGGGGTCTTAAGACATGCCATCGTGGGGAGGTCTCTGAACAATCTTCAGAGGTGAATACTGCCCGAAGTGGCTCCCAGAACAGGGAGCAGATCATCACCAGCACCCCAAGTCCCCAGGTTCCCTCCCACTCTCACGAGCCCACCTTGGTCCTACCTCTGGAGTTGTGGAAGAGCTCACCTGTTACAGCCACCTTCACCAGGGAACTTTTCTGGGCACTGGTATTTCTTTTTTCCTTTAAACTCATACACTCGGAGAGGATTTGCAAGTGTTGCACCTGCTTGTGTTTATAGAATGGTAGTGACAGGACCCTTTTCTCCTCCAGAGTGGGAACTTCTTTACTCTTGGAATACAGCTCCAAGGAAGGAGGACCTGACCATGCAGGAAGTAAGGCTGGGCTGACCAGGTGAGTGGATTGATGGATGAATGGGTGGATGGATGGACCTGAATGGGGGAATGGATCAGCCAAGGATCTCACAGAGGCCTCTTCAAGCAGCCTGTCTAAATTGACCTTGGGTTCCTTCCGGAGCACGTGTGGATGAAGTTACATACATATCACGTGGAGACCCTTCACTTGTGTCCGACCACCATAAGAATGTGTCCTCTTTCCCACATCCTACCCCTTGATCTCTGCAGTGCTTTGACTGTGTCCCCCAAAGGATTGCAGTGGTCTACAAGACCCTGCGTGGTCTACCCCATCATTCCATGGCCTCACCTCCTGCTGCCCTCCACTCCTCTCCATCCTTATGACCCTGTGCTACTGCTCAAGTGTGTAGGGGCAGGTGGGCTGGATAGAAGAATTGCTGGCATGTGGTTAAAAGGGTATATGAGAAGGCATGCAGATAACTAGATAGATGGGCGATGAGATGGGAACGTAAGTGAACAGGGCTAAGGACTGGGCAGATGAACAAGTGGACACATGAATGACTGGTGGGTGTTCCATGGGAGATGGAGGAGTGGATGGGTGGTGGAGAGACTGATGACTAGAGACAGAAGGGTAAGTAGAGGGGAGAGTAAATGGACAGATAAGTGAACAGATAGGTGAGGTGGGTGGATGGACAGATGGATGTCACAGGGATATGGATGAGTGGGTGAATAATAGTTTGGGTGGATATAACAGTGAACATATGGATGAAATGTTGGTGGATGTTTGAAAGGATGGGTAGATGGGTAGATGGATGGGTGGGTGGGTGGGTGGATGGATGGATGGATGGGTGGATGGATGGATGGATGGGTGCAGAGATGGGTAGATGGGTGGGTGGGTGGATGAGTAGATAGATGGGTGGATGGATGGATGGATGGATGGATGGATGGGGTAGATGAGTGGATGGATGGCTGGGTGGGTGGGTGAGTGGATGGATGGGTGGGTAGATGGATGGATGGATGAAGAGATGGATAGATGGATGGGTGGGTGGGTGGATGGATGGGGTAGATGGGTAGATGGATGGATGGATGGGTGGGTGGGTGGGTGGATGAGTAGATAGATGGGTGGATGGATGGATGGATGGATGGATGGGGTAGATGAGTGGATGGATGGCTGGGTGGGTGGGTGAGTGGATGGATGGGTGGGTAGATGGATGGATGGATGAAGAGATGGATAGATGGATGGGTGGGTGGGTGGATGGATGGGGTAGATGGGTAGATGGATGGATGGATGGGTGGGTGGGTGGGTGGATGAGTAGATAGATGGGTGGATGGATGGATGGATGGGGTAGATGAGTGGATGGATGGATGGGTGGGTGGGTGAGTGGATGGATGGGTGGGTAGATGGATGGATGGATGAAGAGATGGATAGATGGATGGGTGGGTGGGTGGGTGGGTGGGTGAAGAGATGGGTGGGTTTATGAGTGCAGGGATGGAGAGCATGTGTGGATTAAGTTACAGACCTATCACATAGTGTCTCTGTGTCTGATCACCATAAGAATGTGTCCTCTTTCCCACAAGACAACTCTTGGAAATTCCATGGGGCATGGAAATCCCAGGCTAAAGAGGAAAGCATGGCAGCCCACTGAGATCCTCAGGGTGAGACACTGATGGAAAAGGAGAGAAGCCCGCCTGCCACATACCTGGGAGTCCTCTGACTCGTCATCTTCCTCCACTGAGCACCACTCCTGGGGAGGTCCAGTCTCCTGAGAAGACAGGTCTGACGGGGGCAGGAGCAGAGAGGAAAGGAGCCATGAGTGAGTGACCAGGCCACTGAGGCCGCCCCTCTCACTCTTCCTACTGGCGTCCTACCCTTCTCTGCCGACTCCTGCCAGCTGTGCTGGCCAGGATAGCTCAGGTGGGCAGGAGAGGACGTGAGCATCCGGACCCTACGGCCTCCTGGCCTCACACTGGCTCACCTGATGTGCCCTTCTCCCTAGGCCTCTGTCCCCTCACCTGTCCACTGGCAGGAGCTCTTCTCCATGGGCCTCCAGCAAAACTGACTGCGGGAGCAGCAGCAGCGCCAGGGGGTGACATCAGGGTGACGGGGTCCGTGATTTCCCACGGTGGCCCCTCAGTGTCCTCAGCCAGAAGCTGAAGACCCTGGGCAGAGACTGGCATTTCCCTCCTCCTCTGTCACAGCCCCCAGGGCCCAAGCCTCCTCCTCCCTCCCCCACCTCAGCTCCATCCCGTCCCTGGAGGACGGTCAGCCCCTCTGCAGTGGGCGGTGGCCAGATGCCCCGTCTCAGCAGACAGCCAGCTGTCCCACTGTCTTGGTCAGAACCCCAAGAGCCAGGTTTCTCTCACTTCCCATGTCCCCAGCAAGAACCAATTCTCCCTCTCAGATGTGGCCCGCGTCTGTCCACTCTCTCACCTCTCTCTCTTGGACAGCTGCCACCCACGACCTGGGACCCCGCAACCTCTCGGGCTCAGAGGTGGGACTTCTCACCCTGGGCACTGCCACATTTGGGCAGCATGATTCCCCGAGGCCAGAGTCCCACAGATTTACAAAACGGCCTAGACTTCCACCCCTAGATGGCAGCAGATGATCCCGTCCCACTGCCCAAAGCTGGAATCCGAGCCCTGCCGGGCCCTCTCACTATATCCCCAGCCCCCACCACGGTGCCTGGCGTACAGCAGTGTCCACGCTTGTCACCGAGTGTCTGTGTCCGCCCCCGGTAGCCCCCTTCTTTGCTGATTCTGGGCTTGATCCTGCGGCTCATCCTGGCCAATGGCCGAGGAATAACTGGGCACTCAGCAGAGACCTGCCGCCTCCCCTGCTGCTCCCGAGAAGGCCGCAGGCCTCCGGAAGAGTCCTGGCCAGCCTGCTGAGACCCACGGCCCACGGCCACCAGCTGGCCGGCCAACACCAGCCAGGAACGAGGGCCCCGTCTCCCGGAGCCCAGATAAGACCCTCCCGCCTCCCCTGGGACCCTCCCTCACCTCTCTCGCTCCCGCAGCCAGAGGCCCCGACGTCCACGGCCTCCCAGTCCCTGGCGAAGCTCGGGTGCGTGGGCTTCTCCCAGGGCAGCAGCGCCGTGGCCCTCTCGGGCTCCAGCAGCCCCCGCGTCTGCTCAGGCCTGAGGCTCTGCATGTCCCCAGGAGGACGTGGGGTTCAGGGACGGCCTCTCCTCTGGTCCCAGGAACAGGATTCAGAATCTGAGGACTGACAGACATCCGGCCACTCAACGCGTCCTTAAAAAGTGCAGGGCGCCAGGCTCCGTCCCAGGTGCCAGAGGCACCCAGCGATCGCAACAAAGCCACACTGTGGGATTCGCGCTCCAGCGGGAAGAGAGAGAGGGGACGGCAAGGACACCGTGTGTCAACGGCGGTGAGTGCCCGGAGGCCAACGAAGCAGGGGAGGGGAAGCTGGGCTGAGTGTGTGCCCACACGCACACACCCCCGATCCACACCCGAAGCACAGTCGCGGGTCTTCAGAAGACAGAGTCACCCTCAGGTCCCTGCCTGGCTCGTGGTTTGTCCCCAAGCGTCCATATGTTGGCGACACCACCAGCATGGTGATGGTCGGAGGTGGCGGGCCCTTTCAGAGGTGGGCCTACAGGGAGGTCATGGGTCACCCAGGTCTGTCCTGGAGAGGCAGCAAGGAGGTGTCCAGGGACCCTGGTTTGTCTCTGACACCAGCCCCGCCTTGGAATCTCTGGCTACCTGCCTGACGATGTAGAGGCCCTGTGTGTCACCCGGCAAGGCCACCCTCCCCAGGGCAAACCAATCGTGGGCTTTTGATTTTCCTCAACTGTGGGCTAAATAAACCTCTTTTCTTTATAAAGTACTCAGTCTCAGGTGTTTTTCTATGGCAATGGAAAATGGATAAATCCAATCTTCGTCAGCAAGAGAAGGACCTGGCCTTCCCAGAGGGCCTGAGGTCCCAGCCTCTCTTTTTGTCATAAAAATGATCAATTTGCCATGCAGGGGTTTAAAGTCTGTGATCAAATCCACCAGGCCACCAGCACACTGGTTTCATTAAAGAGGTTCCTGGCATAAAAGTTAACTAGTGAGATCCAATGAAGGTCGAGGGGGGCAGCACTCCAAGGTCAGGGGCAGTGATTGGCCTCAGGGTCAGTGGTCAGTCACACCCCCACACGGACAGGCTCTCGCACCTGGAGAGGGTGGGGATGAGCTCCGACACAGTTTGGCCAGAGCACCTCACACCCAATCCGGGAGGTGCCCAATCACGTGCGAGAATGGCTCCCCACCATCAAAGAGACATTTTTCAACATTCTCATTCTGTATCGGACTAACCTGCAACCAGGAAGTTGTTGGCAAGACGCCATCTGAACTGTAATGACGTACAGTGATGCTGACCCCCCACCTGGACCTGCTGCAGGAAGGTGCATGCATCCCTGAAATCACATGGATGACCACGGACTGTCCTAACCACCGACTGCCCTTACAAACAGTCACTGTTTTAAAAATGCACACTGTTAGAGTGGGAATCTTCTTAAAGATTTTTCTTCTTTGCTGGGGTTGTGCGATACAGATGGTTCTGTCGGATTTTTAAACCTGTAGATTCAAAGAGAACTTGGAAACCCCACAGTCTCTAAAGTGGAGGATTCCATGTTGGGATGCAGACTGTAAAAACCGCTAAAAAGACTTAAGAAGAGCATGTAGATTCATGAAGAACTGGGGATTTGATGAGACCAAGGGACTGTCCCTGATTTTGCTGAATGGGGGACAGCATGGCCGAGGCGTGAGAAACGGTCCATCTTCTTTCTTCAGAGGTGCCCTCGCAGGGTGGAGGGGTGGACTGATGTGACGGCCGAGAGAGGAAGACCATCTCCAGGAATCTCACCTGTGCCGGGGGCAGAGGAGGCTTCCAGAGCCGGGGCGGGGCGGGGAGGCGGGGAGGAGAGAGGAGGGCTGGGGCTGGGGCTGCAGCGGGACCGTGGAGGGGCCCCGAGGTTCCCCCTCAGGAAGAAGAAGTGACAAATGTCTGAGGCGACAGACACATGCCCGTCGCCCCCTCTGTCGTCACACATGGCTCACACGTCCTGCCACGCCACACTCTACCCCTTAAATACGCCAACTATCATGTGCCCACTAAAAAGAGCTCTGCAAAGAAATATCAGAAATACAGACAGACAATGAAGGCGGCCGGCCTGGGAGGGCAGGGGGTGGCTTGTCGTGGGCGTGTGCCAGGTGATGCACACTGAATGACGTTCATCAGAGCAGGTCAACGACAAGCTGACAGTCGCGTCTCGAGCACCTAAGGGTGGGCAGAATGTGCCCTTTACTTCTGCGTCACAGATCATCATCCCCAGCTCCCTGGTGGGGACGGTGTCTCCAGGCCCTAGAACCCAGATCCAGACCCGTCCCTGGCCCTGACACCTCTGCCCACTGTCTCCCCAGGCAGGCTCCTCCTGGGTCCTCCGCCATCTCCACAGGCATCAGCCACCACTGTCCCTCCTCATGCCCACATCAGGTCAGTGGCTGAGCCCACTGCGCTGCCTCCTGACGGGGCCTCAGCTCTCCCGCTTGCCTGTGTTTCTGTCCCCAGGACGCGGCAGCGTGACGCTGGTCTCCCTGGTACCAACCCTCTCCCAGACCACTCCTCCACCAGCTCGCCCCTCAGTCCCCTGTGGGCCAGCTGCAGGCAGAAGACAGACCCTGGCCCTGCCCTCTGTGCTCAGGGGCAGTGGGCAGAGATCTCAGGCCTGCCCAAGACCTCAGGAGAGAGGAGCCGGGGGGAAAAGGCTGCCCTCCTTGGCACCGGGATCCCTGGGTCCTCGGGAAGGTTGCAGCTCCCGTTGGAGCACCTGACGTCCCCACCAGCCCGTCTGAAGAGTGTCCGGCTCAGCTTCCACTGTTGGCTTTCACGGTCACCCTCGATCACTGTTAACAAGTAAGACCAGTGGCGCTGGCCCTCTTTATATCTGGGACATACATTGCCCTCAGAAACTCCGGAGGTGGATTTAGGGGGCGGGCTGCTTCATGGGAGCTGATGGGAGCACCTGACGACCCATCCACTCCCGGGCCGCGTAGCACCATCTGCCAGGGCTGAACACACACTCGCCCCAGGACACGGCAGTTCCACTCCTAGGCACTGACCCAAGAGAGGTGGAAGCCTGCATCAAGCACTAGTTCATGGATGTCGATACCCTCTGCTCATGGACACCGAGCTGCTCAAGCTCATAGCAAACCACTCAAGTGCATCATGAAAGGCCAACCACCAGGCAGATGGGGACACGTACGTTGCATCCATTCATACAACAGACCCTGCACGAATATGCCATGTCTGCACTGAAATGTATGCAGATAGGTAGGTAGGTAGATAGCTAGGGATAGAGATGGATGGATGGGTGGACAGACAGATGGGTACACAGAGAGACAGAGATAGATGGATGGATGATAGGTAGGTAGGTAGATAGCTAGGGATAGAGATGGATGGATGGGTGGACAGACAGATGGGTAGACAGAGAGATAGAGATAGATGGATGGATGGAGAATAGGTAGGTAGGTAGGTAGATAGCTAGGGATAGAGATGGATGGATGGGTGGACAGACAGATGGGTAGACAGAGAGATAGAGATAGATGGATGGATGGAGAATAGGTAGGTAGGTAGGTAGATGGCTAGGGATAGAGATGGATGGATGGGTGGACAGACAGATGGGTACACAGAGAGACAGAGATAGATGGATGGATGGATGATAGGTAGGTAGATGGCTAGGGATAGAGATGGATGGATGGGTGGACAGACAGATAGGTAGACAGAGAGATAGAGATAGATGGATGGATGGATGATAGGTAGGTAGGTAGCTAGGGATAGAGATGGATGGATGGGTGGACAGACAGATGGGTACACAGAGAGACAGAGATAGATGGATGGATGAATGATAGGTAGGTAGATGGCTAGGGATAGAGATGGATGGATGGGTGGACAGACAGATGGGTAGACAGAGAGATAGAGATAGATGGATGGATGATAGGTAGGTAGGTAGATAGCTAGGGATAGAGATGGATGGATGGGTGGACAGACAGATGGGTAGACAGAGAGATAGAGATAGATGGATGGATGGAGAATAGGTAGGTAGGTAGGTAGATAGCTAGGGATAGAGATGGATGGATGGGTGGACAGACAGATGGGTACACAGAGAGACAGAGATAGATGGATGGATGGATGATAGGTAGGTAGATGGCTAGGGATAGAGATGGATGGATGGGTGGACAGACAGATGGGTAGACAGAGAGATAGAGATAGATGGATGGATGGATGATAGGTAGGTAGGTAGGTAGCTAGGGATAGAGATGGATGGATGGGTGGACAGACAGATGGGTACACAGAGAGACAGAGATAGATGGATGGATGAATGATAGGTAGGTAGATGGCTAGGGATAGAGATGGATGGATGGGTGGACAGACAGATGGGTAGACAGAGAGAGATAGATGGATGGATGGATGATAGGTAGGTTGGTAGGTAGGTAGGGATAGAGATGGATGGATGGGTGGACAGACAGATGGGTAGACAGAGAGAGATAGATGGATGGATGGATGATAGGTAGGTAGGTAGGTAGGGATAGAGATGGATGGATGGGTGGACAGACAGATGGGTAGTCAGAGAGATAGATGGATGGATGGATGATAGGTAGGTAGGTAGGTAGGTAGGGACAGAGATGAATGGATGGGTGGACAGACAGATGGGTAGACAGAGAGACAGAGATAGATGGATGGATGGATGGATGGATGGATGATAGGTAGGTAGGTAGGTAGATAGCTAGGGATAGAGATGGATGGATGGGTGGACAGACAGATGGGTAGACAGAGAGACAGAGATAGATGGATGGATGGAGGATAGGTAGGTAGGTAGGTAGGTAGGTAGATAGTTAGGGATAGAGATGGATGGATGGGTGGACAGACAGATGGGTAGACAGAGAGAGAGATAGATGGATGGACGGATGATAGGTAGGTAGGTAGGTAGATAGCTAGGGATAGAGATGGATGGATGGGTGGACAGACAGATGAGTAGACAGAGAGAGAGATAGATGGATGGATGGATGATAGGTAGGTAGGTAGGTAGGTAGGTAGACAGACATGGATGGATGGGTGGACAGACAGATGGGTAGACAGAGAGACAGAGATAGATGGATGGATGATAGGTAGGTAGGTAGGTAACTAGGGATAGAGAAGGAGGGATGGGTGGACAGACAGATGGGTAGACAGAGAGACAGAGACAGATGGATATATGGATGATAGGTAGGTAGATAGCTAGGGATAGAGATGGATGGATGGGTGGACAGACAGATGAGAGAGACAGAGATAAATGGATGGATAGATGATAGGTAGGTAGATAGGTAGGCAGGTAGGTAGGTAGGTAGGGATAGAGATGGATGGATGGGTGGACAGACAGATGGGTAGACAGAGAGATAGAGATAGGTGGATGGATGGATGATAGGTAGGTAGGTAGGCAGGGATAGAGATGGATGGGTGGGTGGACAGACAGATGGGTAGACAGAGAAACAGAGATAGATGGATGAATGGATGATAGGTAGGTAAATAGGTAGGTAGGTAGGTAGGTAGGTAGGTAGGTAGCTAGGGATAGAGATGGATGGATGGGTGGACAGACAGATAGGTAGACAGAGAGAGAGATAGATGGATGGACGGATGATAGGTAGGTAGGTAGGTAGGGATAGAGATGGATGGATGGGTGGACAGATAGATAGGTAGTCAGAGAGATAGAGATAGATGGATGGATGGATGATAGGTAGGTAGGTAGGTAGGTAGGTAGGTAGGGACAGAGATGAATGGATGGATGGATGGATGATAGGTAGATAGGTAGGTAGATAGCTAGGGATAGAGATGGATGGATGGGTGGACAGATAGATGGATAGACAGAGAGCCAGAGATAGAAAGATGGATGGATGATAGGTAGGTAGGTAGGTAGGGATAGAGATGGATGGATGGGTGGACAGACAGATGGGAAGACAGAGAGACAGAGACAGATGGATGGATGGAGGATAGGTAGGTAGATAGCTAGGGATAGAGATGGATGGATGGGTGGACAGATAGATGGGTAGACAGAGAGATAGAGATAGGTGGATGGATGGATGATAGGTAGGTAGGTAGGCAGGGATAGAGATGGATGGGTGGGTGGACAGATAGAAGGGTAGATAGAGAGACAGAGATAGATGGATGGATGGATGATGGGTAGGTAGGTAGGTTGATAGCTGGGGATAGAGATGGATGGATGGATGGATGAACAGACAGATGAGAGAGACAGAGATAGATGGATGGATAGATGATAGGTAGGTAGGTAGGTAGGTAGCTAGGGATAGAGATGGATGGATGGGTGGACAGACAGATGGGTAGATAGAGAGATAGAGATAGATGGATAGATGGATGGACAGATAGATGGGTAGACAGAGAGATAGAGATAGACAGATGGATGGATGATAGGTAGGTAGATAGGTAGGTAGATAGATAGCTAGGGATAGAGATGGATGGATGGATGAATGGACAGATAGACGGATAGACAGAGAGGTAGAGATAGATGGATGGATGTTTGATAGGTAGATATGTAGGTAGGTAGGTAGATAGCTAGAGATTGATGGATGGATGGATGGACAGATGGATGGGTAGATAGAAAGGATAGAGATAGATAAATGGATGGATGATAGGTAGGTAGATAGGTAGGTAGGTAGGTAGGTAGGTACCTAGGGATAGAGATGGATGGATGGATGGACAGATAGATGGATAGACAGAGAGACAGAGAGAGATGGATGGATGGATGATAGTTAGGTAAGTAGGTAGGTAGATAGCTAGGGATAGAGATGGATGGATTGGTGGACAGACAGATGGGTAGATAGAGAGATAGTGATAGATGGATAGATGGATGGACAGATGGATGGGTAGATAGATAGAGATAGATAGATGGATGGATGATAGGTAGGTAGATAGGTAGGTAGGTAGGTAGCTTGGGATAGATTTGGTTGGATGGATGGACAGATAGATGGGTAGATAGAGAGATAGAGATAGATGGATGGATGGATGATAGGTAGATAGGTAGGTAGGTAGCTAGAGATAGAGATTGATGGATGGATGGATGGACAGATAGATGGGTAGACAAAGAGAGAGAGATGGATGGATGGATGATAGGTAGGTAGGTAGGTAGGGACAGAGATGAATGGATGGGTGGAAAGACGGATGGGTAGACAGAGAGACAGAGATAGATGGATGGATGGATGGATGGATGATAGGTAGATAGGTAGGTAGATAGCTAGGGATAGAGATGGATGGATGGGTGGACAGATAGATGGATAGACAGAGAGCCAGAGATAGAAAGATGGATAGATGATAGGTAGGTAGGTAGATAGGCATGGATAGATGGATGGACAGACAGATGGGTAGACAGAGAAACAGAGATAGATGGATGGATGGATGATAGGTAGGTAGGTAGCGATGGATGGATGGGTGAACAGATGAGTAGACAGAGACATAGATGGATGGATGGATGATAGGTAGTTAGGTAGGTAGGTAGGTAGACAGACATGGATGGATGGGTGGACAGACAGATGGGTAGACAGAGAGACAGAGATAGATGGATGGATGATAGGTAGGTAGGTAGGTAACTAGGGATAGAGAAGGATGGATGGGTGGACAGACAGATGGGTAGACAGAGAGCCAGAGATAGAAAGATGGATGGATGATAGGTAGGTAGGTAGGTAGGGATAGAGATGGATGGATGGGTGGACAGACAGATGGGTAGACAGAGAAACAGAGATAGATGGATGGATGGATGATAGGTAGGTAGGTAGCGATGGATGGATGGGTGAACAGATGAGTAGACAGAGAGATAGATGGATGGATGGATGATAGGTAGTTAGGTAGGTAGGTAGGTAGACAGACATGGATGGATGGGTGGACAGACAGATGGGTAGACAGAGAGACAGAGATAGATGGATGGATGATAGGTAGGTAGGTAGGTAACTAGGGATAGAGAAGGATGGATGGGTGGACAGACAGATGGGTAGACAGAGAGACAGAGATAGATGGATGAATGGATGATAGGTAGGTAGGTAGGTAGGGATAGAGATGGATGGATGGGTGGACAGATAGATAGGTAGTCAGAGAGATAGAGATAGATGGATGGATGGATGATAGGTAGGTAGGTAGGTAGGGATAGAGATGGATGGATGGGTGGACAGACAGATGGGTAGACAGAGACATAGACATAGGTGGATGGATGGATGATAGGTAGGTAGGCAGGCAGGGATAGAGATGGATGGGTGGGTGGACAGATAGATGGGTAGATAGAGAGACAGAGATAGATGGATGGATGGATGATGGGTAGGTAAGTAGGTTGATAGCTGAGGATAGAGATGGATGGATGGATGGATGGACAGACAGATGAGAGAGACAGAGATAGATGGATGGATAGGTTATAGGTAGGTAGGTAGGTAGGTAGGTAGGTAGATAGCTAGGGATAGAGATGGATGGATGGATGGACAGATAGATGGGTAGATAGAGAGATGGAGATAGATGGATAGATGGATGGACAGATAGATGGGTAGACCGATAGAGAGATAGAGATAGATGGATGGATGGATGATAGGTAGATAGGTTGGTAGGTAGGTAGCTACAGATAGAGATTGATGGATGGATGAATGGACAGATAGATGGGTAGACGGAGAGACAGAGATAGATAGATGGATGGATGATAGGTAGGTAGATAGGTAGGTAGGTAGATAGCTAGGGATAGAGATGGATGGATGGACAGATAGATGGATAAACAGAGAGATAGAGATAGATGGATGGATGGTTGATAGGTAGATATGTAGGTAGGTAGGTAGATAGCTAGAGATAGAGATTGATGGATGGATGGATGGATGGATGGATGGACAGATGGATGGGTAGATAGAGACATCGAGATAGATAGATTGATGGATGATATGTAAGTAGATAGGTAGGTAGGTAGGTAGGTAGGTACATAGCTAGGGATAGAGATGGATGGATGGACAGATAGATGGGTAGACAGAGATAGATATGGATAGATGGATGATGATAGGTAGATAGGTAGGTAGATAGGTAGGTAGGTACGTACGTGGATGGATGGATAGCAAGATAGATGGATGATGAAGAGGTAGAGAGAGAGATAAGCAGGTAGTAGGTAGAAAGTTAGAGATAGAGATGGATGAATGGACAGATGGATGGGTAGACAGATAGACGATAGGTACATAGGTAGGAAGGTAGGCAGGTAGGTTGGTATGTAGATGGATGGATAGCAAGATAGATGGATGGATGAATAGATAGAGATAGGTAGGTAAAGAGCTAGAGATAGAGAGCATGGATGGCTGGATAAATGGACGGACAGATGGATGGATGGATAGATAGATACGTGGATGGATAGAAAGCAAGATAGATGGATGAATAAATAGATAGACACAGAGAGAGGCAGGAGGGTAGGTAGGTAGATATGTATGTAGGTAGCTAGGTAAGCAAGTGGGTAGATAGATGAATGCATGGATAGACAGATACATAGACGGACAGACAAAGCAGAGAATGGGAGGGCCATTCTTGCCATCTCTGCAGATTGGTACCATGCACTTTCCTGCACACACCAAGACCTTTGGCAGCTCCAGTTCCTTGTGTAAACTGGTGCACTGTTTGCACACCCTACAGTGGTCTTTGACTTCTGTCTAGGTGACTGATAACACTCTGCAACCACGGCTCAGTGTGTCAGGCATAGAACAACCACCGAGACCAGTCCCTGTGTGCATGCGGAGGCCACTGATCTCTGACGTATCCATCCCTGGCTGAAAGATGGGGAACTCATGGGCATGGCGAGCCTCCTATGTGTGTGTGCATGTGTGTGTCTGTGAGTGTGTGTGTCTGTGTGAGTGAAGGGCCTATCTATTGTGTGTAGGTGTGTGAAGGATCAGCGCTGTGTGTATGTGAAGGGCCTACTCTGTGTGTGTGTGTGTGAAGGGTCTGCTCTGTGTGTGTGTGTGAAGGGCCTACTCTGTGTGTCTGGGTGAAGGCCTACTCTGTGTGTGTGGGTGAAGGGTCTACTCTGTGTGTGTGGGTGAAGGACCTACTCTGTGTGTGTGTGAAGGGCCTACTCTGTGTGTGTATGTGAATGGCCTACTCTGTAGTGCGTATGAAGGGCCTACTCTGTGTGTATGAAGAGCCTACTCTGTGTGTGTGTGTGAAGGGCCTACTCTGTATGTGTGTGTGAAGGGCCTACTCTGTGTGTGTAAAGGGCCTACTCTGTGTGTGTGGGTGAAGGGCCTACACTGTGTGTGTGTGTGTTAAGGGCCTACTCTGTATGTGTGTGAAGGGCCTACTCTGTGTGTGTGAGTGAAGGGCCTACTCTGCTTGTGTGGGTGAAGAGTCTACTCTGTGTGTGTGTGTGAAGGGCCTACTCTGTGTGTGTGTAAGGGGCCTACTCTGTGTGTGTGTGTGAAGGGCCTATTCTGTGTGTGTGTGTGTGTGTGTGAAGGGTCTACTCTGTGTGTGTGGGTGAAGGGCCTACTCTGTGTGTGTGTGTGAAGGGCCTACTCTGTGTGTGTGTGTGAAGGGCCTACTCTGTGTGTGTGGGTGAAGGGCCTACTCTGTGTATGTGTGTGAAGGGCCTACTCTGTGTGTGTGTGAGTGAAGGGCCTACTCTGCTTGTGTGGGTGAAGAGTCTACTCTGTGTGTGTGTGTGAAGGGCCTACTCTGTGTGTGTGTAAGGGGCCTACTCTGTGTGTGTGTGTGAAGGGCCTATTCTGTGTGTGTGTGTGTGTGTGTGTGAAGGGTCTACTCTGTGTGTGTGGGTGAAGGGCCTACTCTGTGTGTGTGTGTGAAGGGCCTACTCTGTGTGTGTGTGTGAAGGGCCTACTCTGTGTGTGTGGGTGAAGGGCCTACTCTGTGTATGTGTGTGAAGGGTCTACTCTGTGTGTGTGGGAAGGGCCTACTCTGTGTGTGTGTGTGTGTGAAGGGCCTACTCTGTGTGTGTGTGAAGGGTCTACACTGTGTGTGTGGGTGAAGGGCCTAAACTGTGTGTGTGTGTGTGTTAAGGGCCTACTCTGTGTGTGTGTGTGAAGGGCCTACTCTCTGTGTGTGTGAAGGACCAACTCTGTGTGTGTGTGAAGGGCCTACTCTGTGTGTGTGTGTGTGAAGGGCCACTCTGCGTGTGTGGGTGAAGGGTCTACTCTGTGTGTGTGTGAAGGGCCTACTCTGTGTGTGTGTGTGAAGGGCCTACTCTGTGTGTGGGTGAAGGGCCTACTCTGCTTGTGTGGGTGAAGGGTCTACTCTGTGTGTGTGTGTGAAGGGCCTACTCTGTGTGTGTGTGTGAAGGGCCTACTCTGTGTGTGTGTGTGAAGGGCCTACTCTGTGTGTGTGTGTGTGAAGGGCCTACTCTGTGTGTGGGTGAAGGGCCTACTCTGCTTGTGTGGGTGAAGGGCCTACTCTGTGTGTGTGGGTGAAGGGCCTATTCTGTGTGTGTGTGTGAAGGGTCTACTCTGTGTGTGGGTGAAGGGCCTACTCTGTGTGTGTGTGTGAAGGGCCTACTCTGTGTGTGTGGGTGAAGAGCCTACTCTGTGTGTGTTTGTAAAGGGTCTTCTCTGTGTGTGTGTGAAGGGCCTACTCTGTGTGTGTTTGTGAAGGGCCTCCTCTGTGTGTGTGAGTGAAGGGCCTACTCTGTGTGTGTGTGTGAAGGGCCTACTCTGTGTGTATGGGTTAAGAGCCTACTCTATGTGTGTGTGTGTGAAGGGCCTACTCTGTGTGTGTGTGTGTGTGAAGGGCCTACTCTGTGTGTGTGGGTGAAGGGCCTACTCTGTGTGTGGGTGAAGGGCCTACTCTGTGTGTGTGTGTGAAGGGCCTACTCTGTGTGTGTGTGTGTGAAGGGCCTACTCTGTGTGTGTGTGTGTGTGTGTGAAGGGCATACTCTGTGTGTGGGTGAAGGGCCTACTCTGTGTGTGTGTGTGAAGGGCCTACTCTGTGTGTGTGTGTGTGAAGGGCCTACTCTGTGTGTGTGTGTGTGTGTGTGAAGGGCATACTCTGTGTGTTTGAAGGGCCTACTCTGTGTGTGTGTGTGGAGGGCCTACTCTGTGTGTGTGTGTGTGAAGGGCCTACTCTGTGTGTGTGTGTGTGTGTGTGAAGGGCCTACTCTGTGTGTGGGTGAAGGGCCTACTCTGTGTGTGTGGGTGAAGGGTCTACTCTGTGTGTGTGTGTAAGGGGCCTACTCTGTGTGTGTGTGTGTGAAGGGCCTATTCTGCGTGTGTGGGTGAAGGGCCTACTCTGCGTGTGTGGGTGAAGGGTCTACTCTGTGTGTGTGTGAAGGGCCTACTCTGTGTGTGTGTGTGTGAAGGGCCTACTCTGTGTGTGTGTGTGAAGGGCCTACTCTGTGTGTGTGTGTGTGAAGGGCCTACTCTGTGTGTGTGTGTGAAGGGCCTACTCTGTGTGTGTGTGTAAGGGGCCTAGTCTGTGTGTGTGTGTGAAGGGCCTACTCTGTGTGTGTGTGTCTGAAGGGCCTACTCTGTGTGTGTGTGTGAAGGGCCTACTCTGTGTGTGTGGGAGAAGGGCCTACTCTGCTTGTGTGGGTGAAGGGTCTACTCTGTGTGTGTGAAGGGCCTACTCTGTGTGTGTGTGTGTGAAGGGCCTACTCTGTGTGTGTAAAGGGCCTACTCTGTGTGTGTGTGTGAAGGGCCTACTCTGTGTGTGGGGGTGAAGGGCCTACTCTGTGTGTGTGTGTGAAGGGCCTCCTCTGTGTGTGTGTGTGAAGGGCCTCCTCTGTTTGTGTGGGTGAAGGGGCTACTCTGTCTGTTTGGGTGAAGGGCCTACTCTGTGTGTGTGTGTGAAGGGCCTACTCTGTGTGTGTGTGTGAAGGGCCTACTCTGTGTGTGTGGGTGAAGGGCCTACTCTGTGTGTGTGGGTGAAGGGCCTACTGTGTGTGTGTGTGTGTGTGTGTGTGAAGGGTCTACTCTGTGAGAGTGTGTGTGTGTGTGTGTGTGTGAAGGGCCTAGTCTGTGTGTGTGGGTGAAGGGCCTACTGTGTGTGTGGGTGAAGGGCCTACTCTGTGTGTGTGTCTGAGGGGCCTACTCTGTGTGTGTGGGTGAACGGCCTACTCTGTGTGTGTGTGTGTGAAGGGCCTCCTCTGTGTGGATGAAGGGCCTACTCTGTGTGTGTGGGTGAACGGCCTACTCTGTGTGTGGTGGGGAAGGGCCTACTCTGTGTGTGTGTGTGTTTAGGGCCTCCTCTGCGTGTGTGTGTGAAGGGCCTACTCTGTGTGTGTGTGTGTGTGTGTGAAGGGCCTCCTCTGTGTGGGTGAAGGGCCTACTCTGTGTGTGTGGGTGAAGGGCCTACTCTGTGTGTGGTGGGGAAGGGCCTACTCTGTGTGTGTGTGTGTTTAGGGCCTCCTCTGTGTGTGTGTGTGAAGGGCCTCCTCTGTGTGTGTGTGTGAAGGGCCTACTCTGTGTGTGTGTGTGTGAAGGGCCTATTCTGTATGTGTGGGTGAAGGGCCTACTCTGTGTGTGTGTGTGAAGGGCCTACTCTGTGTGTGTGTGTGAAGGGCCTACTCTGTGTGTGTGGGTGAAGGGCCTCCTCTGTGTGTGTGTGTGAAGGGCCTACTCTGTGTGTGTGTGTGTGAAGGGCCTATTCTGTATGTGTGGGTGAAGGGCCTACTCTGTGTGTGTGTGTGAAGGGCCTACTCTGTGTGTGTGGGTGAAGGGCCTACTCTGTGTGTGTGTGTGAAGGGCCTACTCTGTGTGTGTGTGTGAAGGGCCTACTCTGTGTGTGTGTATGTGAAGGGCCTCCTCTGTGTGTGGGGGTGAAGGGCCTACTCTGTGTGTGTGTTAAGGGCCTACTCTGTGTGTGTGTGAAGGGCCTCCTCTGTGTGTGTGTGTGAAGGGCCTACTCTGTGTGTGTGTGTGTGAAGGGCCTATTCTGTGTGTGTGGGTGAAGGACCTACTCTGTGTGTGGGTGAAGGGCCTACTCTGTGTGTGTGTGTGTGAAGGGCCTCCTCTGTGTGGGTGAAGGGCCTACTCTGTGTGTGTGTATGTGAAGGGCCTCCTCTGTGTGTGGGGGTGAAGGGCCTACTCTGTGTGTGTGTTAAGGGCCTACTCTGTGTGTGTGTGTGTGAAGGGCCTCCTCTGTGTGGGTGAAGGGCCTACTCTGTGTGTGTGTATGTGAAGGGCCTCCTCTGTGTGTGGGGGTGAAGGGCCTACTCTGTGTGTGTGTATGTGAAGGGCCTCCTCTGTGTGTGGGGGTGAATTGCCTACTCTGTGTGTGTGTTAAGGGCCTACTCTGTGTGTGTGTGTGTGAAGGGCCTCCTCTGTTTGGGTGAAGGGCCTACTCTGTGTGTGTGGGTGAAGTGCCTACTCTGTGTGTGTGTGTGAAGGGCCTACTCTGTGTGTGTGGGTGAAGGGCCTACTCTGTGTGTGTGGGTGAAGGGCCTACTCTGTGTGTGTGTATGTGAAGGGCCTCCTCTGTGTGTGGGGGTGAAGGGCCTACTCTGTGTGTGTGTATGTGAAGGGCCTCCTCTGTGTGTGGGGGTGAATTGCCTACTCTGTGTGTGTGTTAAGGGCCTACTCTGTGTGTGTGTGTGTGTGAAGGGCCTCCTCTGTGTGGGTGAAGGGCCTACTCTGTGTGTGTGTATGTGAAGGGCCTCCTCTGTGTGTGGGGGTGAAGGGCCTACTCTGTGTGTGTGTGTGAAGGGCCTCCTCTGTGTGTGTGTGTGAAGGGCCTCCTCTGTGTGTGTATGTGAAGGGCCTCCTCTGTGTGTGGGGGTGAAGGGCCTACTCTGTGTGTGTGTTAAGGGCCTACTCTGTGTGTGTGTGTGTGAAGGGCCTCCTCTGTGTGGGTGAAGGGCCTACTCTGTGTGTGTGTATGTGAAGGGCCTCCTCTGTGTGTGGGGGTGAAGGGCCTACTCTGTGTGTGTGTTAAGGGCCTACTCTGTGTGTGTTTGTGTGAAGGGCCTCCTCTGTGTGGGTGAAGGGCCTACTCTGTGTGTGTGTATGTGAAGGGCCTCCTCTGTGTGTGTGTTAAGGGCCTCCTCTGTGTGTGGGGGTGAAGGGCCTACTCTGTGTGTGTGGGTGAAGGGCCTACTCTGCGTGTGTGGGTGAAGGGCCTACTCTGTGTTTGTGTGTGTGTGTGAAGGGCCTCCTCTGTGTGGGTGAAGGTCCTACTCTGTGTGTGTGTGTGTGTGAAGGGCCTACTCTGTGTGTGGGGGTGAAGGGCCCACTCTGTGTTTTTGTGTGTGTGTGAAGGGCCTACTCTGTGTGTGTGGGTGAAGTGCCTACTCTGTGTGTGTGGGTGAAGGGCCTACTCTGTGTGTGTGGGTGAAGGGCCTACTCTGTGTGTGTGGGTGAAGGGCCTACTCTGTGTGTGTGTGTGTTAAGGGCCTACTCTGTGTGTGTGTGTGAAGGACCTACTCTGTGTGGGTGAAGGGTCTACTCTGTGTGTGTGAAGGGCCTACTCTGTTTGTGTGGGTGAAGGGCCTACTCTGTCTGTTTGGGTGAAGGGCCTACTCTGTGTGTGTGTGTGAAGGGCCTACTCTGTGTGTGTGGGTGAAGGGCCTACTCTGTGTGTGTGTGTGAAGGGCCTACTCTGTGTGTGTGGGTGAAGGGCCTACTCTGTGTGTGTGGGTGAAGGGCCTAGTCTGTGTGTGTGTGTGAAGGGCCTACTCTGTGTGTGTGTGTGAAGGGCCTCCTCTGTGTGGGTGAAGGGCCTCCTCTGTGTGGGTGAAGGGCCTACTCTGTCTGTTTGGGTGAAGGGCCTACTCTGTGTGTGTGTGTGAAGGGCCTACTCTGTGTGTGGGTGAAGGGCCTACTCTGTGTATGTGAAGGGCCTACTCTGTGTGTGTGTGTGAAGGGCCTACTCTGTGTGTGTGGGTGAAGGGCCTACTCTGTGTGTGTGTGTGTGTGTGTGTGTGAAGGGCCTACTCTGTGTGTGTGTTTGTGAAGGGCCTACTCTGTGTGTGTGGGTGAAGGTCCTACTGTGTGTGCGTGTGTGTGTGTGTGGGTGAAGGGCCTACTCTGCGTGTGTGTGTGAAGGGTCTACTCTGTGTGTGTGAAGGGTCTGCTCTGTGAGTGTGTGTGTGTGTGTGTGAAGGGTCTACTCTGTGAGTGTGTGTGTGTGTGTGTGTGTGTGTGTGAAGGGCCTACTCTGTGTGTGTGTTTTTGTGTGTTAAGGGCTACCTCTATGTCTATGTGTCTGTGTGTGTGTGTTTGAGTATGAAGGGCCAGCTCTGTGTGTGTGTCAAGGGCCTTCTGTGGGGGGCTGGGGATGTGGCTCAAGTGGTAGTGCGCTCTCCTGGCATGCGTGCGACCCGGGTTCGATCCTCAGCACCACATACCGACAAAGATGTTGTGTCCACCGAGAACTAAAAATAAATATTAAAAATTCTCTCTCTCTCTCTCTCTCTAAAAAAAAAAAAAAAAAAAAAAAAAGGGCCTTCTGTGTGTGTGGGTGAAGGGCCTACTGTGTGTGTGTGTGTGAAGGGTCTACTCTGTGTGTGTGAAGGGTCTACTCTGTGAGTGTTGTGTGTGTGTGTGTGTGTGAAGGGTCTACTCTGCGTGTGTGTGTGAAGGGTCTACTCTGTGTGTGTGAAGGGTCTGCTCTGTGAGTGTGTGTGTGTGTGTGTGTGTGTGTGAAGGGCCTACTCTGTGTGTGTGTTTTTGTGTGTTAAGGGCTACCTCTATGTCTATGTGTCTGTGTGTGTGTGTTTGAGTATGAAGGGCCAGCTCTGTGTGTGTGTCAAGGGCCTTCTGTGTATGTGTGTGAAGGGCCTACTCTGTTTGTGTGTGAAGAGCCTACTCTGTGAGTGAGTGTGTGTGTGTGTGTGTGTGTGTGTGTGTGTGTGTGTGAGGAGGGCCAGCTCTGTATGTGGAGCAGGTAGGATGCACTGGCGTTGAGGGCAGTTGGAGCCCGACTCATGCTGGGCTGGCCAGTGGGCTGGCCAGTGGACCGGCCAGCGGCTCCGTCTCGTCTGAGTGACCGGGTGTCTGAACACTGTGTTCATGGAGCTGTGTTTTCACTGGAATTCGCACCACGTTTGATTTACATTTTGTGATTTTTATACTTCACTAAAGAAGGACACCAGGTACCGTTGTTCAAGTGCCTGTGGGCGCCTCCGTGTCTGCCACGTACCTGCTGCAGTATGTGAGAGGCTCTGGCTTGGGAGTGACCTCTTGGTGTGCTCTGCTGTCCAGAATGGCCCTGCTGCACCACCTGCACTGTGACATCGGGAAGTCTGACTTAGGGACCCCGTTAGGGGCGGCATGAGTTGGATGCTGTAACACGTTACCACAGATTTGGTGTCTCACTATTCTACATGTCAGAAGTCTGAGAGGGGTGTCACTGGGATCACACGTGCTCCCTCCGGAGGCTTCGGGGGACCATCAGACCCCCTTTTCCAGCCCCTCCTCCACCTCCAGAGCCAGCAGTGACCACTCGACTCTCACACTGACCCTCCCGTCTCCCTCTCCCATGCTTGAGGACACTTCCAATCCCACGGGCTGACCTGGTCACCCAGCTCCTCTGCTCCTTTCCAGCTGATGAGTCCCCACATCTCATCTGCAACCTCAGTGCTCCTCAGCAGGCCACCAGAAGTCGTCACGTGTGCTGAGGACTTGGACCCGCGCATCTTCTGGAGGTCAGCATTCTGCCCATCACAGGTGTTAAAACACAACCATTGAAAGAGAAACAGAGGATCGGTTCACAGGGGACATGGAGAGCACGTGAGCACGGGCATGGCCGGAGTGAGAGCTGGTCATGCTGCTGCTGAGGCAGAGGGCTCAGGCAAGGCGTGGGGTGCCCACTCACCATGCACTCGTGGCTGCCTGGCCCGGGGCACCCCCACCCCCCAGGCCTGATGTTCACTGCTGGCTCAGAGGCACTGAGCCTCCTGCCCAGACAGGAGGTGATCTAGGTATGGTCTCTGCAGAAGGCAGCAAACCCTGCCCGTCTTCAAGGCTGGGTGTGAACACCACCTCCGTGGGACCCTGCAAATATCTGCCACCCCTGGATGGTCCAGCGTCACCTCCTTCTCCAGAGCCCTGCTGAGTGTTGGGCACGGAGTCTGAATCTGAGACCTCAACAGCCCACGTCCTCCCGGAGGACAGGCAGCAGACAGGGCCAACAGCAGCAGCTGCCGAGCGCCTGCAGTCAGAACCTGCCAGTCAGAGTCCGACCCAAACGCACCCCGAGGTTCGGCAGTAACACAAATGGAACAGGGTAGAGCAACGACAAAGAGCCCCTCTGGCTTTACTTCACTCTCTGACAGTGAAATGGCACGCAGACCCAGGGGGACACTGACCACGGCCGGGGTGCGGAAGGGGAGGGGAAGGGTGGCACCAGGAGAGCACCGAGGCCCTGGTAACCAGCAGCTTTCGGGTGGGCTCTCCCCAGACTTCCAGCTTGTCCAGAGGAGAGGGAAGTCTCCTTTTCTCAGAAGATGTCTTGTGCATTTCATTTTATTTTTGTGGCACAGGGGACGGAACCCAGAGGCACTCTACCACGAAGCCGCATCCTGTCCCTTCTTATTTTTTATTTTGAGAAAATCTCTCTAAGTTGCTGAGGCTGGCCTTGGACCTGCCATCCCCCTGCCTCAGCTGCGCTAGCTGTTGGGATTACAGGTGGGCACCACCGTGTCCGCCTCCTCTGCATCTCGGAGTGTCCACGACTGTGTCCGATGTTTAAGAGGAAGACACTGGATGAGCCCAGCAGCACAGGTCATGAAGCTGAGCTGCCCGGAGGTTGCCATTCGCAGCCTCAGTGACGGCTGAGGGCAAGCGCCCGGCCAGGAGAGGTGAGGGTTCAGCATGGACTGTTCTCAAGAAAAGAAACGGGTTAACAGGGGCTGGGGAGGGGGGCAGACGAGGAAGGAGGGACGCATCTCACAGCCCGGCGGGGGGTGAAATAGCGCCCGGGCCTCAGCCGAGGAGAGAGGGCGGAGAGGCCAGAGAAGGAGCACCCCGACTACAAGGCAATGCCAACACCTGCGGGGACCAGCACCCCGGGGCGGCCCTCCAGGTGCGGGTGTGGCCCTCCGTGGAGCCCGGCGCCCTGCACGGTGCGGCTTCACAGCCTGCGCTCCCGGCCCCCGCGCTCCGGGCCCACGCGGGGCACACACACGCGCAGGTGCGCACGCGGCCCCGGAGGCAGAGGGCTGCACACGGACCGGGACCCCAGACCCGTGCGCACGTGCGCGCACCGAGCGGTGCCAGGGCCGGAATGCGCGCTCCTCGGTGCGGGGTCCCAGCTCCCGCCTCCCGCGGAGCTGAAATCCACGCAATCCTCAGCGGTGGGCAGACCCGGTCGGCGCAGAAAGGGACCCACCTGGACCGAACCCCCAGCCCCTCCCACTGAAGGCCCGAGAAGCCCTCCCTCTCCAGACCCCTCCCCGGGAGCCTCGGCGCCTCGCCCGTACACAAACACCCTCTCGAGTCACACCCGCGCACGCCTCCGGTCCCTGCCCACGCCCCCAGCCCCTCTCCCCTCCCCTTCCCGCCGCGGGGTCCCTCTGAGGACTCACCCTCCCCAACCAGACCCTGTCGGGGCACTGCGGAGCCGGCGCTGCGGACTGCGGCTGCGCAGACGCGGAGGCTGCGGTGGGAGGTGAGAGGTGGGAGGTGGGAGGTGGGGAGAGGGGAGCGGAGGCAGCCTCCTCCCTCAGCCTCCTCCTCCCCAGCCCTGGGAGCCTGCACCTGGAAGGAGCGGAGGAGGAAGGACAACAGAACTCTGTGCCCGCTGCGTGGCTGTGGGACAGGGAGGTTCTGGGCAGGCCCTGAGGGTCCAGCCAGAGTGGGATGACCGTCCATCCCCCGCTGAGGGGCACGTAGGTCACCTCGCGCTCCGGCTGCAGTCGCACTCAGGACAAAAGCTTTGCACACGCCCCTGCAGGCTTTTCTGTTTTACGCACGGCCCCCGGGAACCTGAGACCCGCCTGCTGGAGGTCAGGAGCGGACTTTGCCACCTGGCCTGGAATGTCGTGGGGATAAGGACACTTCCGTGCCTCGGTTTCCCGTTCTGTAGAGAGGAGCTGCTCACGGTCACCCTCCCCCAGGACTCCCGCGGAGGGTGAAAATGAGGAGCGCACAGTTCCTAGAGCAGCGCATTTCTCAACTTTCTGCCCTGGGTGTGGTGCGGGACGGTTTTGCTTGGAAATCTTATTTTCATTTCCTGGATTACTAACGAAGTGAGCCAGATTAGCTTGTGAGTTACCTGTCGGTCTCCCTATATTAGTGGCTCTTATATCGTGGTTTATAGTGGATCTTTCTATATTCCAGATATGAATCCTGTGCCCGTCAGTCTGTCTGTGGTGAATATTTACTCACCCTGTTCCTTTTCATTTTATTTACACATTGCTGGAAGTTTTGAATTTTGAAAAGAATCCAATTTGTTTTTTGCTTTTATGTATTATTTAAAATGTCCTTCTTCCCCCTGACCTCACAGACACACCTTCCTACATTACTGCCTTGTATATAGTTACTTGAATCTTCTGGATATCTGTTAAATGCTGTGAAGTAAGGATTTGCTTTTCTTTTCCAAATGGGTAGACAGTTGAATTGCACTGGTATTCTAGAAAGGCATCCAAACCACATCATTCTTCCGGCAGATACTGTCAGCAAAGGCCCCTTTCCTACATTATGTCGACAATAATGCTTATTGTCCCCATTTTACAGAGAAGGGACAGGGCACAGAGGAGTTGAGTCATTTGTTCAGAGTGTGAAGAGGAGAGATGAGTTAAAGAGTAAGGCACTTCATGAACCCTGGGTGCTTCCTCTGCTGACAAGTCATGGCGGGCCAGGACCAGGGCACTGCCCAGCTTGGGAGCCACAAGGGTCCAGCTGGACCTCCAGACAGCTCCAAGTGCACACTGTCATGTTAACTGGGTCTTGGCTTCCTCACCTGCAAAGTGCAGACAGTGGTGGCTCCTGCCTGCGGGGGGTCTGAGCATCCTGAGTTAGTGCTCAACAAAAGCCCCTGGCATTATCACTGCAATCACTGAACACCGGCTTCTCAGCATGGGGGATCCTGGCTGGATCCTTACATTACTTACAATAAAGTCCCAGAGGAAAGAATGTGACTGAAGGGCTCCTTGGGAGATCATTGCTTTCCATAGGAAAGAAGAAAGGGAAGGTGCACTGGGGAATCCCACTGCTTGACTACCGAGCGCTCAGACTGGCTTCACGCACCCTCCTTGGCTTCTGCTTCCTGCATCAGTGGACACCTCCTTCAAGACTGCCCCCTCCCACATCTGTAGTACTACTGACCTTGCACTTCTATTTCACTTGAACTCATTTCCCGAGACCTTTTTAGACGGCCTTTAAAAGGAAACTGTGCCGCTGCCCTCTGCATGGAAAGGCCATGGAAGTGAAATCCAGACTGATCGGCTGTGGCTGGAAGCTCTGCTGGTCATGGGGCCTGGTTCTCCTGCCCCTGCACAGCCTCGGGCAGTGGAGGGGTGGAGGGGAACCAGCATGCCCGAGGGCCTGGCCGTTCTGGTTGTGTTCCTGACTTGTGAAGCCTGCCAGGGAGCCACCCAGCCCCGGTGGTCTCGGGGAGCTGGATGCGACCCTCAGGCCCTGGATGTGGCTCTACAGAATGTGAGGGCTGCTGGCACCTCCACGATTAGTGGAGACAGGTGACTGTGGGCGGGGACTTGGGCACTCACCCACCCACCTGTTCACTCTACAGCTATTAAACCATGGGCAGCTGCAGCTCTGGGTGACCTGGGCCCGCATTCCAGCCACGGAAGCAGACACCAGGGAGGGCAGGCCAGGAATGTAAAATGGAATGCAGTCTGTGCTAACCTCCACCAGTGCCTGACGGCTGGGTGTGCAGTAAGTGCCAGGCCCTTTTAGAAGAGAGGACATTTTGCCCACAGACCTGAGGGCAGGCAGGAGCCAGTTAGGAGAGAATCCATGACAGAGAACACGAGGTTCAAAGGGACAAGGAGGAAGGCAAGGGAGCCATGGGATGTGGGTTCGGAGGGGCGGAGGGGCGTCCAGGTCCTGGGAGCCCAGGGAGGCCCTTGGTCTGGCTGCGGGTGCGCTGGGACTTGGGCTCTGAGAAGCCTACTGGACCTGCTGGGGGGTGGCTGGGAAGGGGCAGAGGGAGGTCATGAGGAGACTCTTGCCATGGAAGAGGTGACCCAGGAGTTGGCTTGGAGGCAGGAGGCAGGGGGGGACAAGAGCTGCTCGGTCCTGGGTGGAGCTGCAGGTGGAGCCGAGGGGACACCATGGCTCCTGTGCTCGCTGACTAGGATCAAGGGTCCTTTGAGGGAAAATTGAGTTTCCTTCTGGGCGTGTTGAGTGTTGGGACACCCGAGCCTCTAGGCTGGCCCAGGAAGGACTGCATGACGCGAGCTCGCCTCCCTGAGACTCTAGGGGTGGCTTTGGGGAGTGGGTCCAAGCAGCTCCCTGCTGGAGGACGGCCTCAGAGCTGTCCGCAGTGCCGATCCTGCACACTCCCGCCAAGGGGACGCCCGCCCCCGCACCCATCCACGGGGTGGGTGGGGGGAGCCCAGCTGTGGCCGGGAAACTAAGCTCCCTGGGGACCTTGCCAGGAGTGGGATGGAGGCAAACGAGGAAAAAGGCTGCAGAGTGCTTTCCTAGAGTCGGCTCTGGCACTAGACAGCAGGGCCTGCCGCAAGTTCACTGCCATCATTTACACCGAGTTTCCACAACAGCCGTGGGCGCGGGCGAGCCGGGAGAAGACGTGGCCAGGAGTCAGCAGAAGCAGGAAGTGGGGCGCAGGGGGCTGTGCACACACGGGACTGGCAAGGCACACGCAGGTGGGGTCACAGAGGAGTAGGATTGCCACTTTGCAGAAATGCAGCATGACTAGATTTTATGAGAAAATTCTTAAACCATTAGCTTGGGTGGCAGCTTTTGAAATGATGAGAAGATGTGCGATTTTTAAATTCCTCAAAAGTCCACATTTTTAAATAGAGCCAAACATGCACATTGTAAGCTGTGCTTGTTATTTTGGTATCACTTTAGCTGGTGAACAGACATTCCCACCACCACCCCTTGCTATGATTAGTCTTGAATTCTGTGGGTTCCAAATTGTGCCTGCTCTTCAGAATGAGTTCCTGGCATAACACCCACCCACACTCAAAACGGTGGCATGAATGAATGAACAAGTCTGTTCTTTACAAAAATATCATCACTCGGAAGGCCACAACTTCCCACATCACTCAAAAGACAGGAATTCACAAACGCCACTATGTGCTGGTGAATTAAGGGAGAACCCAGATCTGGCTCCAAGCCCACTTTAATGCCTTCTCATGCCGAGTCCCCGGCTCTCGGAAGATATTGGAGCTCACCACATTCTATACTTTTTCTTGCTGATTGCCTGTCTTGCCCTCTGGAATTTGAGGTCCTGGTGTAGGAGCTGTTTTTAATTCACCCTGAGTGTCCAGCACCTGCAGCCCTTCTTAGCACATCCCTGATGCTCCATGGGTGCTGTTTTGAAGGGCTAAAAAATGAAAGGTGACCTTCGTGAATCTTAATCTTGGCAAATCACTAAATTAAAAAGAAAATGGGTAACCTCGACCGAGCTCAGCAGTTGGCTGGACACAGCTCATGATCTGGCCAGGTGAGACACCCACGATCGTGGAACCCCTGGTGACTGAGCCCCAGCCCTGAGATGGCTTCCCGGGCAAGACCTCTGGTCCCCTCCTCTGTGCATCTGCCGTGGCTCAGAAGGCAGTGTCCTGGAGCCCCTATCAGGAACCCTGTCGTGTGTCATCCCACCCAGAGGAGAGGGGCCGAACTGCCCCTTGTGGATGCACCTCCTTCATGGACTGGCATTCGGGTTATTTCCAAAGAGCAGTCATTTGGGGCCCTTGGCCTCTCTGGAAGGGGGAAAAATTCATATTGCAAATAGTTTGGCCAGGATTTAACCAGGGCAGTCTGTCCCCACAGGCTTTCGTGTTCCACTAATACTGCAGGGGGAGAAGGGTGACCAACAGGGAAACTTGCCCGAGGTGACGCCTCCAGCCACCCAGGAGCCAGGCCCCAAGCCACAGGGCAGTGAGCCGACAACGGCTTGGAGAGACACGCACCCCCCAGTCCATCCCTGACCACAGGACTCCCCTGAAGACCCCCTCAGAAAAGATGAGCTGCCAGGGGTGGTGGTGCTTACCTGTGATCCCAGCAATTCAGGAGGCCGAGGCACGTTCCAGGTCAGCAGGCATTTAGCAAGACTCCCTTTCAAGGTAAAAATATAACCAGGGGCTGGGATGAGGCTGATGGGAGGCTGCCTAGCATGCCACCTGCCAAGTCCTGGGTTCATCCCAGCAGCGGGGTGGTGGGGTTAACGTCCCCAAGAGAACCACTACGACCAAGTCACACAGCACCAAGATCCCATCAACCCAGTGATGTTGTTATCCTACTTCCACGAGTCTTTGCAGACTGTAGATCTGAAAAGGTCTCAAGACACACCTGTGGGGGAAGCAAGTTACAGAACTGCAGGTGTAACCTGACGTCACTGGTAAGGAAACCCCTCAGCACATAAAACCTGGTCAGATATCTTCTATGGGTGCACAGAAATGCATGTGAAGACTCGCCAAATTAAAAACACAAAAACCCATGAGATCTCCACGCTCACCAATGTCATGTGTGTTCTTACACAATTTAAAAATGGTGATTTCATCGAACGTTCAGCGTGTCCAGGGGGCTTGTGACACCTTCAGATCTCAGCCTGAAAGGCTCCAGGGTTCACCCGCCTCACCGAGAGTCCAGCCTTCAGGAAGCGCTCCTGCTCTGTTGTTTGGAGACCAGACTAGACAGGGTGGCTCTGTTATTTCAGGCTAATCTCAGGATGCAACCTGGATTTTCTTCCTGACTACGGCCTGCCTTCAATGAGACAGCTCTGTTTCCACATGTATTGCTTATACAGTAAGGTGTTTAATTTTTTTTTAAATTTTTTATAGTTGTAGATAGACAGCATGCCTTTGTTTTTTATGTGGTGCTAAAGATCAAAACCAGTGCCTCACACATGCTGGGAAAGCATTCTGTGACTGAGCTACATCCCCAGCCCAAGTTGTTTAAATCTTAAAAAAAGAGAATCCAAGTAGATGGATAACTGTCAGACATATTTCAATGTGAGAAATGCTAAAATTAAAAAAAGAAAGCCACAGTAGCATTAAGGAAATGTGGCATTTAATCATCACTACTCACCGACATCAGCTGACACATCTGGCACTGTCACACGAGATGGGCGACGTTCCCCAGGCCCACTAGGGCAGGAAGGCCGAGACGCCTCGTTCCCACACTGTACACACCACACTCTTCCTCGGGCAAGGAACGGCGTCAAGAACAGTCGTCAAACCCAGTCACTCCCCACCTGCAGCCAACCCCAGCAGCACCCTCACCTGGACAGCAGGCGGCTGCTGAAGGGTGGGCGGCAGCAGATCCCACCCGCTGATGCCCTTGACCTTCGACAAGGAAACTGTGTTTACTTAACTCTCGAGAAGTAAAATCGTGATTTTGAAAAGATTGGAAGAAATGAAGCCCCTGAGCCCCCGGAAGCGGGAAGGAAAGGCCTTCTCAGCCTAACTGCCAATGCTCGGCACACACCACGCAGCCCGCTGGTGTCCACGGAGCCACATTACGTGGAAGGCAGGGTGGCAGCCTGACTCAAGCCAGAGACGGGGAGCTCTGGCACCTGCCCTAGTCCTACCCACGGGGCACATGCCTCATGAGGCACACCTCCTCCCCTCCCCAGACTCACCCCAGGACCTGTGAGCTCCCCAGGGAACAGGACTTGGAGATGGCAGTACACGGAGTCCCTGCAGAAGCCCTCTTCTCCCAGGCAGGATCCCGGCTCCATCGTGGGCTGCCCAGCTGCATTTGCTCTGCCTCTTCCAGAGAAGCTTCCAGAGTGGCTGTGGAAATCTGGATCATGCCTTCAGCGCAGCTGGACGACCTGCCAATGATTACTGACCCCCTCATTTGCTGGCCCTGCTAGGATCAGGTGAGATGTGTGTGTGTGTGTGTGTGTTGTGTGTGTATGTGTGTGTGTTGTGTGTGTGTGTTGTGTGTGTGTTGTGTGTATGTGTGTTGTGTGTTGTGTATATGTGTGTGTTGTGTGTTGTGTGCGTGCGCATATCCAACATCTTGTGGAGGTTTCAAAAGCAACTAATCCCCTGACTGGCGCAGTGGCACATGCCTATGATCCCAGAAACTCAGGAGGCTGAGGCAGGATTCCAAGTTCAAAGCCAGCCTCAGCAACTTGGTGAGACTCTTGTCTCAAAATAAAAACAGAACGAGTTTGGGATGCAGCTCAGTTCTACAGCACCCCTGGGTTCAGCCCCCAGGACCACAGGGGGGCAGGGGGGAGGCCAAGGAGGAAAGAGGCTGATCCTCATAGTTCTCAGGGGTATTGAAAGAGAAGATGGGACCAACCTTGCTTTTTTGTCATTTTATTTGATCCTTTTGAGTTTGGTATCAAACAAGCTCTTGAATGAATGATAATTCATATAATTAAGTACATTTTTAAAAGATTGAGACAAAATGAACCAACTCCCTGCTGCCAGGAAACCCGGGCAGAGGGCAGTGGACGTGTTGCAAGCCTCATATGGTGACCTAGAGCTTCCTGTTACAATCAGATATGTACCCACAGGCCCTAAAAATCTAAGTCATTCCGAGTGGTAAACACACGGGAAGTGAGTTATTCTCTATGCTGTCCTGAAGTCTTGAAATCTCTTTTCAACTTTTTATGATGGAAAAACACACAACATAAAATTTACCATATCAATCATGTTTCAATGATTGTACTTCAACAGTACTTCTGTTTCTTACCCTCCAAAACCATTATTTTTCCTGACTTAAAAAAGAATGCTAGACGTTTAAGCCAAACACAGCTTCAGACTTTATTTGGGATCCATGTTTAACAAACTAACCATTAAAATGCATCACTTAGAAAACCAGGGGAAACTGACCTGGCCCATTAGGGGGTATTTTGAATGACTGCTCATTTTGTTGGGTGTGATACTCATATAGCGGTTAAGTTTTTTTTTTTTTTTTTTTTTTAAGTTCTCTTCTGCTGGAGACTCACACTGAAATATTGATGAAGAAAATGATGAGGTAGCTGGGATGGGTTTAAATAAACCAGCAGAGAAGGGACATGTTTAAATGCAACCAGACGGCTACAGTGGTAACTGGGAGATGGACACGGGGGTTCTCAGTGCTAGAGTGTGTGCTTGAAGACTTCCGTGCCGAGATATTTTAAAACGCAACGTTTATTGCAAAACACTTGAACAATTCTGAATTTAAAGTGTAAAAGGTGAAAGTCCCTGTAACGTCATGTCTTCTGTTTATCAGATATTTCATACTCTTCCTGACTTTTTATGCTTAACCTGATGGAGCAGACTGCCAAGGTGACCCTCACTGGATGCATGCCTCCTTGCAATGTGGATTTTCCAACTCTTCCAGGTGCTCGTGGGACTTGTCAGTGAAATGCGATGTGAATGCTGGGGTGTCTGAAGCCTCCTCCTGCAGCCCCCTTCCACTCTGTCTCCTCTGTGAGTGGTCAGGGGACCCCAACTCCCTCCCTGCTCAGCCTGCACTGGCTCCAGCTCGCTGGCTGGAGGACCAGCCATGGGGGAGAGGCAAGTCACTCAGCCCGGGCTAGTCAAGACCAGCCTGCCCACAGCTGACCAGCAGCAACCACAACTGCACGAGTGAGGATGGCGGGGGGTGCCCTGTGCAACATCGTCCGGGAGGCCACAATGAAGGAGCGTCTCACTAACTTTTGGAGCAGTTGCCACACGGCCAAAGCTGAATGCAACACCTCACACCCAGAGTGATGGTGAGCAGAGAAACACTACTAGTCTCACACACATCATTCATTTATCAAAATGCTCCAGGACATTGGTAAGCAGCTGCTGGGTGAAGGCCCCTGAAGCCCCCTCACTTTCAAAACAGGCGAGTGAGCGTGCCCAGGGCTGTGGCTGAGTGTTTCCATCTCACCCTCTACCCCTTTCCCCGCACTCTTCCAGGGAACCCCAAGCTACTAGGCCAGTCTTTTGAGGTGATGCTGGTGTGGCCCCTTTTGCTCTCTTCCAAGCACGGCTTCGGGCACAGGTGGACGAGTGCCGTGCTGTTCTTCCAGCTGTGTGAGTGGTCTTCCCTCTGCCAACAGTCTCTGCTGCAGCGTCACCCTCTCAGGCCCACCCTCCCTGGCTGCAGCCACCCACTTCATCTCTTCTCTCATCCTCCGACGGTGCTCAGAAATCAGGGGCGGGTTGGTCGTGCTCAGAAATCAGGGGAGGGTTGGTCGTGCTCAGAAATCAGGGGCGGGTTGGTCGTGCTCAGAAATCAGGGGAGGGTTGGTCGTGCTCAGAAATCAGGGGTGGGTTGGTCGTGCTCAGAAATCAGGGGTGGGTTGGTCGCCGCTGGATTCCCCACCTCTGCAACAGTGCCCGGGCACAGCTCGGATCTGGTGACCGAAGGACTCACTGCCCACCCAGAGCTTCGTCCACTAGGCACCCACGTTCTAGGCACAGCCTCTGCCCCACCGCCAACAGAGAGGGGAAAAGCAGCTCAGGCCCTTCCTGACCCAGACCTCTCCTCCCGTTTACACACCGTTGACACACCGCCTCCTGTTCCCAGCGGCTTCTCACCTGCCCCACCGGCTCCACCTCTGCACCTCTCCACCCTTCTGCAACACAGGGGATCGCTGCAAACACCCGCCCCCTTTCCCAGCAGAGGCGAAACCCGACCACGCGCCCCATCTTGCTGAGGCCTTCTGAGGCCTTTCCCAGATTTATCAGCCAAAGCCACCTCTGGCTGCAGGTGAATGCCATGCTCTGTGGGCCCCGCATGGCGTAGTGCTCAATAAGTGACACTAGTATTAGGAGTCACGTGCAGTGAGAGGGCCCAGACTATTAGCCCGCTCCCCACCTGAGCGTAAGCGGGCCTCGTGTAATGGGTGGGGCCGGGAGGGCGGGGCTAGAGCAGGGTGGGCAGTCGTGGGTGGGTCTCACGGGAGTGGGCGGGGCTGACGGGGCGGGTGCGGGGCTCGCTGGGCAGGAGCTGCGGGTGCCCCCACGGTCAGCAGCCCCAAGCGCAGTATGGATGACGGCGGTGAGTCGGGCTGGAGAGGCCGCAGCACCCAGGCTGGGTGTCAGTGGCCGCCGGCCGTGCCGTGGTTCCCTCTGGGGACCTCAGCGCCACACTCCCAGCTGGCAGGCCTTGCGGGCCTTAGTTTCTCTCCCGCTGCTGCGTCTGGCCCCGGGCATCTGGGAACCCAAGTCCTCGCCGCGGCTTGGAGCCAGCAGAGCCAGCAGCCAGGCCCCTGGAGGCGCAGTCACCGTGCCTCCGTGCGGGGTCCAGGGCTGGGACTGTCGCCCAGCTGCAGGCGCTGTCACTTACCCCTTTGCAGGTGAGGAAGCTGAAGCACACACAGAAAAGCGCCACGCGGTGGGTGAGAAGCCCAGGCGGCGCCCTTGGGCACCAGCACCCCTGACGGAGGGAGGAGGGCAGAGGGGTGAGGGATGCAGGCGAGCCTCAAACGGGTCCTGCCACCCAGTCGGCCACGGGGTGTGGGCGGGTGTGTGGAGATTGCCAAGACTGTGCCCCGTCCTGGCGCGGGCAGCCAGGCCGTTCACCATCCAACTGAACTCCAGATCTCACGGCTACACACGTGAATGTCTCCAAGATCAGGGTGCACTCAGCACTAAGGACCCGCCTCCTGCAGTCGGTGGATTTTTTCCTTCAATGACATGATCACGCGGCAGCATGATGGCTGGACCCTGGGTATAGCAGCAGCTCAGCTCCCACAGGAACCTAGACCCATGACGTCCCTGGGGGATAGTCACATCAGTAGGACGGGAAGAACCTGTGTCCTGAATGGCCCCTGGAGCAGAGCTGCCACTGCCCTGCGCCTTCAGCCTCCCAGGAGGTGTGTGACAGACACAGGAGAGCCAATCAGGGGAGGCGAGAGCCCCAAGCCGGAGGGTATAGTGAGTGGTGCTCTGTGACCTGGGGAGTGCCACTATGTTCTCATTTTCAAGCTGAGGAATCCAAAGCCCAGGAGTTACACGGGACGTGGTGGAGTTATGAGGCTGGCGAGGAGCCACTTCCTCTGGGCTCTATCCCACCACACTTTGCCTTTTGGCCCCACAATGTCTTGGGCACGTGCCACTGTGGGACAGCAACATGTCAATATTCCCATTCTCTCCCACCTCTGTGAAGGGCTGGGGCGTCCTGTTCTGCAGCAGAAGTGTGGGTGCAATGTCAGCCACCAGGACACGCAGGTGGGACCTCCTGGCCCGTGGCCCCTGCCCCACCTACTGGTTAACACACAGGGAACAGACATGGCGATGGCCTCCAAGAGACATGTGCAGTGAGAACCACGCTCATGACGCAATCAGCGGGAGGAGTCCTCCTTAACTCTTGCTGACCCAGGCAGGTGGCCAGGGCATATTCTCCACTGCCACTCGCCTCCCCTACTGTGGTGTGGAGGGACTGGCCCGGACACCCACATCAAGGGCAGACAGTGGCATTGATTCCATCCTTCACCAGAGCCATTTGGGAGTGTGGAAAGGGCCCAGATCTGCGCTGACCAGCACAGGCCACCTCTGTGCAGAGGTCAGTTCATGGTGAACCCAACAGAAGGAAGCTTAGGATTTCTTCCCCCAAAGACTGGAAGAAGTCTTCTCTCCATCAGGATGCGGCCGAGGGGCTGCTGCGAACAGCAAGGTCCCACGGGAAGTCATGGGGGACGCCAACTCATGAAGGAGAGCCAGAGACTCAGACAGCAAGGGCTCCAACACCGAGTGCTGGACCAAGCCCACCCGACACTCGACCAGCTTCCAGCTGGAAAACTGTCAGCTTGCATATACGTGCCAGGAGGGCACTTCCCCCACTTGCCTTACAAAGTGTACTTGTGATACCAAAGTGACCTTTAAATGACTTGTTTATTCTTCATATACACCAGTATCAAAAAGTGGGAACCATCAGAAACTCCAGGGCGTTCAGAACCAGTTCTATTAATGTCAGTATTAAAAGGTGGCCTAAAGGCCCCAGAGAAAGCCTGTGGGGTGGCGGGCCCCCCAGGTGCAGGCAGAGCTTCCAGTCAGCCGGGAGGTGCAGTACAAGGTCTGGCAAACCTGCGAGTCGGTGTCCCTCACATTCATGGTGGACCACATGAAGAGGTGACCTCTGGGAGGAGGGGTCCTAGGGGCAGAGCCCCTGTAAGAGGCCCAAGGAGCACAGGGAAGGCACACAGAGGCAGTCTATAAAGAATGGGCCTCTTCAGGCACCAAGCCTGCGGGCACCTTGGCCCTCCCAGCTCCAAGACAGTTGTGAGCAGTGCTGTGCCACTGCACATGGCTACCCAGCGGAGGGCTCTTCCTGTGACAGCAGGAATGGGCTCGGCAGTTACCTTCAAGCCTAGCTGCTAAAATAACTGCAGGAACAGTCTGCCGGAGTGCATGCCTCACTGAACCCCACAGGGACCTGAACCTGGCGCAGCCTGGGTTCCCTCCCTCCCACTCTCCCCTCCGTCTCCGAAGTCGACTTTGACACAGGACTGGCATCCTATCTCTTACACTTAAAAGATCACTTAAAATGACCTAGTCTCCCTTAATCAAAAGCTTTATTTTTGAAAATCCTAACAGACGACTCTAACTTTGGCACTCAAAGCAGGCATTGTTATTTGCTAACTGTGGCATGGGGCCCTTTCCTCCCTTACCAACAACTGGGATCCAGCAGGACAGGACGGACTGCCAGTGGGAAGGACAAACGCCCCCATCTCCCTTTAACCATGGAGAAAACTGAGATGGGACAAACTGAGATCTGGGTTCAGGGCGCACAGGACAAAGGGAGTAAGAGCCCAGTCTTCACCCTCCTCCCACCTGCCCCTTAGTCCTGCTGACATGCAGCCCCAGACACTGCCATTTGCCAAGCTCCTGTGGTATTCACACATAGGGCTGGGCCCCAGCCTAAGTTCCATTACTAACTGGACCTCAGAAACCTTACAACGTCCCCCAATACACCAGGTATCCAGGGACTTGCTTACCTTCCTAGGAGGGCACGTTTGAGCAAAAAGCCCTCCAAGGATGCCCACATTCCTGGGCCTCCTGGCGTCAGTCATCATGTGCTCCAAAGACAGGACTGCCCCACTGACCTGCACGGCGCAGCCCACCACCTGGTGTCCACCTGGTGTCCACCGCTGAGCTCAGGTGTGGATTCGCAGGTGCCGGGTCAGGTTCGTGTTGCGGCTGAAGGTCTTCCCACACTCGGCGCAGCGGAAGGGCTTCTCGCCGGTGTGGATGCGCAGGTGCACCGTCAGCGAGGAGTTCTTGATGAAGGACTTCCCGCACTGCGCGCAGCGGTACGGCTTCTCGCCCGTGTGGATGCGCTGGTGCTCTATCAGGTACGCGCTCTGGCTGAAGGCCTTGCCGCAGTCACTGCACTTGTAGGGACGCTCGCCGGTGTGCACGATCTGGTGCACGACCAGCGACGAGCGCCCGGTGAAGTGCTTCTTGCAGACGTAGCACTCGTAGGGCTTCTCGCCCGTGTGGATGCGCTGGTGCTGCGCGAGCGCCGAGTTCTTGCTGAAGGCCTTCCCGCACTGCGCGCACTCGAAGGGCTTCACTCCGATGTGGAACCTCTGGTGCTGGATGAGGTAGGAGCTCTGGCTGAAGGCCTTGCCACACTCGTTGCACACGTACGGCTTCTCGCCAGTGTGGTTCCTCTGGTGCAAGGTAAGCGAGGAGCTCTTGTTGAAGGCCTTGCCACAATCTTTGCACGCGTACGGCTTCTCTCCCGTGTGCGTGCGCCGGTGCTCTGTCAGATGCATATTCTGGCTGAAGGCCTTGCCACACAAGGGACACACGTAGGGCTTCTCGCCCGTGTGCGTGCGCTGGTGCACAATGAGGTGCATGTTCTGGCTGAAGGCCTTGCCGCAGTCCCCGCACGCGTAGGGCTTCTCGCCCGTGTGGATGCGCTCATGCTGTGTGAGGGACGAGGTCTTGCGGAAGGCCTTGCCGCACACACGGCACGCATAGGGCTTCTCGCCCGTGTGCGTGCGCTGGTGCACTACGAGGTTCATGCGCTGGCTGAAGGCCTTGCCGCAGTCCCCGCACGTGTAGGGCTTCTCCCCCGTGTGCACGCGCCGGTGGATGGTGAGGGACGAGCGCTCCATGAAGGGCTTTCCGCACACGTCACAGCGGAAGGGCTTCTCGCCCGTGTGGATGCGCAGGTGCTTTACGAGGGACGAACTCCGACCGAAGGCCTTGCCGCACTCCCGGCAGTCGTAGGATGCCAGGCGCTGGCGAGGGTCTGAACCGCTGGGGCGCTCCCCACGCACCCCAAACAGGCAGGCCCCCTGCTCCGCGGGCACCTCCAGCGGTAGCGGGTCAGGGGTGCCACTCTGCGTGGTAGAGGCCTTCAACTCATGGCCCTCAGAGACAAAGCCCTCTGCCAGGCTGCTGCCCTGGTCAGTGGGCCGCCGCTCCCCGCGAGACCCCATACCCCAGCCGCCCGCGTGCACGCTCCTGCCCAGGCGCAGGTCCTCTCGGGCCCTCCCAAGGCTGCCCTGGCGGGTGCCTGGCCCTCTACAGTGTCGTCCTTAGATCCAACTCCTTCATTCCAGGTCTAGTCCCCCAGTCTGGAAAAACAAAACAAAACGACAAAAACAGAAGCAGTCAGCGATGCCGGGAGTGAGGAACATCCACAGCGGGACTGCGCAACGGAGCCCCAAGATGCCGGCAAGGCAGGGCCGGGCGAGAAATCGCGCTGGGATCTGGGAGAGCGGGTGAGTGGGGAAGCAGGGTGCGGGTGCGTGTGGCAAAAACGCCCCTTCGGGGAGGGAGAAGGGCGGCGTGAGCTCCGGAGTCGCAGAGAGCCGGCTTGGACGCGCCCAGTGCACCGGAGGCCCCGCACTCGCTCGTACTAAAGTGTCCACAGGTGACACGCGCGCGCTGGTGACTCTGCTCCTTCACCTGCCTCCTGTCTGCCCCAGCCTTCCCCCCGCGAGGCTGACCTGCCACCAGAGGCTTCTGGGTGTCAGGCAAAGGGAGAAATTGGTAGCGCTGGCGGCGAAGTGGGGTGCTCGGGGTGCCACCCTCACCCTGCAGGGTGCAGGCCCACTCCTGTGCTCCACCCGTGGTCTCCGCACGCCCTGGGGCGCCCCCACCCCCACCTCCCCTCTGAGCGTCCTCACGCTCCTTCTCTCCCGTGAGCCTACTAAGAAAACGCCCCTGCGGGAGCCTCAGTCAGACGTGGGGCACGGAAGGCAGCGGCTGCAGGTCGCCCGCAGGAGGCGCCGGGCAGGAGGCTGGCCGCAGCGGCGCGGGGGCGCGGGGGCGGGAGCAGCTGTGGGTATTAGGTCCCAAGACCAGACAGTTCTCCAGGTGGAGGTGGCGATGTCTGCAGTACAGAGTGAAGGAACCTAATGATATTAAGCCACACTTAAAAACGATCAAAACTGTAAGTTTTATGTATATTTTATCACAATTTTAAAGTATATTTTTAGACTTAGCAGTCGTCCTTGCTGCTCCCCTTTCCTCCACCACCGGTGTGAGTGCCACTGCATGCACAACTGCAGCCACCACAGGTTCTCACCCAAAGAACGGCCCACAGGCTCCCCACCCTCCCAACTCGGCTCTTCTTCACCACCTCCATCCTGGGGACACGAGATCAGACCAACGCACTGGCAATGGAGTCGGGGCTGCCGCTGGCCCTGGACTCCCCAGGCCTGCCCCCCCCAATGAACTGCCCATCCTTCCTGTGTGTGTGTGTGTGTGTGTGGGTGGGTGCTGGGGATTGAACCCAGGGGTGCTCTACCACGGAGCCACATCCCCAGTCCCTTGTATGTTTTATGATGAGATGGGTTCACTGTGATGCCCAGGCCAGCCTGGAACTTGTGGTTCTCCTGCCCCCGCTGCCCAAGGAGCAGGGCTGCCCTTGGGTCCCCAGGGGTACAGGTGGGCCCCACCACACCCATTTCTCGTCCCTTTCTATCGCCTGCCCATGCTCTACAAATTACAAAAGAAACTCAGAATGAAGCCTTCGGGGCCTTGGGAAAAGATATCTTAGATTTGACACCAAAAATACTATCCATAGAAGAAAAAAGTTGAGACACTGGAGTTCACCAAGTTAAAGACCTCTCGGCTCTCCAACAAACGCTGGGCACCAGGTGCCCACACAAAGGAACAATTTGGACCCTTTCCTACACCACTCATAAAAATGAATCCCCAGCGAATCCCAGACCTAAGGAAGAGCTAAAACAGAACTTGAGAAGAATATAGGAGTTGACCCCTGCAACACTCTGCCACCAAAAGCACAAATACAACAAAACAGATAAACGGGACTAGAAATTATGGAAATCAGAAATTAGATGGTAGGCCAGTCTACCCCAAAACCATCATGGAAATGAGAAACTGTGTTTCAAATGACACCATCAAGAAAGGGAAAAGAGCCCCAGAAGGGGGGAGATGTTTGCCCAGCAACCTGCTCAAAGACTCGCACCAGGAACGGGAACGCTCAAAACTCCACCATGACCTAACTGATGTGAAAGGGAGCATGCCCCAGGCTTGAGGCCTGACAGAGATAACACACAAGGCACGGGACACAGAAGGCCAGGGCCATGAGGCCACCCATCTGTGTGGAAAGCCAGGCCGGAAAAGGGCAAGGCTGGTGGACCTGGGCCTGAGCCCAGGCCCTGGACACGCATGCTCTCTGGGGCTTTGTGCGTGACAGAGTGAAGTGGAAACAGTCCGAATACTCAACAAGTGGCTGGGAAGACAAACGCAGGTGCCCACACGGTGGCATGACGCACGGCGAGGAGGAGAGACGGACTGCCGAGACACACGGCCACTTGGGAGCATCATGAGCAACACCACCTGGTCAGGGAACTGGACACGAAGGTGCACGCCCTGTGGCTGTGTGTGTACAGAATCAAGGACATGCAGAGACACTACAGGGACCGAACCCTGGCCACAGGAGAGGGCCGGGAGGCAGGAGTGATCTCCAAGGGCAACGAGGGTGGTGGTGGACACGCTGTCCTGTCATGGCCCTGGTGGCACTGTGCACTGCACGTACGTGCTGTGAATCACAGGCCAGTGGTAGCCCAAAACCATCCACGAAGGAGACAGGACCACGCCAGGTGCGGGTGGGGCTCCCTCCACAGGGCAGTGCCCGACTGTGCCATGTGGCCGACGACTAGTCTTGCCCTTTGGTTTTCTTCCCACACACTTCCCCCACTTATGGAAGGGGCCTAAGGACAGACCCTTAAAAGTGACTGTTAAAACTGTGACTTAGGATACCAAACTGACTCCAAGAGGCTTGCCCGACTGCACTCCTGAAGTGGGTCTCTGGCCCTAAACCCTTTCTCATTAATCTTAGTGTATTCCAAAAGGATGATCTCTCAATTTGTAAACTTCTATCAGGAAAGCGTTTTGAAACCTCAGGCTGTGACCTGTGTGTCACCCTGTGTGTCTGTGAACTGCCAGCTCCTGTCAGTGTGGTCTGATCACCTACCGCTCACTTAGTCCTGCTGCCCTTTGTTCCCAGGGGTGGTTTATGGATCACGACCCCTGGTTATACCTGTGAAGAAATCATCCTCATGTCACCTACCGACCTTACTTTGAGCCTCAAGCCGTGACAGGACCAGGAACGTACCCTCTGCGCCAGCTCCTCAGCTGCACCTTCCAGCGGCCCCACACCCTTCCTGGCAGGACCCTTTTCCTGTGACTGTGTCCTGTTATGGGCTGCTGGTGACGCCGCAGTACCACCCTTACCCAGAGACCAGGTCCTGGAGTTCTCCAGCGTGACATCCTGTGCAGGTCCTTCTGGGCAGGCTCAGCTGCTGCCACTCCTCCTGGGTCAAGTCCACAGTCAGGTCCCTGGGTGTCACTGACTCCTGCAGACAGACCCGCACCTCTCACCGCCAGGCCCTCCTCAGAGCTCTGGAGGTGTGGCCGGAAACACGGGCAGGATTTAGGGATGTCTGTGAAGTCAGGAGCAGACGGGGAGGAGGGACTAGAGCCTCCTGGGCAGGCGGGTCACCAGGGTCTGGAGATGCGGCCACAGGGGGCTGAGCAGAGCTCTGAAGCCCTCATGAGGGTGGCTTAGAGTGAGGCTGCGCACAGTCAGGAGAGCTGGGGGGCTTCTGGAAGAGGGTCCATGGAGCCAGAGCTGGGCCCTAGCAGGTGGTCAGGCGGCTGGGGTGGGAGCAGTCCTTGAGGCACAGGCTTGAACCCTGAAACCACACCACGGCGCAGCAGCAGACGGTGGCAGAAGGGTCACCGAGCAGTGGCCCTCACTTCCTCCCAGCTGCTCAGTGCCAGCCCTTCTGGGCGGTGTCATGGGTCAGATCAAGTGCTGTGCCCCAAACATTTGTAAGTGCACGTCCTGCCTCCCCAGGGCCCTGACCGGACTGAGACACAGGGTGGCTGGGGAAGTGATCAGTCACGACGAGGTCATCCTGCAGCAGCAGCCCTGGCCGGTCATGACCATGTCCTTGTAAGAGGCGAGAAGGCAGGCAGGCAGAACCCAGCCAAGATGGCAGCCACAGGGACAGTGCCAGGGCAGACCACTCCCCCACCTTCAGAAGGGTGGAGTCCTGTGGGCAACTTGCCAGGGCGTCAGTCTCCGGGTGGGAGGACAGCTCCTGATGGCCCTGTACAGCCACCCGTAGATGGACACAGCACTTCCCCTGCTGACCCACTCACTAATTCAGAGCAGGCCACAAGACAGCCACGGCGGCCTGTCACTCTCAGTGACCTCTCCCCGCCCCTTCCCGCCTGCCCCAGCACTCCTGGTTCCCACACGGCCCGCTGGGCCCTGCCAGGAGCAGGCGCTGCAGGGAGCGGGCAGGTGCAGAGGGCAGCCGGCACAGAGGGGCAGACCCTGCGTGGTTAGATGTGAGGCACGCCTGCGGGCAGTGTGGGGGGAAAGGCTGGGTCGTGAGCTGCCCACCTGACCGGGCATCAGTCCCCTGGCGGGGTTAGCTGTGTAACTGGAGGTGGCCGGGCTGTGGCTGGAGGAGGTGGTCCTGGGGGCTGTGCCTTGTCATGGAGAGGAGAGCTCTCTCTGCTTCCTGGTGCCCTGTCCTCAGATGCCTCCCGCACACACACTCTGCCCTGATGTTCTGCCTCACCTCAGGCCCAGGGAACACAGGTGGCCATCTATGCACTAAAAGACTCTGAAATTGTGGGCCCCCAAATAAACTCTTCCTCCTCTGATTGTTTTTCTCAGGTCTTTTGGTCCCAGCAGCAAAAAAGCTGACTAAAACAGCCCCTCCTCTGGTCACACGGCAGCTAGTGGACACCAGGCATGGAAATCCAGGGCTGGATCCAGAGCCTGGATCCTAATGCCTCTCGTGAACCAGCGAGAGGGCGGATGGGAAAACTCGGAAGTGTCCAGGCACAACGTCCCCATCCTGACAGGACCCCAACCCTGCCCCGCCTGCTCCTTCATCTCACCTGCCGCCCTGAGCCTGCTGCTCCTCTGCCTCGGCGGGCGCTCTCCCCTCCTCAGCCCAGTCAGCCCCTTCCCCTCCTTCCCGGAAGGTCTCGGCAGGAGGGTGGCAGGACCTGACTCTGGACCTCAGGGGACACCCTGTGCCTGCAACTGTGCTCTCACAGCTCTGCTGGCAAGCCCACGGGTAAGCATCCTGTGGAGCACAGCCAGATCCGTCCCGGGGGAACCCGAGGCGGCTTTACAGAGGAAGACCTGAGCCCTGCTATAGCACGGTGGGCCCCGGGGACAAGGTACCACGTCAGATCTGCTGCCACAAAGCACCAGAACTGCAGAATTCCACTGCGAGGGAGGACCGAGGGCAGCCGGTCTCGGGCAGGGGTGGGGGCCGGAAGGTAGTGTCCAGTGCTGGAGTTTCAGTTCTGGGTCAACTGGTCCATAAAGCCAACAGGTGGAGACAGGCCGCGTGGGCGGACATGGGTGTGCACTGGAGTAGCACAGCTGCGCTGAAGGGAGCACACATGTCCTCAGGGACACACCCCGTCAGTATTTTGCTAAGTGAAAAAAAAAAAAAGTCACAGAAGAGCTCCTATTGCATGACTTCACGGATCTGAGACGCAGTCTATCGAGACAAAGGGCAGACCGTGGTCGCCACGGGCCGGGTTCACAGGCAGAATAGGAGCGAGGGCTAAAGACCACATGGTCTTTTGAAGGTGATAAATGATCTAAAATCGATAGTGGCGATGGTGCCACAACAGTGAGTTTACCAGAACCGGTGAAGGATGCACTTGGCGGCAGGTGAGGGCAAGCCCTAGGTGAAGACGCAGCCAGCCGGGCTCAGGAGTGAGTCCACGCACACGTTCCTACAGCAGAACGAGCTGCGGCCAGAGCCAGCAGCCACTCGGAGTGCTCAGGGGACAAGCAGCAGGCAGGACAAGATGCCGCTGCTGCTGACCTGTGGGCGGCGAGGCCTTGCACAGGCTGAGCACCACGGAGGCCCTGCAGGCCAGGATGGACTCGACCTCCGACACAAAATGCTTTTGCAACCAGAAATAAAGTGAAACGAACAAATTAAGTGAATGAGAAAAAGCGAACCTGGAGGAGCAGCCGCCACGGTGTCTATGCACTACGCGCTCTTGTGAGCACACACACACTTCTCCTGTCTAGGCGGCCAGGGAGCACAAGACCCCACCCACCGCCTACAGGAAGGGCCAAATAGACAGCGGTTTTTTAAATTTTAAAATACAAAGTACTTAAAAGTTGGATTTTTAAAAATTAAAAGTAAACAAATAATAAAAAAATGGCTAATAAACATTTTCTAAGAATTAAGCCCAGCAATAATTCAAACACTGCCACTTGGAAAGAGGTCCGGTGTTACCGTATGTCACCTATCATGCTCCAGGGGCACTACTATCTCTTAAATCCATCTATCCCTTTGTCCACGTGTCTTCTGCATCCAGCACCGGTCACACACGGACATTGGCCAGCCAGCAGAAGTCCTCTGGTACTCACCCGTGGGGACTCACCTGCCCCAACACACCTGGACAGCTACACCGACAGGCCTGCTCGGCCATGGCTCCTCCTCAGGAGACGCTCCGGAAGACATCATCTAAGACCCGGGAAGAGTGCACCCGCCTGTGTCCATCGACCACAGCGGTGACCAGAACGCGGGAGACCAGCACGTGTTCAACAAGGGAACCATGAGGAACCAGGGGCACCACGCAGAGACCCATGTCTTCACCCACAGATGTCACAGAGGAGTTTTAAACAACGTGGAGAAACACCAGGATGGAGTCTTTGATTAAAAAGCAGAATACAAGACTGCTTAGCCAGGGTCGTCGTTATTTTTGCAAAACAACGTGAGTGTCCAGGGAGAAAGAGACAGGCCTGAACACTGCGGAGCGCTCCTCTGCGGGAGGTCTCCCGGGTGAATCTCATCTCCTACGCGTTTTCTTATGGGTTTTCTACCATACGATCATGTATTTACTAATGATCATGTGTCTCCTTACCTCTGGCAACTTCCTTCCATGGTCTGTTCGTGTGCGTGACTGGGAGACAGCCAGAGGACGTGGAGGGCGGCTGCAGGAGGGCAGCACTCCCAGCCGCTCCCTGGCTCAGGATCCTGTGCAGTGCTGCTTCTCAACAGGGAGCTCAGAGAGGGAGTCCCCGACACTCAGCACAGAGAGCCTCCCAGGGACTCGGAAATTCAGGTGCACCAAACAAAGAGCAGGAAAGAAGGGCGGGGGCCAAGTGGCTGCTGCAGGGGCAGCGGCCATCACCACGGAGGGTGGCCTCCGGAAAAGCAGCCTGAACTTGTTGAGGCAGAGGCCAAGCGTGAAAATTGCAGCGTGTTTCCTGACCGGCTGCAGAGGGCTGCTGTGGAGCCGAGGTCACGGCAAACTCCACCATGCCGGCCCCACAGGCGTGCCGTGGGGCCAGGTTACGGCTACCAGGATGTGCATGAAACAGGCACAGAGAAGACGGCACCCAGGGGACCCACGTCAGAGATACTCGGCCAGCCCACCCGCTTCTCCTCTGAGTCTGGCTGCTCAGGTGACCAGCCGAAGCGGGTCAGGGATATGAACGGCCAGCAGGGACACACTCGGGGCGGAGCCTGGGGAGGCTGGGCAGCACGTGGGTGGGGGAGTGGCCCTCTGCCTCATGATCCCAGGGGGACTCCTGAGACCCAGACTCCCAGCAGAGGGGGCAATGCCAGGCCCTAGGGTGCCCTGACCTCGTCTCTCTAGAGCAGTCACCACCCAGCAAGCCCTGAGGCCTGACCAGCCCTAAGCCCACCCACCAGAGGGGCACCCACAGAACGCTGCAGCCACCCCACCCTGGGAGTCGCCCGTCTGGCAAATGAGAAATGGGACGAAATGAAACACTGGAAATAAAACAGAATAGCAACAATTAGTTAAAAAAAAAAAAACCCTCTCTATAATAATATTAAGTGCAAATGGTCTCAACTACCCAATCCAAAGACACAGGCTGGCAGAATGGTTTGAAAACCAGACCCACTCTGCGCGGACTGAAGAGACGCACCTTCCAGGCACAGGCACTCACAGGCTGAAGACGAAAGGACACAAGTTACATCCCATGCAAAGCAGCCCCCAGGTAGGCAGGAGCAGCTGCTCTCGTATCTCACAAACCAGACTTCACACCAAAACCAGACACACAGAAGGTCACTTGACAGTGGTAAAGGGAACAATACCACCAGAAGATACGACAATAGTAGACATCTATGCCCCAAACACTGGTGCACCTAAGTATATAAAATAGACAATATTCAAATTAAAGACTCAGACAGACCCAACGTACAATAATACTGGGTGATTTCAACACACCTCTCTCACCCAGACCTATCTAAACTCAGTTAAGACTCATCGGAGTCTCAAATGGCGATAACAGACTCTATAGAATATTTCATCCAACAAAAGCTAATATACTTTCTTCTCATCAGCTCATGGAACATTCTCCAAAATAAACCATATTTTAGTCCATAAAGCAACTCTTAGCAAACACACAAAAAACTGATACAATTTCTTGCATCTGATTATAAATCAACACCAAAACCCTATAGAAACTATGTAAGCATATGGAGACTGGACAATACTCTTCTGAATCATTAACGGGTGATAGAAGAAATCACAGGAGAAATGTGAAAATTCTTAGAATGAAATGAGAACAGCGACACGACTCTGTGTCACTATGAGTATGAGGACAGCTCTAAGAGCAAAGTCTACAGCCACGAGAAACAGCCTTCCTGGGAAACTCAGAGAGACCCGAAATCAACAATCTGACGATGCCTCTCAAGGCCCTTGAAAAACAAGAGAAAAACCAATTCCAAGACCAGTATAAGGAAGAAAATAGATCAGAGCTGAAATCAATGAAATTGAGAATTAAAAAATACAAAGAATCAATGAAACAAAAAGTTAATTATTTTAAAAGATAAAATTGAGAAGCCCTTAGCCACACTGCACAAAAGACCCCAAACTAAGGAAATTAGAGGTGAAAAAGGAGAAATCACCGCAGACATCATAGGATGATTAAGAACTATTTTTAAAGTGTATACTTCAGTAAATTGGAAAACCTAGAAAAAACACTTCTAGACACATAGGACCTGCCAAAATTGAATCAAGAGAACATGGAAACCATATAGACCGATAGCTAGAAACGAGATAGAAGCAATAATAAAAAGTCTTCTGACAAAGAAAAGCCCAGGAGCAGATGGATTCTCCGCTGAATTCCAACAGTCCTTTAAAGAAGAGATAAGCGCGAATGCTCCTCAAATTATTCCATGAAATAGAAAGGGAAGGAACACTTAGAATTCATTCTACGAAGCCAAATACCAAACCAGATAGGACCTATCAGATCAAAAATCCCTGATGAAATTAGATCAAAGATCCTTAATAAAACTTGGCAAACTGTGTTCAACAACTTATGAAGAAGACGTGCATCATGACCAAGGTGGACTTTTCCCAGGGGTACAGGGTGGCTGACTATGCAGATCAAGGGCTGGGGCCGGGGCTCAGTGTCAAACACTCGCCTGGCACATGTGAGGCCTTGGGTTCCATTCTCAACACCACATAAAAATAAATAAAATAAAGATAGTGTGTCCATCTACAACTAAAAACACATTTCAAAAAAACATGCAAGTAAGTAAATGTGATTCATCACATAAATAGCAGGATAAAAATCACTTAATCATCTCAACAGATGCAGTGAAAGCCTCTGACAAAATTCAGTACTCATTCGTGATAAAAAAAACCTAAAAAACGAGGCATAAAAGGAACCTACCTCAACATCATAAAGGCCAACATAATAGTGAATGGGTAAAAACTTAAAAGTATCCCCTTTAGAACCTGGAACAAGACAAGCTGTCCACTCACCATTCCTGTTCCACATAGCATTAGAAATGCTAGCCAGAGCAATTAGGCAAGAGAAGGAAACAAAAAGGGTAAAAATAGGGAAGGAATAAGTCAAACTATCCCTGCAGACAAGATGATCCTATACTCAGAAGATCTAAAAAAAAAACTCTACCAGAAGACTGCTGGAGCTAATAAACAAATTCAGCCAAGTAGCTGGTTGCAAAATCAATAGAATCACCAATGATGAATACACTAATAATGAGTCTGCTGATAAAGAAATCAGGAAAACAATTCCATTCACAATAGTCTCAAAAAAAAAAATAGCTAGGAATCAATCTACCTAAGGAGGTGGAAGACCTCGACAATGAAAATTATAGAAGACTGAAGAATGAAATAGAAGACTTTGAAGATGGAGAAAGCCCTCCCATGTTCATGGACAGGCGGGATTAATATTGTTAAAATGGCCATACTGCCAAGAGCAACACACAGATCAACTCAATCCCATCAAAGTACCAACAACATTCTTCAGAGAACTAGAAAAATTAATTTGGAAGAACGAAAGATCCAGAATAAAGCAATTATAAACAAACAAACAAAAACCCAGTAATACTAGAGTCATCACGACAGAGCTACAATAACAAAGCCTGCATCACAGTGGTATAAAACAGATGCACACACCAGAGGAACAGACAGACACAGCCATCTGATCCTTGATGAAGGTGCCAGAAACACACATTGGAGAAGAGAGACCCTTTTTAACAAATGGTGCTGGGAAAAGTGGCTATCCATAGGTAAAAGAATGAGATAAAAGTCTTATCACTCAGCCTGCACAAAAATCAACCCAAAATGGATTGAAGACCTAGAAATTAGACCAGAAAACATGAAATTTTTGGAAAAAAAAAATAGGGTCAGAACTCCAACAGGCAATGACTTTCTCCATAGGACTTAAAGCTCAGGAAATAATGCCAAGAGTTAATAAATGGAATGGCATCAAATTTAAAAACTTCTGCACAACAAAGGAAACAATTAAGAATTCGAAGAAAGACCTACATATCAAAAGAAGAAATACAAATGGCCAAGAAATATATATATATATAAAGTTCAACATCATTATCAATTAAGAAAACACAAATCAAAACCACAATGAAATTCCATCTGACTCCAGGTAGAATGGCAGTCATCAAGAACAGAAGCAGTGGTAAATGCTGGAGAGGGTGTGGAAGAAAGGAACACTTTTACAAAGCTGGGTTATAAATTAGCACGACGACTATGGAAATAGTATGGAGGCTCCTCAAAAGACTAGACGTGGAGCCACCATATGACCAGCTACACCACTCTTACTACAGCAAACACGCACACCATGTTTATGCAGCACAATCCACAGCAGCCAAAATAGGGAACCAGCCTAGGTGTCCGTCAACAGGTGAATGGATAAAGAAAATGAGGAATTTATACACAATGGAGTTTTCTTCTTTTTTAGTTGTAGAGAGACACAATATGTTTATTTTTATTTATTTATTCTTATGTGTTGCTGAGGATCGAACCCAGGGCCTCACGCATGCGAGACAAGCGCTCTACCACTGAGCCACAACCCCAGCCCCGACACACAATGGAGTTTTACTCAGCCATAAAGAAGAATGAAATTATGTCATTTGCAGGAAAAATGGATGAAACTAGAGACCATCATGTTGAGTGAAATAAACTCAGGTCAAAGGTCACATGTTTTCTCTCATACATGTCAGCTAGAGAGGAAAACAGAAAGTGGGGAGGATCTTACGAAAAATGAAGGGTGATCAGCAGAGCAGAGAAAAGGAGCTGGGGGAGGGAGGAGGGTGGACGGGGAAACCCTGGGGATGCTGCTGGCAGATTCCACGTCACACTGTGTGCGTGTGTGAGTTTTATGCAACAACAAGCCCCACTGCTGCACACAACCAGAGCACACGCATGCACGATGGGAAAGAGGAGGGCCAGGCGCACCGGTGCGCACGGGTGCTGCGGCAAACAAGACACGTCAGCACAGGTTCAAAGGCCAGGGAATCCTCGCGGTATAAAATTGGATCAAAAAAGCCCTCGAGATTGAAGCAGCAGAGCCAACCCTCGCTCGCCCTTTACGACGCTCCTCCAGGAAGGAAGATCTCCAGCGCCCACGGGCTCCTCCCGGACAGAGGCCTGTGGTGGACCGTGTGGCCTCAGCACCCGCGTCCTGAGGCCCAGTGCTCTGGGCCGAGTACTTACATGCCATCTACTTTTATTACAAACTATTTCTGGTCTAAAAGTAAGTTTATGGGACAAAAATCCAACAGCCACACCCCCCCCCACCCAGCTAAAGATAAAGCATCGTGGCTGGGACTGAAGGCCCCACGTGGCCCCCCATATCCTCCTCCCTCTCACTGGAGGTCCCCCACCGCCTAGATGGGGTGTGCCTGCTTCCACAGGTGTGTGTCCTGTCACAGCACAGGTGGACACCCACAATGGACATTTAGTGCTGCGTGTCCACTTCTAAGGGCCACACGCCCAGCAGCACCTCACCAGGCCCGGGTTACCAGCATAACGTGTTTAAGCCACCCCTCACCAGGGGCCCACTTCGGCACTGCCCTGTCCTGCAGGGCTGGCCCCCAGCCCTGGAGGGTGCCGGACAAGGGCATGCCCTCCTCACCAAGGCACACACAGCCCCCAGGAGACAGCTGGGCACGAGGGCCCTGGAGGGGTCTGTGTGGGTGGAGGCTCATGGGGAAGCAAGAGCCCCGTGCCCTGGGCCCGAGTCTTCTGAGAGGAGGGCAGGGGTGACGTGACTCACCAGCGGTACGTCGGTCGGCAGCTGAGCAGCCATCTCTCCACCGGGACACGATCATCAGGGGAAGAGGACCGTCCTGCGGGACCAACAGAGCTGTGGATGTGGGGGACAGACCAGGTGAGAGGTCAGGCCTGGCCCTCGCAAGGACACACAGGAGGACACACACAGGGCCCGTGTGGAGGGGGCTTACTGCACGCAAGGCACTCCACACATGATCTCATGGAAGCCCTGTCTGCCCAGAAGTGGGCACTACTACCCACCCACTTCACATGGGGGGAACTGAGCCAAGAGAGCCAAGCCACTGCCCCAGATGGGAGCCAGGACTGGAGTGGGCGGAGTACGTCGGGGTCCACGGGCTTCGCAGTAGCCCATGGCCTCCCAGATGCGCGTCACAGGGCTGCTCTACCACAGGCAGCCTTCTCCCACTGCCTCCGGCTGCCCTGCCCAGCCCAGCCCCTCGGGTGCGCCCAGACCTTATGCTGCTGTCCTTACTATGGGCGTGAGCCATGTTTGTTCCCAGGTGGCTGTCCAGGCCCTCACAGGCGGGTTCCACATGCTCAGAAAGGGCCAGTGGCCACAGCCTGGGTCATCACCTCCCCTTCCCTGAACTCCCTTAGGACAAAAGGAAAGCAGGGCCCAGGCCCCAGCCCCAACCCTGACCCCGACCCCGACCCAGGCAGGACATTCCACCTAGACAGTCACCTGGCCGGCCATTTGGTCTGCGCCTCCCTGTTCACAGCACACAGCTTCTGCTCACACCAGTCCAGGGGGCCACTGAAAACTGTTGATGGAGGAAGAAGAATCAGGGACTGATTTAAAGGAAGCTGAAGAAATAGGACAGCTGGCACAGGTCAGGGCAAGATCTGCAGGCCCAGGACAGCTGGCACAGGTCAGGGTAACACCAACAGGCCCAGGACAGCTGGCACAGGTCAGGGTAACACCCGCAGGCCCAGGACAGCTGGCACAGGTCAGGGTAACACCCGCAGGCCCAGGACAGCTGGCACAGGACAGGGCAACACCCAGGTCCCAGGACAGCTGGCACAGGTCAGGGCAACACCCGCAGGCCCAGGACAGCTGGCACAGGTCAGGGTAACACCCGCAGGCCCAGGACAGCTGGCACAGGACAGGGCAACACCCAGGTCCCAGGACAGCTGGCACAGGTCAGGGCAACACCCGCAGGCCCAGGACAGCTGGCACAGGTCAGGGTAACACCCGCAGGCCCAGGACAGCTGGCACAGGTCACGGTAACACCAACAGGCCCAGGACAGCTGGCACAGGTCAGGGCAACACCCAGGTCCCAGGACAGCTGGCACAGGTCAGGGTAACACCCAGGTCCCAGGACAGCTGGCACAGGTCAGGGCAACACCCAGGTCCCAGGACAGCTGGCACAGGTCAGGGTAACACCTGCAGGCCCAGGACAGCTGGCACAGGTCAGGGCAACACCTGCAGGTCCCAGGACAGCTGGCACAGGTCAGGGTAACACCTGCAGGCCCAGGACAGCTGGCACAGGTCAGGGCAACACCTGCAGGCCCAGGACAGCTGGCACAGGTCAGGGTAACACCAACAGGCCCAGGACAGCTGGCACAGGTCAGGGTAACACCCGCAGGCCCAGGACAGCTGGCACAGGTCAGGGTAACACCCAGGTCCCAGGACAGCTGGCACAGGTCAGGGTAACACCAACAGTCCCAGGACAGCTGGCACAGTTCAGGGCAACACCCGGAGGCCAGACAGTCCTCCACACTCGCCTGCCAGGACCAGTGGCCTCTGGAGATGGGGCACTCAGCACCTGTGTCACCTCTGACAGAATCGGTGCTCCGTGTGCCCTGGCTGAGCCGGGCTGCCCTGAACACCTACAACCTGGAGATCACCTGGGAAAGCCCAGTCCCCCTCCAGGATGCACCTTCAGCAACTGCCATGTCCCAAACACCAAAATCACTGGGAGCTTATCAAGATGTCATCACTCAGCATGGACTCCTGGCCAGCCTGGAGCTGAATGCTGCCACTTGGGGGGTAGAAGCAGCATTTACCCTGTCGGGGGTACTGCGCTTGGACCAGGGCCTCACTCATGCCAGGCAAGTGCTCTGCTCAGACGAGCCTCCCACCAGCTTCCAGGGCAAGAACCCCTGAGACAAGAGGAGCCACAGCACCACGCCAGGCCTGGGAGTGCGGGAATGGCCTCTGCCTCTGCGGGGTTCTCGTCCCACCCAGCGCCTCGGGTCAGCTCAGAGGTCACCTGGAGAAGCCGCTCCAGGCCCTAAGCCCTTCAGCCACAGCCACTCGGGTCTTCTGCCAGCACACTTCATCACACCATCAGTGCCACCTTTAGGGGGTCACCTGTCTTCCCCCCCAGACACAAGTCCCCGGGGGAGCAGAGGATTAGCAGTTTTGGATGGCATCTCAGAAATCTAGGTCATCTGTCACATAGGAGATGCCCAGATACAGCGCTGACTCAAGAACAGAGCCACCTCTTACGGGGCAAGGGACCAGGAAGTGGGACTCCCCACAGGCTGCTGAAGGGGTGGGGGTCCTCACCCTCCTTCTGGAAGGTGATGGGCAGGACACAACCCTGGGATCTGCCACAGCTATGAGAAGTCACACACGGAATACACCAAGTTCACTGCAGCACTGCTCCCAGAGCCAGGAACAAAACAAAACGTAAAACCACCTCAACCAACAGAAACCCTGGACGTGCTGGGCCAGTGGCACAGCCTTAACCTCAGGTCCTTAGGAGGTGCCGCAGGAAGAGAGCAAGTGTGAGGACAGCCTCAGAAACTTAGTGAGACCCTGTCTCAAAAAATTAAAAAGGAGGGGCTGGGGTTATAGCTCAGCGGCAAAGCGCTTGCCTCACACACGTGAGGCACTGGCTCCATCCTCAGCACCACATAAAGATGAATGAAGAAAAGATACTGTGTCCATCTTTAAAAAAATATTAAAAAGGGCTGGGGTGTGCCTCAGAGGTAAAGCGCAGAGAGAGAGAGAGAGAGAGCGAGCACGCGAGCCTGATGAGTGACTAGGGGGACAGGTAGTGTGCCTAGAAGAGCGCTATCCTGAAAGCCAAGCTGGAAGCAGAAAGTAGCTGCGCAGTCCGAGGCACAGGCCTGTGATCCCAGCTTCCTAGAAGGCTGAGGCAGGAGGATCTCAAGCTCCAGCCAGTCTGGGCAACTAGAGACTGGAAATAAGGTCGGGGGGGGGGGGGGGGAGCCCTGCCTATCATGTGAAGCCCTGGGCTCCATCCTGCACTGGGGCAGGTGGGGGACTGGAAACCAATGAACCCCGTGACCAAAGGAACAGGTCACATAAATGGAGGGGCCTCTGACAAGGAGAACAGGTCACTTTAGGTCACTTCTGGAGAGCAGAAGTCAGTCTTGCTCCTATCCATGTGTTCATGGTTTTACTAAGTGGTGCCCAGTTTTCCAGAAGTGCTGGGCAAGGCCAGGCTGGTACCTCGAGGTGTGGAATGGAAGTGGGGGAGGGGGGCTGCTAATTATTTTTTTCTTTCTATTCCTCTGAGTTGTGCCCCTGGGTGCAGCAAGCTTAGAGTCCCATCGTGAATTTTTTAACAGAATTTAATTTTTAACCTGTATCTCTTCTGGGTCAATGATCTCTAGCACTCACCCTGGCACTGAGGTCACACTGGTTCTTTTGGCTGGACTATGGTAGTGACCACAGTCTACTTAACCTGTCCACACACAGCAGGGCCCCATAATACCTGCAGGGCCTGCCAAAGTCTGATTTATTTTAAAATCATAAGAAAAAAAGGTTAATCTACGGCAACCTGAACTGTATATTCATGAAATCACAAATATAACTTGATTTTTTTTTTTAATGGCGCAAGCTGCCCATGAACAGAAAAGAGTCCCAGAAGTCATAAAGTAGCCCTAGAAGCAACGTGGCCAGGAGCGCAGCGGGTGAGGTGGCACTCAGTGTGGCTTCCACGAGCTGCAAACTCAGCGGCTTCTCATTCCCCTTCTTCCCCTGAGCTTCCGGGTATTTCCTTCCTTTCTTTCACGTCCAGTTTCAAAGGGAGCCTCCCTGTAACCTGTCTCAGCTGAGCAGAAAGGGAAAGGGGGCCCTGGAACCTGGATGCCTGGGCGCAGCCTTGGGTGGCCCCTTAAGGTCGGAGCCTCGGTTTCCGTGTGTAAGACAATCTCAGGAGCCCTGGAAAAGTGCCCAGACCGGAGAGAGGACCCCTGTGGGAAAAGAGCAAGTGGCCCTTCATGCATGCCCCTGGGAGGCAGAGGGAGAAGCTGCAGCCCGCGCGCGCGGTCCTTCACACACTCCCTGCATGCCCAGGACCCGCCCCTCCAGCCCCTCCTCGCCAGGCCAGGGACAGTAGGGGGAGGCCGGGAGGCGGACTAGGAGAAGTGTGGGCCGGAGGCAGTGGCTCTCTAGGCCCCCGGCTCAGGCGCCCACACACCGTGGAAGGAGCACACGCACCTGCCCGTGTGCACCCACCCAGACAGGCACTCATACCCAGAAACACTCAGGCGACACTCCCGCTCCCCCAGACACAGAAGGAAAAGTTAGACACAGGTGGACACCCAGAGGGCAGCGCAGAGGCACCATGGACAGAGATCACACCAGAGACTCGGGCCCAGGGTACCAGCGGAAACGTCCTCACACAGAGAGGACTCTGATGAAGTGTCTGTGTAAGAAGGACCTTGGCGCACACACAAAGGCAGAGCCACCCAGTCCCCTAAGCAGGCCTGCACTGAGACACTGCAGAACCTTGAACAAACACGCTCTCACCTGTTTCTACTCCCTCCCTAGTCCCTACACCCGCCCCCGGCCGCGTGCACGCCCCCTCGCCGCAAGTAGCCGCTGGCCATGTACACGCCCCCTCGCCGCGTGCACGCCCTCTCCCCGCAAGCAGCTCCTCGCCGCGTGCACGCCCTCTCGCCCTCTCCTGAATATTCGTCCCTCTCCCCGCATGCACGCCCTCTCCTGCATACTCGTCCCTCTCCCCGGGTGCACGCCCTCTCCTGCATACTCGTCCCTCTCCCTGCAGGTCTGTCCCCTCCGGGGCCGGATCGCTTCGGCCGCGTAGAGGGTGGACTCACCTGCGAAACGTGCCAGGACAATGACCCACCCGCTAGGCCCTCCAGGCCGCGGTGCGCCTGCGCGGACAAGGCCGGACTACACCTCCCAGAAGCCCGCGCGCGGCCAGGCGAACCGGAGCGGAGCCGAGGCCGCAGGGCGCTCCCCCGTCTCCCAGAGGCCTCCGCGGTCCCGTGACAAGCGGGCGGGGCGCGGTGGGCGCAGGGACCGGGACGTGAGGGGCAGGAATGGGGGGGGCAGGGCCGGCGGGAGGGAGCTGGGGAAGGAGGGCGGGCCGGCTGCGGTGCCGGCGGGCTGGGCTGGAGGACGGCTTCTTGATAGGACCGGTGTGAACCACCGAGGAGCAGAGGAGCCCGGAGCCCAGCTGCTGAAGACCTCTCCCGGAGGCCGCCGCCGGGGCCGGGCCGGGCCGTCCGCGCTCCCCGGACGCCAGGAGCGAGCGGGAGGGCCAGGTGCAGACACAGGCCGGGCTGGCAGTCCTGGGACGTGCCCTGAGCTTTGCCCTTCACGGAGAAAGTGACCGGACCCCTGGCCCACTGGGGTCTGCTGTCCCCGCCCTTTCCTCGTGTAAGCCCGACCCACTCCTCGCCTCAGCTCTCCACGACGCTGCCCCATTCTCAAATAGAAAATGAAAACAGATCAGCTCTTTAATCAACTTGGTGCAGTTTTGCCTTCCTGAGATACCAAAAGAGAGCCACGTACGGTGACACCTCAGGAGGCTGAGGCCAGAGGATCTCAAATTCCAGGCCGGCCTCAGCAACTTAGGCACTGCCCCCAAATAAAAGAAAGCGCCGCTCAGTGGTGCAGCACCCCTGGATTCAAAATTCCCAGTACCAAAGATTGAAAAGGAGAGAGCAGTGCCAACTGCCTTTCCAACTCCAGCAAGAATGTGATTGGCCAGGTCCTTGGGAACCACGCGGTAGAGCATGGCCAGTTACTCAGCTGAAAAGATGCCGACGGAGGCCAGGGACACTGCATGGAGAAGGCGCCTTCAGAGCCGCATCGTGTTTCCGATGCCGAGTTTGTACTGTACCGCGCAATGTCCCCTCCGTGTCGTTTTCACGTAGCTCTCTTTCATGTCTATATGTGCATTTACATCTATTTTCCCAACAGCTGCACAGATTCTACTGAATGAATACACCATGAAATTTCATACTCTAAGTGATGGGCACTCAGGTGTTCTAATAGTTTACCATTGATTTTTTGGCCATTGTATGTTTTCCTCTGCTTGTACACTTTTGTTTCTGAGAAATACGGATTCGAGTAGTATGTACGCATAACAAACAGTGGACTTCCTACTTCCCATGCACTCACCTATCCCGGAATTATCATTCTTCTATTATTTAAAATTGGTCTGTTGGGGGAAAGCACATACATTACTTGAATTAGCTTCTCATGGTCCTAAGTTGCAGATGTTGCCATTACCAATTTGTACCGGTGCTTTGAGTCAGGGAATGACCCTTTGTTACATACATGGCAAACATTAGTTCTCTCACCTCCTAAATTTTGTACAGCCTAATGTCAGCTTCTGGGTTATGTGTAATGCTTAAGATCTGACTCAAACCAAGGGTATAGAAATATTATTCTACATCTTTCTTGTACTTGACATATTACACTCAAAACCTTAATCTTTTAGGTTTCCATTAGTGTACAAAGTACAGGTCAAGTTTTTCCAGTGAGCTAGGGTACCAATACCATTTAATCAATCCATCTCTTCTACACTGCAATGAACAATCATTTTTCATATCCACAGGAAATCTGAAGGCTATATATGCTCTGCATGAGGCTGCTCATCCTGTAGCCTGTCCCCTGGATCAGATGTGAAGAGGAGCTTGAGCCAGGAACAGTGGCACACACCTGTCACCCCAGCAGCTCAGGAGATTGGCAGGAGGATCCCAAGTACAAGGGCCAGCCTCAGCAGCTCAGGGAGGCACTAAGCAACTGTGAGGCCCTGTCTCAAAACATTAAAAAGGGGCTGGGGATGTGGCTCAGTGGTAGAGCATCCCTGGGTTCAGTCCCAAGCACTAAATAAAGACAGGGGGAAAAAAAAAAAAAGGAGGAGGAAGAGAGCGCTGGAAATCTCCATTTCTCTAGCAGCCAGGTGCTCTGGTTAAGAGCTTCCTTCACAGCATCCAAGAGAAGACCCAAGAGCTTTGGGGCTCCAGAAAAAAATACCCCTACAGGGATAGGTTAACTGCTAGAGCGCACAGGACTTCACTTGGGAGTGACAAGATTCTAAAATTGTGGTGACAGTGACACAACTCTTAATACACTGAGAGCCACGCATTGTTAGTTTCAGTGATGCCTGGAGGCTTCCTCTTTACTTCTGCTGATGGCGGCACGGAGGTCTTATCCAAAATTGCATGGCATGTGAATAATTTCTCAACAGGGCTACTACCAAGAGGAAATTCCCCCACAGCCTCTCCATCACTGTGTCCCAGTTCTCCCTTCAACACGAGGGACCCTGACACCTCTCACTCCACAGCCCCTGTGTCTGAGGAGCAGGCACCCACACCCAGCACTCCCTAGCGCCTTCTTAGATGGTGGCTCTCTGTGGCACTTGTGTTTGTCAAATAGTATTTAAGCTTTTGTTCTCTCCCACCAGTCTGTGAGGTACAGTTTTTGTCTATCTCCTACCCCAGAACATCTCCACTACCTAAAACTGTGCCTGGCACATTAGTAAGTGCTCAGTTAACATCAACTGAATGATGGCTAATTTCTAACCCAAACTACATTCCTCTCTATAACCACAAATCTACGCAGATTTGTTGGACTCAAGAATGACACCTTAAAAAATGTTGGGATTTATATTGTAATACCAATGAATCTACATATTTAACTGGAGGAGAAATAGCTTTACCTGAGTATTTCTATATAGAAGCATGACTAGCCTTCCCAACTTTTTTTTTTTTTTTTTTTTGGTGATACTGGAGAGTGAGCCCAGAGGAGCTTTACCATTGAGCTACATCCCCACCCTTTTGAGGATCTCAATCTTGAGATCCTCCTGCCTCAGTGTCCCAAGCCACTGGGATTATTATACTTGTGCACCACTGCACCTGGAAACGTTTTACTATCTTAAAAATTTAAGATCTATATTCAGAATTAATTGCAGTATTTCTGTTTGGCTATGTCTTGTCAATCTCAGGAACAAGATAGGAAATTTTAATGCAGGTTTTTTCTTTCCCCTGGAGGGGGGATTTGGTGTTGTCTTGGTACTGGGGACTGAACCCAGGGGTGCTTAGCCACTGAGCCACATCCCCAGCCCTTTTTAGTTTTTGAGACAGGGTCTTGCTAAGTTTCTTGGGGCCTCACTAAGTTGCTGAGATTGGCCTAAAACTTGCAATCCTCCTTCCTCAGCATCCTAATCCGCTGGGATTAAAGGCATACACCTTGGTATTATTATAGTATTTCAATTTCTACAGCCATAAAAATACTCCAGAACTTGTCTGTGCTACTGTGTGTGTGTGTGTGTTTTCTTTCATGGCTACTAACCTATTGAAGCTTCCTTCTCAGTTTTGCTAACACTACCCACTGGCTAGTCCAGTGTGTTTCCAGAAGCTTCTGTTCTAACTGGCTTATTCTAAGTCGCAGGTGAGGAAAGAACACCTGGGCTGCTGCCTGCACTTACATGCTTACAGAAGAGGGGAGCCACGTGTTACCTTATGCATGGGAACCTTTCATTCTGAGAGTACTCATGACTCGGGGAGAGTGGAGGTTCCAGTCTGCTCTAAAGCCGCAAGTTTCTTACCTTGACCTATGGTTCTCTTTTTTGAAAATAGTTGTAAGAAAACTTTTACCTAAATGACTAGCATTTATGTAGTGCCAATTGTATGTCAGGACTGTGTGACCTCCTGTTTTTTAAAGTGTTTTAAATGGAAAAGAAACAGGAACATGTATTTTTATTTTAAGATTGAGCTGGAATCGTGTCACACTGTAGAAGTCCAAATGAAATTGGGTAACCGCAGTCTAGAGGCACGAGGTCCTGGTGGCCAAGCCAGGGAGCGGGGAAGGGTTGGGGAGGCGGCTGCGGAGCGCGCGCGCTGATGGTGGGCAGGATGCGCACTCTGCCTGAAGGCCTTCCCACAGGGCCTTTCCCCAGTGTGGGTCCTCTGACGCCGCGTTAGAGGGGCCACCTGGCTGAAGGCCTTGCTGCGGTCCTTCCACTCATGCGGCCTCTCTCGCATGGACTCTCTGATGCAGAGCCAGGGACTTAGGATGGCTAAAGGCTTTCCCACAAATGCCACACTCGAAAGGCTGCTGGCCGGTGTGACGGCATCCATGACAGACCAGGGATGCCCTCTGACCGAAGGTCTTCCCACACTCAGGACCCTCGTGGGGCCTTCTGCCAGTGTGCACCCGCTGGTGCTGCACGAGGTGTGTCACCTGGCTGAAGGCCTTGCCGCAGGCCCGGCATGCGAACGGCCTCTCCCCGGTGTGCACCTTCCGATGCTGCGCCAGGTGTGAGTTCTGGCTGAAGGCCTTGCTGCAGTCCTGGCACGCGAACGGCTTCTCGCCCGTGTGCGCCCTCCGGTGGTGGGCAAGGTGGGTGCTCTGGCAGAAGGCCTTCCCGCAGTCCTGGCACGCATAGGGCTTCTCCCCCGTGTGGACCCGCTGGTGCACGGTCAGGGACGAGCTGTGGCTGAAGGCCCTCCCACAGTGGCCGCACCTGTAGGGCCTCTCCCCGGTGTGGACCCTCCTGTGCTGGAGGAGCCCTGCGTGGTCCGTGAAGGCCTTCCCGCAGTTCGCGTAGTGGAAGGGCTTCTCCCCATTGTGGTAGTACCGCTGGTGCCGCACCAGGGAGGCCTTCTGCCTGAAGGTCTTCCCGCAGTCCGTGCACCCGAAGGGCCTCTTCCCAGAGTGGACCCTGCGGTGGTGGGCCAGCAAGGAGCGGTCGCCGAAGGCCTTCCCGCACTGCACACACTGGAAGGGCCTCTCCCCCATGTGCACCCTCCGGTGCTGCGCCAGGTGTGCGGGCTGGCCGAAGGCCTTGGCGCACTGTGGGCAGCGGAACGGCCTCTCCCCCGTGTGGACCCGCCGGTGCTGCGCGAGGTGAGCGTTCTGGCTGAAGGCCTTCCCACACTCGGCACACTCGAAGGGTCTCTCTCCAGTGTGAATTCTCTGATGAAGAGTAAGGGTCGAAACTTTGCTGAACATTTTCTCACAGTGGTTACATTTCAAAAGTTTCTTTTCTCCATAGACTTGCTTGGGTTTTTGGGGAACTGAATGTGTTTTCTTATCTGTATCAAAATCACACCTTCTCTGCCCCATGGGAACAATCTGTGTTATATCAGACACTGTATTCTGATGACAATGGGTTCCAGATTTGGTAGAACGGTCTCTTTTCTCAACATGGGTATCTACATGAGTGACTGTCTCCTGACCTACCAGCTCCCTGTCCAGCAAGGGTCCACACTTCCAGTCTTCCCCAGAATGTGCACAACACTCAGGGTCACGGCTTGTCAGTCTTTCCATTACTGCAGCCTGGGATAATTTTTCCTCCTCCATGTCCCAGTTTGGAGATGATTCCTTGGTCACCCCCACACACTCCAGGTCTGAAAGGTAGTAAGAAAACAAATGTGTCCTTTATGCAGTGCTAGAAGAATGGAAACCTTCAAAATGGAAGCATGTGAGTCAACCCTGATGCCCACAGGAAGCACCTGCGTCTGCTGTCTGTGAAGCCAGCTGAGATGACACAGCCACCCCAGCACTCCGGGACAGACCCTGTGTGGCCGGGGTACTTACTGCGGCACCTTCTAGTCAAGATTTCACACCAACACTCACAATCGGAATTTGTCTGTGGTTTCCTTTTTCTGGTGCTTTTGGTAGATTTCGGCATCAAACATTATGCTGTGTTCATCAATCATTTTTCAAGCTCTTCTTTTTATTTTGTAAACTAATGTTTCAGATGATGGTTATATTTTCTTTAAGGGTCTCTTAGATAGACTCACAAAACTGTTTCAGGCTGCGACCTCTTTTCTTGGGAGAGGCATCCACAGACGATTTCTTGCATTTTGCTGGCAGAAATGGTCTGTTCAGATGCTCTCTCTCATGGTGTCAGCTGTGCCACTTTAGATTCTCCTTCATCCAGGTTTTCAAATTAATTAGAGGGTTGAGGAAAGCAGATGCATATGATTGTTTTTTTCCTTATATATTTGTGGGGTTTTATGTTTTCAATCATTTGTCCTGACGATTTTTATATTTTACTGGTTTTCTAAAGAGGCACATATTTGATTTATTTGCATCAGATCTGTTTTATAATCATTTATTCCCACTTTTATCTTTAGAAGCAGAAGTCACTATATGTGAGTTATTTTGGTTTTCATTAAATTCACTTTGTTCTTGTTCTACTACCTTGATCTTATTTAATTACTTGTCAATTAATGTGCATAGTTATGGCCACACGTGACTTACCAACAATCCTCTTCTTGAAACTCTGAGAACTGAAAGCAGGAAGAGGTCACACAACAGGCCACAGAATAAACTTTGACTCTCTCAGATGAGGCTCATTCCCCTCCAATAGTTCTTTTGTTTTTGTTTCTTTGTTTTTGTTCCAGGGATTGAACCCTGGGGCATTTAACCACTGAGCCACATCCCCAGCCCTTTATTATTTTTATTTTGAGACAGGGTCTCACTAAGTTACTTAGGGCCTTGCTAAGTTGCTGAGGGTAGTTTGGAATTGCAATCCTCCTGCCTCCTGCCTCAGCCTCCCAAGTTGCTGGGGTTATGGGCAAACACCACTTCATTCATATATATATACATATATTTTAGTTGTTGACATACCTTTATTTGCTTTATTTATACGCAGTGCTGAGAACTGAACCCAGTGCCTCACACATGCCAGGCAAGTGTACTACCGCTGAGCCCCATGTCTTTGTGTCTTTTATCTAAGTTTCTAAACCAGAAAAACCGCTCTAACACAAAGTGAGGAAATAAAAATTTTTCTGAAGAAAACAGCCCCAAATGCCAGTCAGTACAAGGGGGAAAGGATGGGACACATGGAAAGAGTTAACACTCGTGAACTAATTTCTCCATCTTCCTTAGGAGTACCAAGGGAAATATTCTGAATTTCAGGTGGATAAAGTTTAAAATACAGATTAAAAAATATATAGACAAAGAGGTAACAACTTATAGAACTAAAAATATTTCCAATCAAGAGGTAGCGTGGGATGAAGCCAAATAAGAAAAAAAAAAAAACATAATAAACAAAATAAGAATAATAAAAGAAACATCAAAGAGAAAAATAATTACAGGCAGAAGAAAGACTATAGCTATTATACATGTTAACATAATAAATCATCTTTTAAAGAAAAGAAAATATTTTAAAAATTTAAAAAAAAACATGAATTTGTCAAAGAATTCAGAAATATTTAAGGGCAGGGGTGAGTATAACAACATGAGCACAACTAGGAAATCATCAAGTCCGGAAAGAGACCCTGTCGCATACAGAGCATCAGTGGGGAAGAGAAGAGCTCTTAAAACAAGGGATCAGAGGCTGGGGATGTGGCTCAGTTGGTAGGGTGCCCGCCTCGCATGCACAAGGCCCTGGGTTCAATTCCTAGCAAAACACACACACACACACACACGGCACTAGAAGTGTCAACTTGAGAGGGAGTGAGGGGATTTTCCAACACACACCAGCGAAGACACTCGAGGACAGACTCAGCCTCTCACCACCCAGCACTCACCTGGGCACAGGCCCCTGACTGCTTCTCCTGGCATCGTCCAGGGCTCCTGCTCCTGCTCCAGTAAGTGGACCACATCTGGTTTAGAAATGCAGAGACCTGCATATGAGACATGAAATCGGCTACACTGTGGAGAGTCGAGAGTAGGACCCTGGGCCAATGGCCCTGAAGAAGAGGGACACTGAGGCAAAGGCGACAGGCGACAGAGGCAGGCCCAGCTGCTGGGCAGGGGTGGAAGAGCACGGTACTCACCCACAAAGACCAGGCTCTGGTAGGTCTCCAGCATCACCTTCCTGTACAGCCTCCTCTGAGCAGGGCTCAGCCACTCCCACTCCTCCTGGGAGAAGTCTATGGCCACGTCTGAGAAAGTCACTAAGCTCTAAAATGACACAAACATGGTCCTGCTCAGTCAGTGCTCACCACACCATGTGTTCTCTGGGAAACGGGCGTCCTGTTCCCACGGGGGGTAAGTCACTGTGCCCAGATTCTAAATGACCCCGTCAGGAAGTTACTGGACGATTCTTCCGCCTACTCATATTGTACCTGCTGGGGAAGGACGAGCTGTTCTCCATTCTTCACTTACAACTCTATGAGTCCATTCTCCCATAACAGCGTTGATCACACTCACAACAGGAGACAACCAAGTGCTAAAGAATGTCACCCACGTTAGGAGCAGGTTGAATCTCCACAGGGAGAAACTAAAGAGCTCTGGGACTGTGAGGGAGTTCCAAGAAAGGGGACTGACTGCCGAACATGGTTTCCATCTCCACAATGTTTCCAAGAAATCTTAGTGATCTTGAGATGTTAAGAGGTGTGCCTAAATAATGAAAGGAAAAACCGCCTAGCAAGATTCTTGAGATAAGAATATACTTGCATTAGGAGAGAGGAACATATCTGGAAAGTTGTCTTTCTATACTCTGCTGAAAGGCATCAGGAGACCAGGTGGCTAAGCCATGCTGGGCAGCCTGTTTGGTCACAGACTGCACTGGCCACTACAGGCATCCACCACGTGGTTGCCCACGGTTTGCCCTTTCTTCTATGATTTTGCTTGTATCAACATATAAGTAAGAGTTTTAAATAAATACCACTTTTGAGTGCAACCAGAATTCGACTCCAAAGAATTCAGACTCTGGCACCGACTAGCTGGGTGATCTTGGCCGAGTACATTAACTCCCCTGAGCCTCCATTTTCCCATCTGAAAAAAATGACAATTATTTTAGTACTTACCTCATGGCAGCCTTGTGAAAATTAAATGGAGGAACAGGTATAAAGTGCCTGGCACAAGATAATCATTCAAACATTGTTACCTATGATCATGGTGAAAAGAGGAGGGAGGGGGAAAGGAGGCCAAGAAGAACAGGCACAGTTTCTGGCTTGACACTCAGTAAATAGTTCTGAAACTCTGGGACTTTATCCAGCTGCATGAAGCAACAGTCAAGACGGCCCCGAGTCCAGGCCACCCAGGTCCAGGATGGAGAGACAGCAAGACGGCCCCGAGTCCAGGCCACCCAGGTCCAGGATGGAGCGACACAAGACAGCCCCAAGTCCAGGCCACCCAGGTCCAGGATGGAGAGACAGCAAGACGGCCCCGAGTCCAGGCCACCCAGGTCCAGGATGGAGAGACACAGACAGCCCCGAGTCCAGGCCACCCAGGTCCAGGATGGAGAGACAGCAAGACGGCCCCGAGGCCAAGCCACCCAGGTCCAGGATGGAGCGACACAGACAGCCCCGAGTCCAGGCCACCCAGGTCCAGGATGGAGCGACACAGACAGCCCCGAGTCCAGGCCACCCAGGTCCAGGATGGAGCGACACAAGACAGCCCCGAGTCCAGGCCACCCAGGTCCAGGATGGAGAGACAGCAAGTCAACCCCGAGTCCACGCTACCCAGGTCCAGGATGGAGAGACAGCAAGACAGCCCCGAGTCCAGGCCACCCAGGTCCAGGATGGAGCGACAGCAAGACAGCCCCAAGTCCAGGCCACCCATGTCCAGGATGGAGAGACAGCAAGACAGCCCCGAGTCCAGGCCACCCAGGTCCAGGATGGAGAGACACAAGACAGCCCCGAGTCCAGGCCACCCAGGTCCAGGATGGAGAGACAGCAAGTCAGCCCCGAGTCCAGGCCACCCAGGTCCAGGATGGAGAGACAGCAAGACAGCCCCGAGTCCAGGCCACCCAGGTCCAGGATGGAGCGACAGCAAGTCGGCCCCGAGTCCAGGCCACCCAGGTCCAGGATGGAGAGACAGCAAGACAGCCCCGAGTCCAGGCCACCCAGGTCCAGGATGGAGAGACAGCAAGACAGGCCCAAGTCCAGGCCACCCAGGTCCAGGATGGAGAGACACAAGACAGCCCCAAGTCCAGGCCACCCAGGTCCAGGATGGAGAGACAGCAAGACAGGCCCAAGTCCAGGCCACCCAGTTCCAGGATGGAGAGACAGCAAGTCAGCCCCGAGTCCAGGCCACCCAGGTCCAGGATGGAGAGACACAAGACAGCCCCGAGTCCAGGCCACCCAGGTCCAGGATGGAGCAACACAAGACAGCCCCGAGTCCAGGCCACCCAGGTCCAGGATGGAGCGACACAGACAGCCCCGAGTCCAGGCCACCCAGGTCCAGGATGGAGCGACACAAGACAGCCCCAAGTCCAGGCCACCCAGGTCCAGGATGGACAGACACAGACAGCCCCGAGTCCAGGCCACCCAGGTCCAGGATGGAGCGACACAAGACAACCCCAAGTCCAGGCCACCCAGGTCCAGGATGGAGCGACACAAGACAACCCCAAGTCCAAGCCACCCAGGTCCAGGATGGAGCGACACAAGACAGCCCCAAGTCCAGGCCACCCAGGTCCAGGATGGAGAGACAGCAAGACGGCCCCGAGGCCAAGCCACCCAGGTCCAGGATGGAGCGACACAAGACAGCCCCAAGTCCAGGCCACCCAGGTCCAGGATGGAGAGACAGCAAGACGGCCCCGAAGCCAAGCCACCCAGGTCCAGGATGGAGCGACACAAGACAGCCCCGAGTCCAAGCCACCCAGGTCCAGGATAGAGCGACACAAGACAGCCCCGAGTCCAGGCCACCCAGGTCCAGGATGGAGCGACACAGACAGCCCCGAGGCCAAGTCACCCAGGTCCAGGATGGAGCGACACAAGACAGCCCCGAGTCCTGTGGAGGAAGCCTCGCCAGGGCTCAGGAGAACAGATGACTGGTTTCCGCTTAGACCCCTTCCACCGCATATCCTCACTCCTCAGGTTCCAAAGTCCCTCTGGTAGAGGATCTGTCTGAACAATTCTTTTAGAATTCTAACAATAGATTCTCTTAGATTTCCTTCATATGAGAAAGTATTCCATGCTCAGTCCTGGAGGCTACTCTCAGGACCTGAGATTCTGGGTTCACAGTCACGTGGCTTCTATGCTTCTGAGAAGTCAGAGTCACTCCAATCACTTCTGACCTGCATGTCACGCACTGTGCTTCTCTAGCAGTTTTCTGAGATTTCTTTTTGTCTTTAGTTTTCAGCAGTTTTTTCTGAAGCTCCCAGGTAGGGATTTCTTTGAGTTTACCATGTGGGGGTTTGTTGACTTCAGTGGTCCACAGGTTTATAAGTTTCACCAAAGTGAGACATTTTCAGCCACTGTTTCTTCAAATATTTGTTCCTCCACTCCACTTGCTTCATCCTTTTGGGATCCCAATGGTACCATCCCACAGGGCTCTGAGGCTCCGTGCCCCTTCTTCCTCTGTTGTTCACATGAGACAATTCCTGTTCATCTTCAAGGTCACCAACTCTCTTCTCTGTCACCTCCATCCTCCCTTTAAGCCCACCCAGTAGGTTTAATTTTGATTAGTATATTTTTCATTTCTTATTTACATTTTCCATTTCTCTCCTGAGATGTTTTATCTTTCCATTTTATAATAGGTGCTTTAGAGTATTTAAAACAGATCACACTGATGTATCTGCTGTCTCTTCCTTTGTGAATTAGATGGGATTACCCCTGTCTTTTGGTAAGCTGAATAATTTTAGATGGGAGGCTAGACATTTTGGATATTATGTTTTTTTATAACTTTATTTATTTACTTATTCATTCATTCATTCATTTGTGGTGCAAACCCAGAACCTCATAGGCGCAAGGCAAGGGCTCTGGAACTGAGCCACAACCCCAGCCTTTGGAGACTTTTTTTTTTTAAATACTGTGAAGAATGTTGACATTTTGTATTTTGTTTTGGCTACAAGTTCCAACCAACCTTCTCTAGGTTTGTGTTTCAACATAAGTTCAACTTACACATACATGTACATGTGTCATATACACAAAGAACTTAGTTCTTCAACAATAATCAAATGATGCCTTATTTAGGTAATGTTCATAGTATTTACCATATACCAAGTACTTTTATAAGCACTTGAAACATATTAACTCGTTAATCCTCACAACAATCCTATAATTAGATACAATTACTATTTCCATTTTTGTGGGGACAAGTGCATGGAGTACTGCATACATGGCATATTAAGGGTGTCTGAGTGGCAGGCCACTCCCCTCCTGCTAGGTGCCTGAGCAGCAAACCGCTTACCTTGTAGGCACAGCCCTGGGTGTGAGGCCCTGGGTGTGAGGCCCCGTGCTGCACTCCCTGTGCTTGCTCCATGGCCCACTCCTCAATTGGTCACTGCAAGGACAGTTGGCAGAAATTGCATTGGTGGCTGCCTGTACTCTGCCTAGCTACTGCCTGAATATATGTGCATGGTAACTGTGCAATAAAATCAGACCTGCTTCCTGCTTGGTCTCCAGAGGTCGTGATTAGTGACTTTGCAACCACACTCTCCTCTACCCTGTTCTGTGGACCTTCTCACTGGACAAGAGAGAGCCCACGCACATTGCACACTTGAGAAGACTGAAATTAAACAACTGAAATTAATGCGACATACTTAGCATTTAGTGGAGTTAGAATTCATACCCAGGCAGTCTGGTTCCAGAGTCCACATTACAAACCTTTATGCCACTCTTAAAATGTTTTCCCTGGGTCAGGGACGTGGCTCAGTTGATAGGGTGCTTGCCTTGCATGCATAAGGCTCTGGGTTCAATCCCCAGCACCACAAAAAAAAATTTATTTTTCCCTGATAATGAACAACAATGTTGTTTAAAATATTTAGCTGGGCACATTGGCACACCCCTATAATCCCTGTGATTTGGGAGGCTGAGGCAAGAGAATCACAAATTTGAAGCCAGCCTCAGAAATTTAGCAAGACTCTGACTCAGAATAAAAACTAAAAAATGGCTGGGATATGGCTCACTGGTAAGAGTGTCCCTGGGTTCAATCCCTAGTACTGCTAAGTAAATAAATAAAGGAAGGAAGAAAGGAATTAAAGAAAGAAATATGGATGTATTTAAATGATCCAAGGAACAAGTCCCAATGGCAGTGTACCTTTTGGGGCATTGTACCTAAGAAAAACTGTCATGCTATTACCATGAATCACTCTTTATGTCTTTGCTATAAAAAAAAAAATAATGGAGGGCTGGGGATATAGCTCAGTTGGTAGAGTGCTTGCCTTCTATGCACAAGGTCCTGGGTTCAATCCTCAGCACCACACACACACACACACACACACACAAATAAATAAATAAAATAAAATAAAAATAATTGAACAATTCCAAATTATTTTTATTTGATTGATTTTCTAAGTTTATATATTAAATTTGATGATTTCTTATAATAATAAATTTGCTTAAAATTAAACCAGAGAAACCAAAAGGAAAAGACAGTGAGAAAGATCAAGATGCAAGAACACTTTTGGCCCAAAATCTCCCTTACAAAGTCACTCAGATTGAATTAAAAGAAGTGTCTGAAGAGGCCATGAGGATAGGATCAGTCAGCAAGGATGGGGAAAGGAGAGGGACTGCTCACATGGAATTTAAGACAGAAGGTGATGCAGAAAAAACCTTGAAAGCCAAGCAGGGGACAGCGATGGACGGGCAATTTGCTTCCCTCTACTAGACTGGAAGAGAAAGGTCAAAATTAAGACTACAGAGGTGGAAAGAACACCACTTGGAGTGGTGATCAAAACTCTGGTTTTAAGCAACCTCTTTTACCCTGCAACAGAAGAAACTCTTCAGGAAGTATTTGAGAAGGCAACTTTTATCAAAGTACCCCAGAACCAAAATGGCAAATCTAAAGTGTATGCATTTGTAGAGTTTGCTTCTTTGAAGATGCAACAGAAGCTTTAAATTCTTGTAATAAAAGGGAAATGGAGGGTACTGTAATTAGGCTGGAGTTGCAAGGACCCAGGGAATGGCCTAATGCAGGAAGCCAGACATTGAAAACGCTGTCAAAGGTCGCCCTGAGGATACCACCCAAGAAGCCTTAAAGGAATCATCTGACTGCTCTGTTCCTGCAAGGATAGTCAATGACCAGGAAACTGGGTCCTCCAAAGAGTTTGGTTTTATAGACTTCAACAGTGAAGAGGATGCCAAAGCCGCCAACGAGGCTGTGGAAGACGGGAAACTGATGGACACAAAGTTACCTTGGACTGGGCCATGCCTAGAGGGAAAGGTGGCCTTGCGGGTCGTGGTAGAAGCAGAAGAGGCTTCTGAGGCAGGGTTGGTGGCCAAGGAGACAGGGGGAGGAGGAGACCAAAGCCACAAGGAAAGAAGACAGGGTTTGAACAGTTTCTTCTGTCCCTCTTCCATTTGAAAGAAAGGACTCCGGGGTTTTTAACTCTGAATGACAGAGCCCTCTGAGGACCTTCTAAGACAGTGCACAGTCCTATGGTCTACTTGGAAATCCACACAGATGACATTTCAAAAGGAGGTACCCTGTTGGATATGACAGGATGGTCACATGAACTTTTTAAAGAGATGACTGATACAGCTTACCCTTATCTGTAAGTTTTGAATTTATATTGTTTCATCTCACACACAAAACTGTTTTTTTCTGTACAAATAGTTTTTTGTTTTATTTTTGTATTAGGAGGTTGTAAAGGAAAGCAAAATGTTTTATGATTTTTGCTCCAGTGACATTAGAACAAATTGAAAGTCCTAATCTCTGGTGCCAGACTTGTAAAAAAAATAATAATAATAATCATTTTGCTGACGGAACTATCAGTTTATTCAGAATATAAATTAAGTTTAATTTATATTAAACTTAAGTTTAAGCTTCTACTACTGGTCATAAAAATGTTAACAATAAAAATAATATTAAAGTAAAGTAAGTTTGAGAACTCTAATCTACAAACAATAAAAAACTAGAAATTTAGTCAAAGAAAATAATCAGAAATGACAGCAAAAATTCAACCACAAGAGTAATCACTGTAACACAATTAAACAGCAAAACGCTGACCATAATTTACCAATGGAACAACAACTGGCAGATTAAATATTGTGGTGTTTACCCTGGAGAGAAAAGAGGATGTAGAGTTTCCCTGGCATTTTAAGATGACCCAGGCTGCACAGTCAGGTGGGAGGGGGACCTGCATCCCACCTGTGACTGTAGACCTCTGCTGCCTTCAAGATGAGACTCAGGAACCCTTCCTCTGCCGCATCCTCCCAACCCTTCCCCTCTGGGCATGAGCAGGTCTACAAGTCACATCCCACACAAGGATCCCTCTGCAGAGGTGAGAGCTAGAGGGAGAAGAGCCCTCTTGACAGATGTGTGGTCCTCGCCAGTCCAGGAAGGGGTCCCTTTCCTCCCATTCCCCCTGGAAGCACTGTGGGGGATCAGCGGCCCTCCCACCACTCCACAACATTATCACATCATATGTGTCTACTGCCTTTCCATTTCTCTAAGAAACTACAAGTTCTTGGGGAGCCACAACAGAGACTTAGGGGCCAGACACAGTGGTTATTAAAAATTTCCTTAGAACTGTTCTTCTGCTTCGTCAGATGCCTAAAGAAAGACTAAGTACAAAGAAAGGGCTTACACTTGGTCATTTCTTGAATGGAAAACATAAACACCAAGGAGGAAGAAGAGGAAGAACCTCTGAGAGTCCACTGGACCCTTTGAGTCTATCCCTGAAGTCTCAGCGTTCACCAGAAATGCAAGAAATGGGAAACAGGCTCCAAGGTGGAACTGTTTTTGTTTTGTTTTTTGAGACAGGGCCTCACTAAGTTGCTCAAGCTGCTCTTGAACTTGCATTCCTCCTGCCTCAGCCTCCTAGTTGCTGGGATTATAGGTATGCACCACCATGCCTGCCTGGAACTCTTAAATAGACAAGTTTCAGAAAAAAACAAACTGAACAAAATCAGGAAAAGTGAGACTTTAGTGGGGAGAAAGGGATCACTAACTCACCGGGCACATGGCTTTAACAAGTTCAGTTCTTGTCACCTCCACTTCTTGCTGGCTCTTTATTTGGAAAAGGGCCTTGCCTCAAGCACAGAGCTGAAAGAGGAGAGAGTTGTGAGAGACCAGGCAGCACTAGGAATCACAGCTTAGAAACCCTCCCTGACCTTCAGCCGCATTTGCTTTTGCCCCCATCCCCACTCCATCTCCACAGACCAGATACCCACAGGAGAATTTGTAGCCTACAACTAGGGTTCCCCTCTGCTCTGGGTTTTCAGGTTGAACACAGCCAGTCCCTCTTCGTGCCTCTCTCTCTCAGCCACCTATTCACTAACAGAGATTTATGAGGTATGCTACATATATTAATCATCTCTTTAAATCTCCACAATCATCAAAGTAGAGGATATTGTCACCATTTTACAAAGGAAGTCTCTGGGCAAGTGAGAGCTTTTATGTAGTTACACAGCTCATAATAGTAAGAATCAGTCAACAACCTAAGTCTTCCTGACTCTACCACACAAATTAATTGCTTGACACCAGAAAATATGCCCTCTTGCAAGAAACCAGGATTTGTCCAGATTCTACATGATGAATCTGTTGGAGAATGCCACTGTTCCCAGAGAGAGGCCTTACCTTTGATGTGACAAAACATCCTTGAGTGCAGAAAACTGTTCCAACAAAACTGTCATGAGACCTAAGTTCTCGTTTTGCTTTTGAGGCAAACTGCAGCTTTGATGAAGTTCCTCGATAACCTTAGCCATTCTTTTAATCAGGAAGAGGACAGTATCTAAATGAATTCTGGCTTCTTTCCCAAAATTCCATTGCCTTCTAAAAGGATACTATAATGATGATAATAAGAATGAACTCTTACTTAGAACCATAAAGTTTAACAAATCTCCAAACTCACTAAGTGGAAGTTTGAAGATCTGAACTCTTAAAAATTACTTCCAGTTCTCAGGTGTTTCTGCAATTGTCAAAAGTGGCTGGGAATACCTACTGCAGACAGTTACTGAGGGACAGTACAGAAGGGGCTCTGGAGGGCTGGGGGTGGAGCTCAGTGGAGGAGCCTGTGCTAGCATATGCAAGGCCCTGGGTTCAAACCCCAGCACCGGGAGGAAAGAAAAAAAAATCCTAGAAGGGGCTCTGGAGTCAGCCTGTCCTGGATCTGAATCCTGGTTCTTCAACTTATTAGTGATCACTTATCTTCTCCCTGCTTTGGCATCCTCATCTGTAAGGACAGGTGGTCCCCACTTTATAAAGTCGTGTCTTTGCTGTTAACACTCCCAGAGGTCTTCAACAAGGTCTGGCACAGAGGCACTCATCAAAGGTTAGCCATTCTAACCCCACGGCGGAGAGCAAGCAAAGAACAAGGGCTAGGTGGCTAGGAGCAGCAATTTGTCCCCCTCTCTTTAATGACCTGGAGACAGTGACAGAGGAAGTCTGAAGGATGGGAATGGTCTCTGGCACTGACTCGCAGGTGACTACGCCAGGGACGAGACGGAATCGCTCCGCATTTCGAGGTGAAGTGCGAACCCTGCGTCCCTCCGCAGACCAATTCCCTGGTGGATGGGACAAGGACCCCAGAAGGAAAATCCTCAACGCTGACAGGGTCGTGCTAGAGCAGCCGAGGACCCGGAGGACGCCGTAACGGGGAGCATTCTCGTGTTGGCGCCCTGGGCCCACCACCTGAACTGGGGGGCACACCTGGTGAGGTGACGCTGCGAGTCACGGTCCCCTTGTGAACTCGCTCCACGCTCTGGACCAAGGTGAGCCACCAACCCCGCGGACTCCGGCATCCACCAGCCCTGGAGGCCAGGGACAGCCTCCTCCAGTACTCGGACCCCAAGGACAGCGCCCAGGCCTCCATTTCCACTCTTTGGGGCGCACCCAACCCACCGTCTCTCAGCTCCGGCGAGTTCCCAGGTCTCCGCGGCGTGGGGACGCGTCCTGCGCCGCCCCTCCGTCAGGCGGGTGAGCCCGAAAAGCCGGAAAGGCCGCGGCCGCCACCCCTCGCGACGCCTTCCAGGGCCCCAGGCTCCGGCCCACAGGGACGACGCAGGGCACCCGGGGCGACCCCTCCCGGAGCCCCGCCGACAGCTCCCACCTCCCGCTCGGCCCCTCCCCATGGCCCGGACCGGCCACGGCGCCAGACTCGCTCAGCCCCCGGACCCGAGACTTCCAGTGGCGGCCGGAAGTGCGTGTGTCCTGCCGCTCGGTGCCCTGGGAAGTGTGGTCTCGGAGGCGGCGGCCGGAAGTGGGGAAGCCGGGCGCCTGTGTGCTCCGCTCCGGGCGGGCCGGATGGAGGGGCTGCGCTTCTCGGGCCGGGGCCAGGACACAGGCGCTCGCGGGACACGCGAGGCCCCGGGCGGCGGGCTCTCCTCCCGACGGGGCGGGGAGCTGGACGCCTGGGCTGCGCGCCTGACTTCCGGGCGCCCGCTAGCACTGAGATTTCCCCGTGGGCCTTTGATTTCCTGCCCGCCAGCACTGTGCTCGGACGCGGTCCGCGGGCGGAGGGCGACCCGGCACTGCCCGGCCTCCCAGCGAGCGCCCCCGAGGCGCGGGCTGCCTTCCCCGGCCGGCCCGCGGCGCCGCAGGACGGGTGTTGAGCGCCCTGCGGCGGAGGCCTGGGAGCCGCACCGCCGGCCGAGACCCCGCAGGCGTCCCCGACCTCCGCCTGGCCACGGCTCGGCCGAGCTGGCCGAGAGGTCGACCCGCGGACACCGCCCTCAGCCTGACCTGAGGCCGCGCGAGGGTAGCTCCGGCCCGCAGGACGCGTCGGGCTGCGCGCCCTGGGTTCCCAACCATCGCTGCCCCCGATGGTCACACCGGTCACACCGCTGGGCAGCCCTCCCCGAGAGTGGGCCGCACTGGGCATTCCTTTCCATCCAGTCAGGCAGATGCAGAGGTGAGGGGTTGCCCCTCTGATCCAGAGTACAGAAAGACCCCAGCTTACATCGGGGCCCCTCCTCCTGCCCATCTCTCCTCCTGCCCATCTCGTGCAAGGACACCATGTACCATGTTAGGAGCGGCCCTGTAAAGGGTCGCACATGGAAAGGAACCGTCCAACCCCAAGCCAGAGGGAACTGAGGCCCGCCAACAGTTAGGGAGGTTGGATTCTCCTCTAATGAAGCCTTCAGATAACTGCGTCCCTGGCGGACAGCATGACCACGGCTTTGGAAAAGACCCTGGACTAGAGGTTCCTCGCTCAGCTCTGCCTGGATTCCCTAGGGGCAGAACTGGGATGGTCAACAGCTGTCTCTCTGAGCCACTCAGGGGTCATCTCTTTTAGGAACAGTAGATAACACCGTCACAGCTCTTCTTCTATGACTTGGTGAATTAAAATAGAAAGTCAGTTGTCAAACACCATATTGATTAGAATTACAGTGACTGCTATTACAATTGAAGCCCAAATATCAATACCTTACCAAAATATAAGTTTTTTTTCTCATAATAATCCATTGCTGGTGGTCTTAGGTGAGCAACTGCTCTCCTCCAAATTTTGGTTTAGAGACACGGAGGTCTCCCATCTTTCAGCTTTGTCATTGTATAAGATAGACTGTTCTCCCAGTGGGACAGAACATCCTGTTTTCAGTAACCAGGTCCCAACTAACATGTCACTTCTATTCCCAGGAAAGAAAGTTTATAGCCACAACTAGAAGCAAGTGTGGGCAGGGAACAGGATATGCCAGGCAGTCACAACCCGGAGCCAACTCCGGACAACAGAAAAGGAAGCACAGACTTGTGATCCTCTAGTCACATCATAGATACCCTTAGCCAAACCCACCTGTGACCTGGGGACCTCCATGCATCTGGTGTAAAGTACCCTCCAGTAAGGACTCCTCCACAAGCCCTCCCCAAGTGCCAAGCCCCCCGGCCAGTGACTCCTGAGCACAGGTGAGACCGAGTGCCCTGCGGTGGAGTAGTCGGTGTTCTGCTGGGTTGGAACCCAGTGCCTCACACATGCTCAATGCAGGGCAAATACCAGAAATCAGAACCTTTTGGAGTTCAAGATTGATCATGACCACTCCACCATCTTCTTGCAGTTACCTGCCACCCTGTAATCCAGCTGCTGACACAAAAGAAGGAAGGGAAGGCTCCATGTCCGGAGGAGACCGGGCCTCAGCCTCACATGCTGGTGCTCCTCAGCCCCAGGATGAACAGGGAGGCTGCTGGCCTCACTGCAACTGACATTCAGGACTGACATGGCCCCTCCAGGCTGGTAAAGCCTTCAAGGCCCTCAGGTTCTTGATATTGTGCAGAGTAATTTATAACTTTAAATACACTTTGAGAAATGATCATACATTTCTGATGGCATGACTGGTAAAGGATAGTAAGGATAGTAAATATATCTGAATATTAATTTTTTTCTGTATTCCACATTACAGGTCATGTTGAATTCTGGTTTTGGGCTACCATCCCAGCAATATTGTTGAGGGACAATTAAGTTTTCAGTCAAAACGGGAGAAGGTAAGAATTAACTAGTAGGTTTCTTAAGGATGGGGAGGGTCAAAGTTTTCTAAGATCCTTGTGTCATTTTTGTTAATACCTTTTAGTTGTAGATGGACATAATACCTTTACTTACCTATCTTTGTGTGGTGCTGAGGATGGAACCCAGGGCCCCACACATGCTAGGTGAGCACTCTGCCACTAAGCTACATCCCAACCCCTTAAGTCCTTCTTGATAGCCTTATTGCATGACATAATGGAGATGGCACTGGGAATCCATCATCATAGCTCAGCAGCCAAAGGCACCTGCTGACAGGTCTGGTTTTCAGAGGGAAGCCATGGTTGGAAACAGAGACGTTTCCCAGCATAGACATAAAGGTCTGGCTTCAGTTTCTTATGGTCATAATTTCAATCAGCCTTGAGCTGTGACTTTTCATTATATGATTTCATTATAAAACAAGTTATCACAACGATTTTGGAAGTAGCATCCCTCACATCACTTTCAGTTTTGGGTAGGTGCCTTTCAGTCCCTAATGCACAATGAACTTATGATCCTGCTATGTAAGAAATATCCTTTCCCACTCATGCATGGTAGCACATGCATGAATCCCGGGGACTAAGGAGACAGAGACTGAAGGATCGCAAGTTCAAGACCAGCTGGGCAACTTAGTGAGACCCTCAGTGACTTAGCAAGACCCTGTCTCAAAACACAAAGGCCTGGGGATGCAGCTGGGCACAATGGCACGCACCTGTATTCCTAGCTACTCAGGGCTGAGGCAGGAGGATCACAAGTTCAGGACCAATTTCTGTCTCTTGATCTACACTCTGCTTCTTTATAGCCTGATAATCATTTTCTATTATAGCTTCTGTATTAGCTAGCTTTCTTTGAGAACAATAGAACCTGAATTTAATGTAAAGTTAGAAATTAAATATTAGAAGAATACAAATGGCTTAAAGATTTAAAGAAGTAAAAAACCAGGGTGTGAGAAGGCAGGGCCCCAGTGACAAATGCAGGGACCTTCAGGTGCTGCCAAGGGGTGCCTGAGTCCAAGCCCTTGAAGCCCAGGAGTGACACCTACGCAGTAAGAGCTGGCACAGTGGGCGTCCGAGCCCGTGGCCGTGACTCCTGGCTGATGGCAGTTCATGAGGAGTCATGCTGGCTCCGCTCCGTCCCTTCTCCAGTGAAACAGTGAGACGTCTGGTTGGCTTGGCCGCAGGTGTGTGTGACTGCTGCTCACCAGAACAGGGACACTGAAGAGGAGGAGGGCTCGGAGAAGCCTGGCGTGGAGGCTGAGGACCCAAGTTCCAGGCCAGCCTCAACAACTTAGGGAGACCTTGTCTCAAAACAAAAGGGCTAGAAACATCATAGTTCAGTGCGAAAGCTTCCATGGATTAAATTTCCAGTACCAAAAAGGAAAAAAGCTAGGAAAAAATGTGTTGAAGAAAAAACAGACCAGCATGTAACTGAACGTGGGTATGTGCACACATACACGCTCACATGTATCTATGTGCTCGATATCCCTGTAGGCTCTGACTATAAGATCAGTACATATGTGAGGTTCTGCAAATGACATTTCATGTAGTAACTGGGGACAGGTCTTTACAGAAGTATACGTGGAGCTTAAATCCTTCCTACCAACTGTAAACTTCAGTATTACATTAAATATCAACTTAATCAATATGTCCCCCCAGGACACAGAAATCCTATTGTCATGATTTCTAAGATTCTGCAATAAACATTACATGTATTCCAATGAGACCAAGTTCCTAGACCTGGAATGACTCTCAAAAGAAGCACACACTTACAATGTGGATAGGTCATGCCACGTTGCCGTCTAAAAGGCAGGATACAGATTTACACTGCTAGTGACAAACAGGACCTGTTTTCACACACAGACACCAGGATGGGATGTCATTCAAACTTTAGATTTTAATCCAAGAGTCAAGAAAAATTATTTTCATTAGTTCTTGTCTGTTCAATGAGGTAAGAGCATCACAAAGTTTCTTAATTCACTTGAATGTAGCAGCTGTGACATACATTCTGGTATGTGCCATAAAGATCCCCAGTGACTTTTCATATTTAATGGTATTTTTCCAAAGTGGCATATTTTTAAATGAATTGTGTACATTTTCTGCCATTTGTTTTTTACATGTTTCTGGTGACTTTCTCCTTGATGGAGTTCTAAATCATTGCACAAGTCAACTATTCTTTTCCTTTACAGCTTCTAGGATGACCTGTGAAGATATCCTCTTCCTGCATCTTCCAGGACTGTCCTACATGGTGAAGGCGTTCTCTTCCTGTGTCTTCCAGGACTGCGTGTCCTACATGGTAAAGGGTCCTCTTCCTGTGTCTTACAGGACTGCGTGTCCTACATGGTAAAGGGTCCTCTTCCTGTGTCTTCCAGGACTGCGTGTCCTACTTGGTAAAGGGTCCTCTTCCTGTGTCTTACAGGACTGCGTGTCCTACATGGTAAAGGGTCCTCTTCCTGTGTCTTCCAGGACTGCGTGTCCTACTTGGTAAAGGGTCCTCTTCCTGTGTCTTACAGGACTGCGTGTCCTACATGGTAAAGGGTCCTCTTCCTGTGTCTTACAGGACTGCGTGTCCTACTTGGTAAAGGGTCCTCTTCCTGTGTCTTCCAGGACTGTTGTTCTACATGGTGAAGGGTCCTCTTCCTGTGTCTTACAGGACTGCGTGTCCTACATGGTAAAGGGTCCTCTTCCTGTGCCTTCCAGGACTGTTGTTCTACATGGTGAAGGGTTCTCTTCCTGTGTCTTCCAGGACTGTTGTTCTACATGGTGAAGGGTCCTCTTCCTGTGTCTTCCAGGACTGCGTGTCCTACATGGTGAAGGGTCCTCTTCCTGTGTCTTACAGGACTCTTGTTCTACATGGTGAAGGGTCCTCTTCCTGTGTCTTCCAGGACTGCGTGTCCTACATGGTAAAGGGTCCTCTTCCTGTGCCTTCCAGGACTGTGAGTCCTACATGGTAAAGGGTCCTCTTCCTGTGTCTTCCAGGACGGTGTGTCCTACATGGTGAAGGGTCCTCTTCCTGTGTCTTCCAGGACTGTTGTTCTACATGGTGAAGGGTCCTCTTCCTGTGTCTTCCAGGACGGTGTGTCCTACATGGTGAAGGGTTCTCTTCCTGTGTCTTCCAGGACGGTGTGTCCTACATGGTGAAGGGTCCTCTTCCTGTGTCTTCCAGGACTGAGTCCTACATGGTAAAGGGTCCTCTTCCTGTGTCTTCCAGGACTGCGTGTCCTACATGGTGAAGGGTCCTCTTCCTGTGTCTTCCAGGACGGTGTGTCCTACATGGTGAAGGGTCCTCTTCCTGTGTCTTCCAGGACTGTTGTTCTACATGGTGAAGGGTCCTCTTCCTGTGTCTTCCAGGACGGTGTGTCCTACATGGTGAAGGGTTCTCTTCCTGTGTCTTACAGGACTGTTGTTCTACATGGTGAAGGGTCCTCTTCCTGTGTGTCTTCCAGGACGGTGTTCTACATAGTGAAGGGTCCTCTTCCTGTGTGCCTTCTAGATCTATATGCCCTACTTGGTGAAGGTGTGCATTTCTTTTTGGTTCCTCCTACATGTGATTTCATATGAGAGATGTTAAATGCCTCACATTTATCTTAAGGAGTACGCCTTCTTGGGGAAGGCATCTTCTGTGTCCCTGTGACAATGATCTTACAGAGATCTGACTATAACTCTTTCACGTTTATCTTAAAGACTGTACGTCCTACATACTGAAAGTACCCTTTCATGTATGCCTCTGGCACAGCGTTTTATGGCAGCATCACCTACCAAATCTCATATGGAAAGACAACTATTTCAGCCAATATCAACATACCAGTATCACATACTAAATTGCATTCACAAAGGAAACTCTTTCAAGTATATCTTGGTTTTTCTTGCCTAGTTGTACTTCCTTGTGTTTTTTCCGGACAACCATCAACAATCATTATAGTAAACATATCTACTGGAATTCCATTTGGGATATATAATTTACAATCATTTAAATAGAATCAAATATTTCATCTATTTTTCCTTTTTATTGACATGTTCTATTTTTCATTATCATTTAGTAATTCATCTCTTCATAAATTGTTTTATAGTCAGTCTTTAAATTTCGGATGTAAGAGTTATATTACCTTAGAAAATTTGATAGTTTTGTAAATTTTCCTCCACTCCACAGCAGTGGTCAGTAAACGTTCTATAAAAGAATGGTCAATGTGGTGGGCATGGTGCTGCATGTCTGTGATCCCAGCAACTTGGGAGGCTATGACAGAAGGATCACAGGTTTGAGGCCAGCCTGGGCAACTTATCAAGGCCCTGTCTCAAAAAGACTGGGGAGGCAGCTCATTGCTAAAGTGCCCTGGGTTCAATCCCCCCGACCAAAACAACAACAACAACAACAAAAACCCAGTAACTATCATCAGTGTTGCAGCTACTCAACGTCTGCCTCTGTTGTAAAAGCAGCCAGAGAAAGCAGGTGAACAAATGAGTATGGTCACTGTTCAGTAAGACTATTTACACAGGTTGCAGACAGGATTTTGCCCATGAGCCAAAGATTCCTCAGCAATCTGTACAGCAGGGATCACCAAATTTTTCTGCAAAGGTTCACGCAGCAGATTTCTTAGGGTCTGCAAACCAGATGGTCTTTGTTAGGGCTACTCAACTATGCTGTTGTAACAACGTGTGAATGAACGAGGGTGGCTATGTGCAAACACGACTTTATTTACAGACACTGAAATTTAACATAATGATCATGTTGAAAACATTTTCATTTTTGAACCACTTATGAATATGTTTTAAAATTTTAGATCATGGGCAATATAAAAATCACCAGCGAGACCTTGGGCACAAGTCATGGATTGCTGACTCTTGCTACTAGATTGGTTTATCCAGAGTTAATGGTACCTTAAATGTTTAACAGAGTTCATTCACAAACCAAGTGACTTTAAATAGATGAAATCCTGCCGACTTTCTCATACTTGAGTAACGCATTAATAGTTTTAACTCTGCATATCAATCTTGCATTTTCTATTTAATTCATTTATTCCAAATGGCCTATTCATTCATGTTCTCTACACTATCAAAGACTGTTGTCAAACATAAACTTGGATTTTGTCACCAAAAAGCTCAGATCACCTTACATTTGTGTAGGTCAAAGGGAATGTCACAATACTTCTCAGCATCATGGAATCAAATTTTAAAGGAACACAGGCAAATTCCATTAGCTACCTGCAGAGCTCCACTCCTGACCCAGGATCGGCTTCTCCCTTCATCCCACTGCATCATTTTTACGAGATGACTACCATAACTTCTTCCTATTCTTTTTTCCCTCCCTCTGGTGCTAGGGATCAAACCCAGGGCCTCACGCCTGCTGGGGAAGGACTCGACCACTGAGCCACATCCCCAGCCCCTACAGTCACATTTCAATGTCCAGGGCCACCCTCAATCCTACCAAACACTAAGAGGGGTTGTAGATGCGCTCAGTGGTAAAGCACCCTGGGTTCAATCTTCATTACCACAAGAAAAGGAGCAAGTTTACTGAATGCTTGGTATGGACCAGCACTGTGCGGCACATCTTATGCATTAATCATTGAGAGGATCACAATACAAGCTTTATACAAATGAATTAATTACATTTTCACTTAAAAAAACCAGTCTGACTGTGAAGAATGGACTTATAAGGGACAAAAACAAAGGGCAGACAGATGAGTTTTTAAGTGAAATGATGCAGCTGAAATGGTATCCTGAGACTACGGCGATGGCAGTGAGGACGGACTCCAGAGGAATCTGGGGAAGAGGCCCACAGAACTGGACGTGGAGGAGAGGGCAGGGCGCGTGGAGGACTCTGCAGAGTGGCCCCGCGGAGGGTGGGCACAGTGTGCCGTGGGCCTGAAGCCTCTCCTGCCCTTCCTGCAGCCGTGGGGCCTGTCTCCAGAGTGAACTCTCTTGTGCTGGTTCAGGTGCCCGATCTGGATGAAGGTCTTCCGGCACTCCTTGCACTCGTAGGGTTTCTTCCCAGAGTGAATCCTCTGGTGGACGCTGAGGGACTGCCGGTGGCTGAAAGCCTTGCCGCACGCACTGCACTCGTAAGGCTTCTCCCCGGTGTGGCTTCTGCGGTGACAGATGAGGGAGGACTTGGTCTTGAAGGCCTTGCCACACTCCAGGCACTCGTAAGGCCTCTGGCCAGTGTGGAGCCTCTGGTGCTGGGTGCAGGAGGAGTTGTCCCCAAAGGCCTTGCCGCACTCCACGCACTTGTAGGGCTTCTCCCCTGTGTGCACGCGCTGGTGCTGCGCCAGGTGGGTGGTCTGGCTGAAGGCCTTGCCGCACTCCTGGCACTCGTAGGGCCGCTCCCCCGTGTGGGTCTTCTGGTGCTGCGCCAGGTGGGCCTTCTGGGTGAAGGCCTTGCCGCACACCTGGCACTCGTAGGGCTTCTCCCCCGTGTGGATCCTCTGGTGGGTGGCGAGCTGGGAGCTGATGCTGAAGGCCTTCCCGCACTCGCCACACTCGAAGGGCTTCTCTCCAGTGTGGATCCGCAGGTGACTGGCCAGGTGGATGTTCTGCCTGAAGGCTTTCCCACATTCCTTGCACTTGAAAGGCTTCTCCCCAGAATGCACTCTCTGGTGCTGTGTGAGGGACGCGTGGTGGCTGAAGGCTTTTCTGCAGACGTCACACTCGTACGGCTTCTCTCCAGTGTGGATCCTCTGGTGCACAGTGAGGGAGGAGCCGTACCTGAAGGACTTGTGACACACGTCACACGTGTAGGGCTTCTCTCCGGTGTGGATCCTCCTGTGCTGGTTCAGCCCTATGTGGTCACTGAAGGCCTTCCCGCAGTCGGCGCAGTCGAAGGGCTTCTCCCCGGTGTGGTAGTACCTCCAATGGCGGACGAGGGACGTGTTCTGTATGAAGGCCTTCCCACACTCGGTGCACTCATAGGGCCTCCTGCCCGTGTGACACCGCTGGTGCCGTGCAAAGGAGGAACCGTCACTGAAGGCCTTCCCACACTCGCCACACTTATAGGGCTTCTCTCCAGTATGAATTCTCTGATGAACAGTGAGGGATGAGCTCTGAGTAAAAGTTTTCTTACATTCATTACATTTGAACAGTTTTTTTCCTGCATAGATTCCTGCTTGTTTTATTACCACCGAAGTTTTCTGAAAACCTTTACCTGAATCACAACTATGGACTCTCTCTTCTGAACTATTCAAGTGGAACCATCTTCTAGGTTTGTTATACAAATGCTCTCTCTCCTTTGGGGGGGCTTGGTCATGAGTGACTGTCTCGTGATGTGCCAGCTTCCCTTCACACACACACTCAGAAGCCCAATTTTCTCTGAAAGTGGAACCCTCAAGTTTGGCACTCGAAGTTCTGTCTATTACTCCATCAGCACATAAGTCCTGTTTTGGAAATAATTCTTGGGTCTCATGAACAGATTGCTGGCCTGAAATAAATCAAGAAAACAATTATTCTTTCTCAAGTGCAAGAAAAGAGAACTCAGGTAAAAGGAAACTTGGTGAACTAATTCACTAATTGGCGAATGAAACACAAATTCTGCAGCTCTAAAGCCATTACATTTAGACATGCAGTCTGCAAACACGTGACACTCCAGACTGAAGTCACACAGGACCGGAGGAAGTTCAGAACAGTTAAGTACGCCTGAGCTAGTCGCACGGCAGAGAAGAGGCCGTGAGAGGCTGTGCTGTTCCTGCCTTGATCTCCCTCTCAGTCGCAACTGTCTACCTGCTTTGGACGCCACGTGGTGGTCATTCAGCGTCACACTACCACATCACTAATGTGTCCAAGGGAGCATGCAAAAGCACACAAAAGACCCTTATTCTACGGCGATCATTAGGATTATTTGGAAGTCCAGTTACTTCTCTATAAGTAGAAAATGTGTCTTATTTTATTCCGTGTATTTGGACACAGACACATTTGCAATGGATTGCTCAAACTCCGCCGTCACTGCACACTTGTGTGCTGTCTACAAGCCAGGAGTCCCTGGTCGTTTCTTAATGGTGCTTGCAATGCCACTTTTTTATAAGAAACTTTTTTCCAGATTCGTTGAGGTGTCGTGACAAATGTGCATACTTAAGACATGTGGTGTGTTCTGACACACCCGTACACTGCGGCATGACGGCCACAGCAGTCAAAGAGCACGCGTCACCTCACGCACTGTGTGTGTGCGCGAAGGCTCCAGACCGTCTTCCTGGTGACTCTCCCGCGTCCGTCATCACTCATCAGTCACCACCAGCACGTCCGCCGGGCCTCGGGGATGGCTCCCAGTGCACTGCAGTCTGCACACCCGGATGGACACCTCCCGCTTCCCCGGCCCCGTCCCTGGCAGTCGGTCACTCTCAGCTCCTCTCCCGAGTCTGAACCCTCCTCCCATTTTGAACACGGTCCTTCCTCTTGGTTCCTCGCTTCTTTCTGTGCTGCAGTGTCAGTCTCACGAGACCCCACTTATTCCTGCTTCTGTCACCTGCACTTCAGTGTCACCTCCAGAGAGTCATGCCAAGACCGATGTCAGGTGCCTTTTGCCTGTTCTAGCTGGCGCGTGGGTCTCATGTTGGAACTGATCTCTACACCTGGTGTCAGGACCTGATCGCTTTCTCCTCCTCTCAGTACTGCTTGAACCAAAGGACATTCGACCAGGAGGCGCCGTCTCCAGCCCCTTGTTGTATTCATGACTTCTGGACACTGGTGACTGGACCCAGGGGTGTGACCAGTGAGCTACATCCCCAGCCCTTTTTATCTGGAGACAGGGTCTTGCTAAGTTGACGAGACTGGCCTCAAAACTGAAACCCCTCAGGCTCCTGGGTCACTGGGATCACGGGCATGCCCTGCACCTGACTCTTTTATCTATTTCTCTTCTTGCATGTGACATTCAGTTTTCCAAAAACTACATATTGGAATCATTATACTTCGGCTTCTGTATATTCTTGGCCTCTGTCAAAGGCTGGTCAACCTTATAGGCATGGGTCTATTTCTGGGGTCTCTCTTTGCTCCTTTGGTCTATGTGCCTTGTATGGTTTAATTCCAAAACTATGCCATTTTGACTATCATAGCTTTGTAACAGAATTTAAAATCAGGAAATAGGAGGCCTTCAGCCTTATCTTTTAGCCACTTGGGGTCTTTGGGGGTTCCACATGAATTTTCGGTTGCTTTTCCTATTTTAGTAAAATGCCTTTGGAGTTTGGATTAGGCCACACTTGAGTCTAAGAGCACCGTGAACACGGGACCTGACTGGTGGCTCGGTTTTCAGCCCACACACCTTTCACCTCTTGGCCTGACTTTGTCCCCAAGTGCTCCACTCCCTTTTTTGGTCACTTTTGTAAGTGGTGTTCTCTCCACTTCTTCAGAGTGTTCACTGTCTGTCTATGGGACTGTCACTATTTTCCACGTCGGCTGTATATCCTGCTTCTTTTGCTCAGCTCGGGTCTGGCCGGCTTGTCGTGTGCAGGGACCTTAGAGTTTCTACGTACAGGGGCATGTCATCTGCGACGGAGACAGGGACTTCTTTAAACTCACAGCCACGTACTCCTTTTCTTGACTAACAGTCTGGCTAGGACGTCCAGTGCCGTGTGAAGTGAGAGTGGGCAGCCTAGTCTGGCTCCTGGCCTTCAGGGACAAGTGTCCCACTCCTGCACTGACGACAGTGTAAGCTGTGGGTTGTCACAACAGCTTTGATTTTGTTGAGGTAGAACTCATTTGTTGAGAGTTTTTATGAAAGAATATTGATTTTTTCAAATGCTTTTCTTGCTTCTATTGAGATGTTAATTTCTTTTTTGAAAAGACTGTTTTATAGTAATACCAAATACTAATATTATATTTAATTACACTCATATACACTATTGAGCAAGCCCATTCTGACTCACAGGGAAGAGAGAGTGTGCCTGACATCTTTTCACTAAGTCACCCAGCATGTACAAGAATTTTGGGAAAGCATAATTACCCCCCCCCCCCAATATAGATGAAATTGTCTTGAGGGAACTGATGCAGAGCACCAGATGTTTGGAAAAAGACTTCTTCCTCGTGTTGAATGACTGCAGGTTCTGCCTCAGATCAGGACAGAACAGATGCTGTCCTCCCCACTCCACTGAGCACTGCCCTGGGCGCTGCAGTCAGATGGGCTTTGAGAAAAAGAAGGCATCGAGTGAGAAAGGAAGAAGTGGAACACTTCTGTCCCCAGCCCCATGTGTACAGGATCCTAAGGAATCCATGAAGAAGCATTCAGCTAATGAATCTGGGGAAACTGCAGAAGAGTGAATTCAGAAAAAAAGATAAATACACAAAAATCGGTTCTATTTCTATATACTCAAGAATTCAAAAAGGAAATTATAAAAACAATTTCATGAAAAATACCATTTAAAAACTCAAATACTGAGAAGTGAATTTAGCTAAGGAAGTGTAAAATTATGTGTTGAAAACTACAAAATGTTGCTGGATGAAATCAAAGAAAACCTAAATAGATATCACACAATCATGGTAAGAAGATCAACAAAGGTAAAATGTAACAGTCCCTAAAGTAATCGAAAGATCCAGTGCAATCCCTAGCAAAATGCCAGTCCTCTTTGTGCACATGTGGGAAAGCTAACCCTAAAATTCAAGTAGAGTTGCAAGGGCCCTTAGTAGCCAAAATCAACCTTGGAAGAGAACAGAGTGAAGGAGTACAATTCCTGACCTCAGAGCCTACTACAGGGTGGGTTGTGACTCAGTGGTACAGGGGGTCCCTTGCATGCGTGGGGCACTGGGTTCAACCCTTCGCACCATGTAAATACGTAAAGGTACTGAGTCCACCTACAGCCTTGACAACCACCACCACCAGCACCTGATGCAGAGCGAGGTATCCAAGCCAGTGAGGTACTGGCCCAACGACAGACACAGATCCACGGAACAGAACTGAGACCTCAGAAGTACACCCATACAACCAAGCCAACTGGTTTCCTAATAGAATTATGATTATTATTCTAACTATTTTTCTTTATTCCATTTTATCATGGAAAGAACACTTAAAATTGACCTTCTGAGAAAAATTTCAAGTGTGCAGGATACTCGTGGTCACTGTAAGTGAAATGCTGAATGAAGCAGATCTCTAGTACCTATATTCATCTTGCTTCTTTATGCTCCAATTGAATCCTGACGCCCATTCATTCTAACTCCTCATTTCTGCCTGCCCCCAGCCACCGCCAATTACCATTCCACTCTCGGATTTTGTTCACTGGACTATTTAAATGCCATGCCTCTGAGCAAGCACTCCCAGCCGTGTTGTCACTACTGCAGGGTTTCCTTTCTGTGGAAACAGAGTGTGTCTCATTGTGGGCATTCACCACATTTCCTTGTTCCTCTCCGGATGGACACGTGCGTGTTTTCCACATGTTGGTGTATGAATGGTGGTGCAGTGTGAATGCATGTAAGAGGACTACTATCTCTTTGAGATCCTGACTTCAGTCCTTTTGGACCGACACCCATAAGTCAGCTGGCTGGGTCCGACGTACTCCTGTTTTTGATATCACGAGGAATCTCCCTACAGTTCCCCACTACACCATCCTGCAGCCCCACCAGAGCGTTCAGGGTCCCACCATCTCTCTACCTAACAGCCCAACATCCGTGTCTTGATACGGCCTGGTCCTGGTCAGCATCTCCCTGAGGGACTCTGAGCACTTTTCATGTACTTGCCGTACACTTCACGCTTTCTCTGGAGTCAACTGATTTTCAAGGGTCCTGAGACCCACCACTGGGGAAGAACGAGTTGAGGGCTGGGCTGTGGCTCAGCGGTACAGCACTTGCCCGGAGTTCAGGCTCCAGCATGGAAGAAAGGGAGGGAGGGAGGGAAATGGAGAAGAGGAGTGGGAACAGGACCAAAGATCTTTACCTCACACCAAATACAAATACTGACGCAACTCGGGCCAAATCCTACTCTAATGGTCAAACCACACAGATCGTACAAGATCTCTAGGACCCATGATTGGCGATGGTTTCTTATGTAGCATCAAAATAAGCAACAAAAGAATGAGTAAACTGGACCTTAACAGTATTAGAAACTTCTGTCCATCAAACATACTACCAAGGGCTGGGGATGTGGCTCAGTGGTAGAGTGTCTGCCTGGCATGAACGAGGCCCCGGGCTCAATCCCCAGCACCACCGCCCGCACACACACAAAAACAAACAAACAAAGTATAAGATGCTGGTGCAGTGGCACACACCTGTAATTCCTACACACTGGGAGGCTGAGACAGGAGGACTACAAGTTCAAATCCAGTCTCAGCAACTAAAGTGAAACTCTGTCTCAAAATAAAAATTTGAAAAGTGAGGGAGGTGACTGGGATGTAGCTCACTGGTAGAGCACCTCTGGGTTCAATCTCTACTAACAACAACAACAACAACACTATCAAGAGTGAAAGACAGCCATATATAATGGTGCATGCCTATAATCCCAGCAGCTCAGGAGGCTGAGGCAGGAGGATCACAAGTTCAAAGTCACCCTAAGCAACTTAGCAAGACCCGTCTCAAAACACAAAAAGGGCTAGGAATGTGGCTCAGTGGTTAAGCACCTCTGGGTTCAATGTCCAGTACCGAGAGAGAGAAAGAGAGAGAGAGAGAGAGAGAGAGAGAGAGAGAGAGAGAGAGAGAGAGAGAGAAAAGAAGTACAAAAAATATTCCACAAAATAGGAAAAAATATTTTTAACTCATAGGTATCATAAAGGTCTAGTTGGGCATGGCAGCACATGCCTATAATCCCAGAGATTCAGGAGGCTGAGGCAGGAGGATTGCAAGTTCAAGGCCAGCCTTAGTAATGTAGTGAGACTTTAAATGATTTAGAAAGACCCTGTCTTAAAACAAAAACATGAAAAGGGCTCGGGTTGCAAGGACCAAGGCACACACCTGTAATCCCAGCAGCTCAGGAGGCTGAAGCAGGAGGAGCACAAGTTCAAAGCCAGCCTCAGCAACTTAGTGAGGCCCTAAGCAACTCATGGAGACCCTGTCTCCAAATAAATTAAAAAAAAAAAAAAAAGGTGGGGATGTGGCTCAGTGATCAAGTGTGATCAAGTGTCCCTGCATTCAATCCTAAGTAAAACAAAAAAAGGCTGGGGCCATAGCTCAGTAACAGAGCATCATGGGTTAAATAACCAACATTTAAAACAAAAAAGAATTGAAAGCAGGTGCTTAAATAGAAACATAATGTCCAAATCACCACTAGTCGTAGCAGCCAAAAGGTAGACACAGCCCCAGTGCCCAGCAGTGAGCTGACCGACAGATGTGGCAGAGCCACAAGGTGCAGTGTTGTTCAGCCGTAAACGAATGCTGCTTGGCACATGCTGCACCCCAGGAAAGCCCCCCGATACAGAGGCTCATGGTAGAGGCTCATGGTAGAGGTTCCTGTATGTGAAGTACTCAGAACAGAGAACCCCTGGACAGACAGACAGTGGTCACCACGGACTGGGGAAGGAGGAATGGTAATGGCCACCTAGTGAACAGGAGGTTTTCTTCTAGAGCAATCTTTAAAACCTCTGGAATCAGACAGTGGTTTTGTTATAAAATACTGTGAATGCACATAAGGCCACCCATCGTGTGCGCTAGGATAGCTACATAGTCATGTGTACTTTTCCGTGATAAAAACAGGTAAATAAAACAGAACAGCAGCCCACACGGCAAAAGAGAGGACAAAGAGAAAGGTCCGCAGGGAGAAGGAGGGGCAGGAAGCAGAGGGTGGGCAGGCGTCCCAGCAGGGAAGCCTGATGGTGGGGACAGGCCACAGACGCGACCACCAGACCACACAGCCTGCCTGCCGGAGTGCCGGCGTCCCCGCACTGTGTACAGAGAAGAGCTCTAAGGGCAGGAAATGCAGACAGAAACAGCCTGCAACAGACAGACCCTGCCTGTGATGATCTCCAGAAAGGGGCACTCTCCCGTGTCCAGCAGTGTCTGTGAGGCCTGTGGACCTTAAAGAGGTATTCTGACATATAAGCAAAGAGAATGTGCAAACTGAGCCTCTTCACTACAGGTAGAAAGTGGAACAGACCTAAACGGTCAGACGTCTTCCGCAGTAAGCACAAGGGTAGTGGATGTCCATGGGCTGTACTACTGGACAACCATTATCTCATATATATATGTATATACATTTAGCTGTCAACGGACCCTTATTTTACTGATTTATATGTGGTGCTGAGAACTGGACCCAGGCCTCGCACAGGCCAGGCAAGGGCTCTACACTGAGCCAGCCTAGCCTTTGTCTTACTTCTTATCTTTGATGGGGTTCTTTTTTGTTGTCTTTTCTCTTTGGAACTGAAGCTCAACCCAGGGCTTTGCAAATGCAAGGCTTTGCTGATGAGTTCCATCTCGGCCCAAAGGTTGCTTGTTTTTTAACCTTATTTTTTTTTTTTCTAAACAACCATTGAAAAATGAAGCACAACTGTGTATAAGTTTATAAAGACAGAAACAGAGAAATCATAATAGAAAACAAATAAAAATTCAGGGCTATGGTTGGGGCTCAGTGGTAGAGCACTTGCTTAGCATGTGTGAGGCACTGGTTTGATCCTCAGCACCACATAAAATAAATAAATAAATAAAGGTATTGTGTCCATCTATAGCTAAAAAAAAATTTAAATTAAAAAAATGCATATGAAAATTCAAATATTTTATATGTTCTAAATGAAAAAGATCTATTAAAATTAAGACTTTTTTTAAGAATTTTTTTTGCAGTTGTAGATGGACAGCATGTATTTTTTTATTAATTTCATTTTTATGTGGTGCTAAGGATAGAACCCAGTGCTTCTTAGGTGCTAGGCAAACGCTCTGCCACTGAACTACAGCCTCAGCCCAAAATTAAAATTCTTATTACCATTTGTCAAAAATAGTTTGAGACAATATGTCCATGAATTTGCATGTTTATACATAAAAAATACCAGGACTGTGAAGAAAACATCTCAGGCAAACAGCAAAGCGCAGGTAAACATGGAAAAGAAAACAGAGGAAGAGGGAAACAAAACTTAGGGGCAGCACCAAATCTTTCACGATAAGATGATAATTTTAAGCTATATAATCTTTCACCAAATAATAAGCAAGAGTTGGCAAATAAATAGCCAAGATTTTGAGGATGCTTCTTTTTTTCCTGAACTGGGGACTGAGCCCAGGGGAGCTCTAACACTGAGCTACATTACAGACTTTTTTATTTTTTATTTTGAGACTGGCCTTGAACTTGTGACCCTCCTGCCCCAGCCTTGAGTTGCTGGGATGACAGGTGTGTGCAAGATTGCCACATCTGGCTTCAGGATGCAGTTAAATCCACACTCCCAGTCCCTGCCAACCTCACCAAAACAAAACACTGAGCGCCTAGCAGGCAGTCCTGTCCAGGGGTACAGCAATCGCCGGCTGTGCATAAAGAAACCGTTGTAGCATCCCTTTTATAACTGAGAAACCTAACGTGAGCAGTGGGCGTCCACGTCCACGGTGAACCTAGGGTACCCACCACTGTGTGAAAAGGAGCGCTACCACCATGTGAGAGGTCTGGGGTCACGGGTGCCACTCCTTCTCCAGTAGGCAACATGGTCACGTGTTCTATAAACCGTCAGCTTGACAGGGATTTCTTGCGCTTCACCCGCTGCCCCTGCCTTCTGGCACACGACTTCTGCCCGCCGTCCTGAGACACAGGGGCCTCTCAGGCCCAGGCAGGCTCTGCCGGCTCTGCTCCTGCGGTTCTCCGGGGCTGTGGTGTCGTCCTGCTGAAGTGACCCTATCCTCAGCCTACACACTCACACAGGCCTCAGCCTGAGCGTCCACCTGCCTCCCTCCAGTCGCCTGCCTGCGCTGGGCAGAGGGGCCCACTGGCACACCCCAGATGGTGCTTCTCACAGGAAGGGGTGTGTGATGGACAAACGGGCCCTTCGGCCATAGAAGAGTGAACCTGAAAGACGCTCAAGAGCACATACAGGTCAGGAAAAGTCACTCAAAGCTGAGAGGCCGACACAGGTGCCACTGGCCGAGAGGAAGAGGGCACTGTGGGAGATGAGCTGTTAGGAGGAGCAAAGGTGGCGGCCACCCTTCTGGTCCAGGACTGACTCCCTCCCGGATCTGGAGGGCTTGGTAAAGCTTCTAAGGCCTCCTGCTGAGGACCCATGCTCTGTGGTGACAGCTCACTCTACCTGCAGGGACTTCCCCACACCAATGCCCACACTCACCTGAGAACAGGCCTGCAGCCAGCTCTCTGGGCACCATCCAGGGCTCCTCCTCTTGCTCCAGGAAAGAGACCACGTCTGGCTTAGAAACGCCCCGTCCTGCGTGAGGGGCAAGAGACGGGGTGGTCACACTGTGGCCCTCTAAACTCAGGCTCTCGTTCCCTGGTGAGGATGGGAGTGGTCAGGAGGAGGCGCCATCAAGACCACCCCTGGAGCACAAGGACCGCGCCAATCTTCCCCTGCATGGAGGCCAGAGGCGCACGGCGCAGCCAGGGCCGGACCCGGGCGGCACTTCAGAAGATCCTCCCCTGTGCGTGCAGTGGGGCTCTGCAGACAGACCTGGTCTGGAGAGGGAGGTCCTCACCTACAGACTCCCGGTCACTCTGCTCCTCCCACAGCACGTCCTTACAGAAGGTCCTCTGAGCTGGGTCTGGCTGCCGGGAGAAGTCCACGGCCATGCTGGTGACGGTCACCAAGCCCTGGAAAGGTGTGAACACGCTCCTGATCAGGTCACGCCTGCAAGCTTGCGTGGCCCCAGTGGGGTGGCCATGGTCACTCAGCGTGGGGCTGAGTCGGCTCAGTCGCACCGTGATGGCCTTGTTAAGCCGAGGTGCTGGGTGAGAGCAGGAGAGAGGCTGAGGGCTGCTCCCAGAGTGCTCGCGTCCTCTCCAGCCACCCCCAGCCTGCTGGCTTTACCTCGTCCCAGCCACCCCCTTTTCTGAAGTGCAGCGAGGGGACGCGTGTCCACAGGAATACTGCCCTCAGATGGAAGCCTCTCCCAGCGCTGCTCATAAAAGGCCGCCTGAAGTTCACCTCCTGACTTACCGGCTGTGTCTCAAGTAGAGCATCAGAACCCCAGTTCTCCCCTAAAATAGAGTCCTCCAGGCAACAGCCCGCGGGCCCCGCTGCTGCTGCTGCTGCTGCCGCCGGGGCTCGTCCTTCCTCACGTGGGCGATCGGGAAGGGACTCCTGGGTCTTCTGTACAGCCTCCGCTTCTGAAAGATGGACAACCAATCTCTCCTCCATTACATGTTAGCATGAAGAAAGCGCCCAAGCCCAACAGCTGAATTAAGACCCTCAAAAGAGCCTGTCATGGGCTGGGCTGGGCTCAGTGGCACAGTGCTGGCCTTGCACGTGTGAGGCACTGGGTCGATCCTCAGCACCACATAAAAATAAACAATAAAGACATTGTGTCCATCTATGACTGAAAACATTTTTTAAAAAGCATGCTGGGCTGGGGATGTGGCTCAGTTGGCGGAGTGCTTGCCCTGAATGCACAAGGCCCTGAGTTCAATCCCCAGCACCACACACACAAAAAAAAGGCATGTCATTTTGGAAGCTTTTAAAAATGACTATGAACGTGCTTAGCTTTGTGAGGTCACAGTACAAAAGGGTGCAATATGAGCCTTCCCACCCACAGGCTGAAGACGTAGTGCTCGCTGCGTCTTTCATAGAAGACTGGAAACGGAGCTGAGAACGGAGAGCTGCGAGTCCTCAGCAGGGCACGGCTCAGCAGGGCACTGGCCCAACAAGCCTGAGGCCGGTTCCACCCAGTGGCACAACTGAGAGAGGAGGTTCCAGTCTGAACGTGGCTCACCCAGACAACCAGGAGGCAGACGCCATGAAAGGAGACTGCCGTGCGACTGCTCTGGCTTCCTCCAGTCTGACAGAAGCCCACCTCTAGGTCCCCATGCCTCCCTTTGGTCCCAAGGCTGGTTCCTAAGAGCAGCTCCAGCCTCAGGACCAGAGGGTCTCCACCAGGAGAGGCGCCTGCCAGGAAGACCAGCTGTCTCCTGCACAGTCCACCCAGGGGACTTGGTGAGACTGCAGGACGGAGAACTCACAGGCATGTCCCTCTGGCTCTCGGGGGCAGCAGCCCGCTGGGGCCTCGCCGGGTACAGGGCCAGCGGCCTGTGCCTTCCTTCAACACAACTCCGCCTTAGAAGTCAGATTTGAGCAGAGATCTACGAGAGTCTCACTGCCTTCAAGACTGTTGCCATTTCCTATTATAGTAGAGCCTCCGAAAGAAATCTACGTCCCAAGCTGTGTCCACTTGACCAACTGCTGCTGCAGGAAGGACGCGGTGGTGGCCCTCCTAGTCCCAACAGCCTGATGTCACCACAACGAGCGGGACGGCTGTCCAGCCACTCAGGCGTCTTCTGAGAGCCAGCTACCTAGCTGCGCACTGCCCATCTGCACTGAAAGCCCCTGGACCCCAGGCCCATCCCCACGACCCTCTCTCCTGCCCGACACTGTCGAGCTCCAGTGTGACTCTAGCCGCCCCGGCTCAGCCCTGGGCTCTCTTACTCCCTAGTTCTGCCGTCCTTGCCACCTGTGGACCCCAGCTGCTGCTCCCTTCAGGGGTGTACAGAGGCACCTCCCCCGGGAGCGGGTCACTCTTCCACGTCTGCCCTCCTCGTGCCACCCAGCATCTGAGAGCACCAGCTGACCAAACCCTAACCAACACCAAGTCCAACAACAGACCACGCGAGCATCAGCCAGCGCTGGGCTGGGGCTCCGTGGTGAGCTGCCTGGCACCAGAGGCCCTGGCCCGGTCCTCAGCAGCACACAAAAATAAACACAACCAAGCCATGCTGTCCACCTGTAACTACAAAACGGGTTTTAAAAAGGATCAGCAAAAGATTTTTCTCAAAACCACAGGTGATTCCACGCGTCTGGAAGACTAGGAGAGGAGGCCCTGGAGCGGGTGGCTGTGATGGAGAAGGGAGGCGGGACCGATGCGCGGGCGCGGGGCTGCCCGAGGGACCGTGTGCAGGCAGCCAGCCAGGCCGCAGCCCGCCCGCCCCACACTCACCTGGGCACCTTCTCCTCATCGTCCAGGGGGCTCTTCCTTGTTCCAGGGAGGAGATCACGTCGGGCTTAGAAGCACAGAGTCCTGGAGGGGTAGGAACAGGCATGTCACACCCACCGTGGGCCTGTCCAGCCAGGGGCGCAGCTCCCGGCTCCGAGGCCAGGACTGGGCGCTCCTCAGTCGCAACACTGGGCGGGGTGGGAGGGAGGACGAAGGGGGCGGTGGAGTGGGGGATGGGGGGAGGGAGGACATAGGGGGCGGGAGGGAGGACATAGGGGGTGGGAGGGAGGCGGAGGGGGCAGGAGGGGCGCGGGAGGCAGGCGGGCAGCCCCTTACCCAGCGACGCCAGGCTCCGGTAGTTCTCCAGCATCACCCTCCTGTACAGGCTCCTCTGCGTGGGGCTCAGCCACTCCCACTCCTCTGGGGAAAAAGCTACAGCCACGTCCCCAAAGGTCACCAAGCCCTGAAAGGACACAACCCCAGTCGTGCTCACCGGGTGGTTCCCAGATGTGTCCCGGGCTCTGTGCAGCGGGAGAGCAGCTTGTGCAGACACGACTTACGGAGGAAGTCACGGAGGCCTGCTCCGGGAGCCCCTCAGAAAACGAGGAAAAGACACAGGGACAGCGCGGGGAGAGGGACAGACAGCGCCAGGGCTCGGGAAGGCACCGTCTGATAGCCAGCGCCCGCAGCCTGAGCTTGCAGAGTGAGGAAGGAGACTTCTGGGATTTACACTCCCCCACCACCCCGTGTGTCCAGGCCGTCCGCCTGTCCTTGTTGTAGTGGCTGGTGGACCTTGACTTTATTCATTTATTTATATGCGGTGCTGAGATCGAGCCCAGTGCCTCGCACATGCCAGGGAGGCCCCAGCACTGAGCGCAGCCCCAGCCCAGCTGCCTCTCCTTTCAACACACTTTGTGCCGTCTTCTAATCACCTAGAAAGACTGGATGCTTCAAGGAAGGACTGAAGTCTGTCCTCCACCTACACAGTAGTGTGGAGCCTTTTTTTTTTTAATAAAAGACCAATGCTTGGTGATCTGAGGGCTGGTGGTTGTTGGACAGCGGCCTCCTTGCTTGCTTTCTCTCCTGGTGCAGGGGTGGGAAGCCTGGAGCTCAGGTAAGCCCATGCTCCCTTGCAGAGCCACATCCGGGCCTGGACAGCCGGCTTCCCACCTCAGCCTCCACAGACAAAAAGAAACATGGAGCTGCCCCTGCCTTGGAGTCTGCAGCTTTGTGGGGTGGCAGGAGGCGCACCCACATTTGCCATCAGTTCCAAACAGTACATAATAGGGCTAACTTGTTCCTATACAACAGATAGGAGGGCGTTTCTCACACTGGGGACATGCACGTGGCCTGGGGTAGCACAAGCATGGGGAAAGACAGAGTCGACTGACAGGAAAAAAAGAACAGGGAGAGAGACCTGGAGACAGACCTCGGAGATCAGCATGGCTACGGCCCAAACGGAGCTCTGAGGATTTCTACTCTACTTTGTTACTAGATGTTCGTTAAGACAAAATCTAACACTATTTTTTTCTAAAATAAAAATGAGCATATAAGGATGAAAACCTCTGGGCCTGGGTGTGGCTCAGTGGTAGGGCACTCACCTAGCCTGTGTGAGGCCTGGGTTCAGTCCCCAGCAACGCAAAATAGATAAATAAAGGTAAAGCCTGCTCTGACCCACACCCTCCTGCTCTGACCCACACCCTCCTGGATTCACCTACAGCCGGCAAACACGCCGCCAGATTCTGACGTGTGCCCTCAAACTCTGACCCCTGGAGTCTGGCGAGCATCCGAGCATCCGTGTGACCCACAGGGCAGGCGGCCGCACCTCACCTGCACAGACGCCTCACCTGCACAGACGTCCCGGGCTGCCTTGGCCCAGCCCCGCCAGCCCCTCAGTGTGCAGGATGTGCGAGGCCAGGCAGAGGCCAGGCAGCGAGGCCAGGCGAGTGCCAGTGAGCGCAGCTCACCGCCTGCTGCTGCCTCGCACCCCATGATGTCCCCAGCCTGCCACCTGCATTCGCCAGGGCAGTCCCCACTGGCTCCCGTGGTGCTCTAGGTCAATAAGGCCCCACTCCAAGCTGTCTGACCTGTCTCCGGCCGGCCACCCCAGTCCCCATCCAGCTTTGCCCTCCCTTCAGATGAGCCAAACCACCGGGGCCGGGAAGCCCACCCAGGTTACACCTGGACCCCAGAGGGGGCTGCGCCCACAGGCCCTGCCTGCCTCTCCCCCCTGCTGGCTGAGCATGCGTGCTGGGTGCTGTCTACCCCGCTCCCTGTTGGCACTACCCTCTGGGACCTGAGTAACCCCCGATTTGGGGTCCCTCACTGTGCACACTTGCCCAGCTCGGACCACACCTAAGCACACAGAGATCCCAACACTGTACACCTGAACCTAAAGGTCGCACAGTGCTACCAGGAACCAAAGTCCTTAGAGGCTTGGCATCTGATGAACAAGACCCAACCATGACTTCAGAGCCTGCCACCAAGCTGCGGGGGCACTTTACTGAAGAGTGCAGAGGTGAGTGGGGGACCCTGTGGGGAAATCTCCCAGGGTCCTACCAGGACAGAGTGCCCGGCAACACCTAGAGAGGGCCAAGGATGCACCAACACGCCTGCCTGAGCCATCGAAGCTACACACCTGCTGCTCGGCCCTCAGCAACAACTGTGCCGGCTGCAGGATCTGGGCACGAAAGCACACCAACTGATTTTTGGGAGGATGGATTTTTTTGCGGGGGGAGCAGGTACCAGGGATTGAAGTCAGGGGTACTTCACCACTGAGCCTCAATCCCAACCCTATTTTGTATTTTATTTAGAGACAGGTCTCACTGAGTTGCTTAGGGCCTCGCCCTTGAGGAGGCTGGCTTGGATCCTCCTGCCTCAGCCTCCCAAGCTGCAGGGATTACAGACATGCACACTACGCCTGGCAAGAGGTTTATCTGGATGGGAAGAAGCACAGCTGATTTCCTGTTGACCGTGTCCTCTATCACGACCTGCACTTTGCACCAGTAGATGTCACATGCCACCACTCAGGCAGTGGGAACCCACAGGCATGCTGAAGCACCTCAGTATCCCAGACGTCCCAGTGCACATGTGGCACTGGAGCTGTGTTCCAGGACAGACACAATTAGGCCTCAAACAGTGCTGCGCCTGGGCAGGGAGACGGGCTCCCACGATCCAGCCCAAGACTCCAGCTGTACACTCCTGCCTGCTCTGTCTCACACAGACTGTCTTCATATTTTCAAATATGAAAATATTTTTCAAGTACACCTCTGTATATAGAGCAAGTTATTTTATGATATCTTTTAAAAATCTTTACATTTTTATAAATTTGTTAATACCAAAGTAAAATGTTGCCCACTCTTCTATCATTTTTAACTACCTTGTCACTGTCAAGAAACCCAGAGTCTAGTGACTCCTAAAGAGAAGTAAACAAGTTCAAGTACTTTCTTAAACTGGGAACAATCTTTTTGGTTTTGATGTTTCTTAACAAGAACTGTCTCCTGCCAGGGAAAGTGGTACACTTCTATAAGCCCAGCACCTTGGGAGGCTGAGGCAGGAGGATCCCAAGTTTGAGGCCAGCCTCAGAAACTTAGGGGGGCCCTATCTCAAAATAAAAAATAAAAAAGGGCTGGGGATGTAGCTAGTGGTTAAGCGCCCCCTGGGTTCAATTCCTGGAACAAAACAACAACAACAACAAAAAAAAAAAAAAAAAAAAGAAGAAAAGAAAAAGTCCCCTTCTCCATCTCTCTGGCCTGTGTTTTGAGGGACCCACATTGATCATGTGCACATCCTTCTAAGACATTTTCTCAGTCAAGGACTTTTGTTAGCAAATGCCTGTGGCTATCACTAACAGCTGAGGACCCTCCTAACATTCCAGAAACAATTCTGCACCCTCATATATTGGCTTATTTTATCCCACAACTGCTTTCCTCACACAAGAGAAAATAAGGAGCTGAAACTCGCCCTGGATCCGTGTCCCTGGCTGCAGAGCTGGGATGCAGCTCGGCAGTCTGACGCCATCACCCATGCTGGACATCAGAGGCCAGCAGAGTTTCTCTGCAAAGACCCAGAGCAACAGAATTAGGCTTTCTGAGCCACTGGGCCTCTGCCACGACCACTCGGCTCCGCCTCGGCAGCACAGGTGGCCCAGGCAGCAGGACGTGAACAGGAATGCCCTGCTCCAGGAGACCTTGCTCAGGGACACCAAATCCAGCTGCATGTGACCTCCACATGTCCTCAAATACTGTTCTCCCTTTCACTTCTTTCAATAATTGAAATATGTAAAAACTATTTGCAGCTCATGAGCCACATAAAAAGAGGTGACAGGCCAGATTTAGCCAGAGGCCATAGTTCCCAATGTTCTTTGTACACTGTGTACATTTTTAAAAAGCATGCCACCTACAAGGCTTACCTGCAAACTTCTAAAACTGCCATGATGTCATGAGGCTGCTGCCAGCTGACACAGCAAGTTCGTCCAATGTGCTCGGCACTAATGAGGCAACAGAGGCAGTCCTTACGAGAACCACGGAAGCAGCCTTTCATCTTCCTCACCGACAGAGGAAGAAAATGGGACCCAGTGATTGAATGTCAGCCCTGACGCTTGACCCAGGCAGCCTGGCTCCATAATCCACGCCTTAAGGGCCATGCTTCTCTGCCTCCATTAAAATGCTTAACTCCTGCCAGGCGCTGTGGCGCACACCTGTAGTCACAGCAACTTGGGAGGCTGAGGCAGGAGGATCGTGAGTTCAATGCCAGCCTCAGCAATTTAGCAAGGCCCTAGCAACTTAACGAGACCCTGTCTCAAAATATAAAAGTAAAAAGGGCTGGAGATGTGGTGGCTCAGTGACTAAATGGCCCTGGGTTCAATCCCTGGTACAACAACAACAAAAACACCTCAACTCTGACAGCAACAGAAATAGTGAACACACACTGCTCCTCTCCTGACCAAGAAACAAGATGCACTAGAAGGCAGCATGTCCTCCCACAGAGGAAGACAGACTTTCTCTGATAGCTAGATTAACCTGCTTAATTCCAGGTACAAACACCTGCTGAAAGGTCCAAGTCCTGTTCTATTCCTGTGCTGCGGCATACACAGGCAGACCTCCATCCAAACAGGCTTCGCGATCCACACCACACCACCGAGGACACGTTAGCTGAACCTGGTGCAGCCTCAAATTTAGTTATTTAACTTTTCCTTAGTACACATGTGAAAACATGAATTTAGCCCCCCAAACAGCAACTCTATCCTTACAGAAAAAATGCTTTCTGTTGAAATTTTACAGAGAAAAGTGAATTAAAAATGTTATAGGAAAAAAGTATCAAAAAGTGTTGTTGTTTTGCTCAATTAAATGCAGTTAAATTTTAAAAGCATGTAGAAATAAATATTTGGTGATTATTTTTCTGGGTGGTTACTTTTTTGGAGCATCAATTCTAGTTTTTGACATTCTACTGCTGTTGTCTCCACATAAAATTTTCAAAGTACCATGTTTTCACCTAAGTTTGGGAAACCTTAGTCCATAGAGAAAGGAAAACTTCTGGGAATGTTCCCAATAAAATAATAAGAGATGACACAATTATCAAGTGTAAGAATAATTATTCTAGCCAGGTAAGGTGGCACACGCCTGTAATCCCAGCAACTTGGGAGGCTGAAGCAGGTGGATTACAAGCTCAAGGTCAGCCTCTAAACACTATACTAAATAGCAAAACATTGGTCACAAGAGAAATGAATATATTTACACATCTATCTAACAAATATTTTCTGTATCAGGCACTAGGGCAAAACTGCTCTGAATCTCTGCTTATGAAGTATGGCAATGAGGTAGGAGAAAATAAGATATTAAGTTAAATAGTGTGTTGAAAGTGCTGAATTTTGGGCTGGGGATGTGGCTCAAGCGGTAGCGCGCTTGCCTGCCATGCGTGCGACCCGGGTTCGATCCTCAGCACCACATACCAACAAAGATGTTGTGTCCGCCGAGAACTAAAAAATAAATATTAAAAAAAAATTCTAAAAAAAAAGTGCTGAATTTTAAAATAAATAAATAAAGCAAGGAAGAGGAATTTGAAGAATTGTGGTGGGAGGCTCTTAGATGTTAGAAGGTATGATATGGAAAACAAGAAGGTGATTTTTAGAAAGAGTGGTGGTGAGGCAAAGCAGCAGGTATCAGAGATAACAAGAAGCCAGTTGGGGTCCTGTCATTCATAGTAGGGATTTTGGCCCTTCTTCAGGGAAACCATTGGAGGATTTCAAGCAAAGAATGATAAGAGCTATGTTTGAGCAGGGCTACCAGCTGCTGCATTGGGGAGGGGCTGTGGGAACATGGGCGGAAACAGGAGGTCATAGGGGCCAAGAAAAAACCTGAAAGCGGGGGTTAGAATCTGGTGTCCAGACCCTTGCTTGCCTCCCTGACGTCCTGTCAACAGGCTGTGAGCCCCTTGAGAGGAAGGAATGGGGCTTAGCCAGCTGGACAAGGTGGCACAGGCCTGTAATTCCAGTGACTCGGGAGGCTGAGGCAGGAGGTGTGCCAAGTTCAAGGCCAGCCCCAATTTAACCAAGTCCTAGGTGAAACCCTGTCTCAAAATTTAAAAAAAAGGGGGGCTGAGGATATCGCTCAGTGGTAAATCGCCTGAGTTCACGCCTCCAGAAAAATCAAAGAAAGAAAAAAGAAATGGCATTTAGGGGACTGGCATTGAATGGGCACAAACAAACCAGGCACAGCACAAGGGGCCACCTGTTTCCCCAAGGAGCACACTTCCACTGCTGGAGACCACCTGTACAAAAACGGCACAGGGGAGAGGGGTCGGAGCCCCTCATCGACCAAGACTGAACACTGGCCGGGGTGCAGAGGAAGCAGGCGGGAGGCGCTGGGCAGCGGTCAGCAGCACCCAGGACAGATCTCCCAACCAGGAACTTCACGGAAAAGAAACCTAGGGAGTAGGAGGCGGAGGACCGCCAACTCACCTGCGCCATGGCTCTCAGTCCAGCTCCGCGCCCCGCCACCTCCCGCTGGCGGTTCCTCTCCCGGAGCGGCGCAGTGTCCCCGGAGAGCAGAGCTGCAGAGGAGAAAGAGAAGAGACGCGCCTGCAGCACCTCCCGGGGCGCCCCTTCCGCAGAAGCGGGGAGGCGCTCTGGAAGGCGCAGGGGGACCCGCAGGGCACGGCCGGGGAGCGCGGGCCGGCCACCTCCGGCCCAAACCCCAGCGCCGCCGGCCCCACCCTACCCTGGCCCCCGAGGACGCGCTGTCACCGTGCGCCCGCCGCCGCGCTCACCTCCCCGCACGGGCGCCCAGGACACCGCTCCTCGCCGGGCCTCGGGGACGAGGCGGCCCCGCGATAGCGGCCTTCTCCGCGCGGCGCAGGCCGGGGCCGCTGGCGCCGCCGCTGTCCGGCCCCGGCCCGCCCGGGGCTTGGTGCGCGGACCGCCTCGCCTCGGGAGGGCACGGGCGCCCGCGGCCCCACGCATGTCACCGGACGCGCGCACCCGCGCCCTCGGGCGGCCCCGCGACACGCCCCCGGCCACACCCGCGCCCCCGCCCCGGCCCTGCCCCGCGGCCCGACGCTGGCGCGCACTCAGCCGGAAGTGGGCGTGGCCACGCAGCGCCCGCCGGGAGGCGTAGTCCCAGCTCAGGCCGCCGGGCTCGGGTCCCCCCGGGCCTACTTCGCGCGTCGTTCAGCGCGACTCGCCCGCAGCCAGGGAAAGCCCACGCCGGCGGGCAGCGCGCAGACGTCGCGGGGGCGGGGCTTCCTCGGGGCGGGGCCTCCCGGAGGGGCGTGGCTTCCCCAGGCCGCCTCCACCCTACACGTGCTGCCCTAGACGTGCGGACGGGACCCGCGCTGGCCTTGACCACCGAAAGATGCGGGCGCGGGGGCGTGGGGATAGTGCTCCCGGCCTCCCTTCGGGCTCCTCCTGGTCTTCCACGTGCCCCCCGAGGCTGCCCGCGTCCTGGATCCCTTCGGGGCCCTGGCCCGGTGGAGGTGCGTGGCCTAGGACAGCCCCGCGGTCCGCCCAGCGCGGGCAGAGGTGGACGCCCTTCGCACGTGCAGCTGCGGACCTGCAGTTCCCGTCCCTAGTGGGGCTGCGCTCGCCCGGCCGCCCCAGGCCCGACCGGTTGGACACGGGAACCAGTAGCGGACAGAGTGGCCACAGCCCCTGGTGCCAGCGGCTTTCCTACTCCCACTCCGCGAGGGCAGTGTGCCCCTGCCAGCCCTGCTCACCGTGGACGGGTGTCGGGCCTGCGCAGAGACAGGCGCCTTCCCCAGGACCCAACTCAAAGGCCGCGGCGGCCGAGCAGTCGGCTGGGCTCGCCTTCCCGCCTGCCCGCCTGCCCGCCTGCCCGCCTGCCCGCCTGCCCGCCTGCCCGCCTGCCCGCCTGCCCGTGGGCAGTTCCGAGCCTTCGAGCTGTCCCTCACCTGGAGGCGGAGCCGTCCTCCCGCTGGTCCTCCAGCTTGAAGCTTTGCCTGCACCTTCGTGCTTACTTTAAGTTCGTTTTAATTGACACGGGTCCCAATCTCCTCAGCCTGTGGCCTCAGTGATGGACTCAAAGCGACCTACATCTCAACCTGGTGGGGCGGTAGGGGGTCTGTCCGCGTCCTCGGGAAGACACGCTCTACGGCCTCCCGGAGAGCGCTGACCCCGCCCTCCTCTGCGTGGGCGTCGCCGATGTCCCCCCCCAAGCCTGCTCTGCCCTACCTCCCGCCAGCGCAGCGCCCAGCGGAACCCAGGGGGCCTTTCCACTGGGCGGCCTGCGGACAACCCCGGGCCCGCTGCGGGCCGAGCCTCTCATTTGGGATGTACTTTTTAGTCCAATGAATTTCGCTATCAAGTCAGCCTAATGAAAATAGGAATTTTGTACAACTTCCCAGGTTGGGATCTTCTTTGTGAGGGGATTTTGTTTTATGTCCACGGACTTTAACCACATCGTGAGATGTCAGTCCTTCCTTGGCCCACTCTGCCAACATGGCACAACCCCACCTGGGCCAGTACCAGTGTTCAAAATATGACTAAGCCCATGACAGTCTCCTGTCGCTGCGAATGAGGTGGGGGGTAAAGAGATCCCCAGGACAAGGTGAGCTTTGTTAGGAAAGAGCAAGGGGTGAGTGGAGACCAGGCGGACAACCAGGAGAATGTACTAAGGGATGCCAGGGGAAAGTCGGACTGGGATTACAGCGCCACGGGCAGTTCTGCAGGTGGGCAGCAGAACACAGACTTTGTCTTCTACTAGAAAAAGCATTTTGGGGCTGGGGTTGTAGCTCAGTGGTTGAGCACTTGCCTTGCATGGGTGAGGAACTGGGTTCCAGCCTCAGCACCACATAAAATAAATAAAACGAAGATAAACACATATGAAAAAAACAAAGATATACATGGCACCTACTATAATTGGAGAATGGAAAAAGGCAATACAGTGACAAATTGTACTTCATCAAAAGAACGTGTTTAAACTGGAATATACAGCATGTTAGAATTTCGCTGGGCTTGCCCACACGCTGGGGCACACCTCTAATCCCACTGACTCCGGAAGCTGAGGCAGGAGGATCACAGGTACAAGGTCCTGCCTCAGATTAAAAAGCACTGGGGGTGTGGCTCAGCGGTTAAGCACCCTTGGGTTCAATCCTCAGTGCAAGTGTGTGTGTGTGTGTGTGTGTGTGTGTGTGTGTGAATTCACATGGCCTAAAAGCAGGATGGACATAAAAGGAGATTCTGGGGGGGCTGGGGCTGGAGCTCAGTGGTAAAGCGCTTGCCTTGCATGTGTGAGGCACTGGGTTCGAGCCTCAGCACCACACAAAAATAAAGTTACTGTGTTTTCATCTACAAGTAAATAAATATTTTTTTAAAAGATTTTGGGAATTTAAAGAGAGATCAGTTGAAATTATCCAATCTGAACCACATGAAAAAAGACTGGGAAAAGGAAGTGCTTCAAGGAATGAACACTCAGAAACCAAAATAAAAAATACAATACCAGGTCCAACTGTAAGCAAAAAATAGACACCGGAATCACCTAAGTGTAAATCAAACAAAACGTGTATGCTAAGGACTAAAATGCTGATATGTCAAATAGATGGAAATACTTTGTAAATTGTCAGATTCAACATACTGACAAATATTTGCCCCCCAAAAATTCAGATTTAATGAAATTCCTTCCAGTAGGCAGGAAATAAGCAAGGACAACACGAAACTGAAACAGCCAAGTTCCACCTTCCCAACAGCAGCCCACACATTCTAGACTTGGGCTGAAAGTGCACACAACCTTGGGTTGCTGCATCAGAAGTCTACACCCCGTTCCCTTCCTTCAGTATGCACTTAACTTGGCTGCAATTCTTTGGGGGATCTGGTTAGAAAGGTCGGTGGTGTTAAGGAAGGTATTCCTCAGGGGTACCCAGGTGCTGGTCCCACACCCAGGTCTGAGAGCAGGGTGACAGGCAGTCTGGAGCCATCAGAGGTACCTGGTCTGAGGCCTCCTACCTGACGTGCTTTTAAACAAGGTGAAATCCCAGCAGCAGCTACCGACTTCCTTGCCAGACAGTTACTAGTAATCACAGCAAGTCACCTCTTCTACTAGCAGTCCAGACAAGCCAGTGAAGGTTTCCCGCGGCTCCCCGAGGGGAAGGCTGTGCATGCCTGTCTCAGGTGCATCACCAGCACCCGCAGCTCTTCCTCCGTGGTGAGTACAGCTTTGCTGTCCTTAAATCTTTGCTTATGTCTTATTTCCAACACTTGCTGCAATTTTTTCAGTGGCATAAGTCACAAACATACCCAGGGCTAAGTTGAGGTCCCATTGCTTCCTTGGACCCGTCCTCTGATAGGCTGATACAAAACCTTAGGGAAGGAGCCGGCCCCATGGAACAGGCCTGCACTCCCAGCGACTTGGAGGCTGACACAGAATTGCAGGTTTGAGGCCAGCTTGGCCACCTACGCAAGACTGTCGAAATAAAACTAAAAGGGGTAGGTAAGTGCTCAGAGGTAGAGTAATCCTGGGTTGAATCTCCAGTAGCAAAGAGGCTGGGGGGATGCTGGTAAGGGAAGATCAGAGCTCAGTGGCTCAGCGTTCCTGGGGCTAGTCTCTATTTAGTACCAAAACAAAACAGGAAGGAAGGGATAAGACTCCAAAGGTCCGGCAACACTTACATCAGAATGCAGGACATAGTCTCCAAAAAGTTTTTTATTTTGGGGGTGGGGTACTGGGGATTGAACCCAGGGACACTCAACCACTGACCACATCCCCAGCCCTATTTTATATTTTATTTAGAGACAGGGTCTCTCTGAGTTGCTCAGTGCCTCACTGTGGCTGAGACTGGCTTTGAACTAAAAGTCCTCCTGTCTCAGCCTCTGGAGCCACAGGGATTACGTTCGTGTACCTTGGTGCCTGGCTCCCAGCTCCAAGTAGGTTCAACAGCACTTGACCTCATAGGTTGGAACAGCTTTTAACTGGGCTCAGGAGGTGCACATGTGATCTGCTTATTGGTGCAGATGAATGTCTCTCTGTGGAGGCCCAGCCTATCCTAAGTGAAGTCCAGCGCTTGACCTTCCTGTACTCAGGAAGGGTCCGGAGAGCTTGGCATGCTGACCTTGCTCCTTTCTGCCAGGGTTCCTCTCGCTCTGTGGCCTTGCCCAGAGCCCACAGCCAAGCCCCTTTCTGTGAACCCTGGAGGTGGGGAATACCACCACCTTTACAAAGTACAGAGCACTGGGAATGCTGGGGACAGGCATCACGTTGGGAAAAGGATTTCTAGTCTCTAATGCAAATGCAGCCCAGGGAGTGGAACACCAGGTGGTCACCAGAGTGGGTGTTTGGGCAGCTCGCCTTGGCTGTTTCCAGGCTGTTAAGCTGTGTGTGTACATATGTGTCTGTGTCGCGTATCCTGTTACACACGTCCCATGATGCAAAGCAGGAAGGCTCAGAGGCGGGCCTTTCACGCACTGACTAGACCATGAGGACCCGGACACTGATCTGATGGCACAGTTGACCCAGAGCTGAATGGATACCTTGAGGTGGGGCCTGGCTGGACTGTGCCCTGGACAGCTCTCCCCTCCCTCCAGCCCCTCCCTCTCTGCCTCCCAGCTGCCCACCCTGGGGTTTCTGCCTTGGAGCCCGAGGACCATGGACTGAGTCCTCCAGTTGTTAGTGTCAGGTGTTCTGGCCACAGTGACAAAAAGTTAACATGAAATTCATCTGATATTTCATTTTTTCCCTTGGTTTGGTAACAGGATTTGGCTTAGCCTCATGAAAGAAGTGGAACCTTTTCAATCTTTTTTCTATATTCTAAACAGCTTAGTGGTTCCCTAGAAGTTAGAATGTTGAACTCTGGTCTCAAAATAGGGCTGGACTACTCAGGTTCTGTGTTTCTCCAGTCAAACATTAGTAATGTTTGATTTTTGCCCTGACTACGTATACTCATGCGTAAGTTCCTCCCTCAGAATGCTGATTCTCTTGTTCTAGCCTACCCAGAGCTCTAGCCACTTACTAACACGAGTTCTGTGTGCGCTGGCACTTGTTCATCAGTAAGGGAACGTGGCCTGAGAGGAGCCACGAAGCCCGTGTTGTCGTGGTGAATGTCAGAGCTGATCCACATGCCAATCATCATCATCTGGAGACATCTAGACTTTCAAAATCGTGCCTACCCTCAGACCAGCCCAACGCACCTGATCTCATCTGACCTCTCGAGTTTCAAAATTGTCATGGTCACCTAGTGCTGACATTGCTTTCCAGAGTTTCCTGTTTGAAAATATTTTCCTGAAGAACGCTGGTCAGCACGTGCAGCGTGGTGCATCTCTGTAACTTTGTCACCTTGGCATTGTCAATAAAGGTGACCGTAGGTCACCTCCAGCACAGCCTGCTTCTGCAACACACGCAAACGGCTCAAGCTGATGCCCCAGCAGGAACTCAGAGCAGTTCTGTCCAGCAGACACTTCCCTCAACTGGACCGTCCAAGCATCTGCCGGAAAATGTGAAGCTCTCCTCCGGGATGACTGTGCAGGCCTGACCACTCACACAACTGGACCTAGGGGAACTCATGCCTGCCTGCTTTAACCCTCACAACCAGGACTCCCACAGGATCCCTGTGGGGATAACCCTGTGCCCAGCAGGGCACTGGCCCATGGGTCTGAAAGACCCTAGCCCAGTTAGCCCAGTTACCTAAGGCCAAGATATGAAATCAAGATACCGGGCTTGTCATAAACAGGCTCAGGCACCGGATGTGCTTTCCATATAACCGGTTGAGAAAGGACAGAGCACCCACATCCTGAGGAACAGATAAGCAGGAACAGAAAGAATAGAATGCAGACCTGTGGTGTTTGGAATGCAGACCTGTACCCCCTAGGTGGCCTATATGCTAGATTTAAACAAACCAATAAGAAACCTGTTGCTTCCCGCGCGCGAAGCCTGTCCCAAACCCTATAAAAATCTCTGTATCCCCAAGCCCGGTGTGCCAGTTCACCAAAGCTCCGGCTGAGGTTCTGCTGGACACCCGCAGGCGCCTGTGTCTCAAAAAACCACCTCGTGCTTTTGCAGCCAGTGTTTCGTGTGATTCTCCTTGCACAGGGAAACGGGGGTCTTTCATAAACGGGGTGCCTTTTCAGGTCCTTGTCTCCTCAAGTTCTGTGACCCCAGGGCTGTGGCCTCCACGTGTGCTGTGTACAAATACGTCTCCTAATCACGGGAAGGGTGTTCTCCATCTTAAAGATACTAATTAAAAGCCAGTCGTGATGCCAAGCACTTCATGTGCCACAACTTAGAATGCCACAGCAATGGGTTTTAAGAGAGCAACATGGTGACATTTACATTTACCTACAGCCTGGAGAATGGCCCGAGGGGACAACAGCAGCTGCAGATCCGTCCAGGCGACACCACTGGACTTCACCTAGGCCAGGCCAATGGGAACCAGACGTGGATGATCCCAGATGCTCAGCAGATGGGTCTGCGGGCCTCGGTGCCATGGGGAACATGGAGGAGCCGAATGCCCCAGAGGACAGCACAGCACCGCTCCGTGGGAGACGGCTCCCATTCCTTGGGTTCACCAGTGCCCCAGGGTGGGTTCTTCCACGCAGATGGAGGTGTCCAGTCTGGCTGAAGGCGCCCTCGCTTCCTGCACTGCTTTCCCTCCAGGCTGAATTCTCTGAAGAACAGCTGAGGGCTTTGCCACAGGCACACCTTCAACGTTTCTTTCCAACATGACATCTGGTGACGGTCATCGGATGGCTTTGTTCTGAACGCCTTCCCACATTGAACACAGACACAGGGCCTTGGCTGGTGTGAGGCCAGTGTACCTCTGGTGCTTGGTAGGGGCTGGGCCATCACCAAAGGCCTCTCCACAATCAGTACATCTATAGGGCTTCTCTCCAGTGTGAACCCCCTTATGTCTGATCAGGTGGGCAGTGCAGCTGAGGCTTTGCCACATTCCTGATCTTCATAGGGCTTTTCTCCAGCATGAATTCTCAAATGAACAGAGAGATGTATGCTCTGCCTAAAGGCTTTCCCACATTTCTTTTTTTAAAAAAATATTTATTTTTTAGTCTTAGGTGGACACAATATCTTTATTTTTTTTAATGTGGTGCTGAGGATAGAACACAGTGCCTCATGCATGCCAAGCAAGCGCTCTACCACTTAAGCTATAGCCCAAGCCCACATTTCTTATATTCATGAGGTTTCTCTCCACAATGAACTCTCTGATGTCCAGTGAGTGACATGCGATGGCTGAAGGCTTTCCCACAAACATCACGTGCATAAGGCTTCTCTCCTGTGTGAATTCTCTGATATACAGTCAGTGATGAACCACTGCGAAAGGGTTTCCCACACACATTACATTTGTAGGGTTTCTCTCCAGTATGGATTCTCCTGTGCAGAGTAAGTCCTAGGTGAACACTGAAGGCTTTCCCACAGTCAATGCAATCAAAAGGCTTCTCTCCAGTATGGTAATGCCTAAAGTGTGGAGTAAGGGACATGCTCTACCTGAAGGTTTTCCCACACTCCATACAGTTGTAGGGCTGTTTGCCAGTGTGACATCTCTGATGTTGAGCAAAAGATGAGCTATCTCTGAAGGCTTTTCCACATTCCTTACATGCGTAGAGCTTCTCTCCAGTATGGATCCTCAGGTGCTGAGCCAGGTGTGGCGGCTGCCTGGAGGCTTTCCTACATTCCTTAGCCTTGTACGTTTTTCTCCAGTGTGAATCCTTTGATGTATAATAAGGTGAGCTTTCTGGCTGAAGGCCTTCCTACATTCCTTACATTCAAACAGTTTCTCCTGGGTGTGTGTTCTGTGATGCTGAGCAAGGTGGGGACTCTGCTTGAAGGCCTTTCCACATTCTGCACACTCACAGGGTTTTCCACCAGTGTGAATTCTCTGACGAACAGTCACAGATGAACTATGGGTGAAAGTTTTCTCACATGATTACATTTAAAAATTTTCTTTCCTGCATGAGCATTCTTGTGTTTTCGTACCATGGAATGATTGGAGGAGCTTTCTGTATCAGACTTATGATTATAAATGCTTTCTTCTCCATTGTGCAGGTGGCCACGATCCCCAGATCTGGTGAATCTGTAGCCTGGTTCTGCAGTGCGGGCTTCTTTATGAGGAGCTGATCCTTTCCTGCTAAATGTCTCTTGACTCTGCCTCTCAACGAGGTCTTCACTTTTCAAAGTGCAGAGTGTGAAGTTATCTCCACTAACACATCATCACACAAAGACTGTGTCAGAGACAGTCACTGTGTCTCACATTCCACCTCTGAAAGATGGGGAAAACAAAGGTGTCCTTTATCACGGGCTATTAGCAACGGAAACACAGCGAGAAAGGTAATTCAAAATTATTTCATGAACACCCCCGCCCCCAAATCTATTAAATACCAGCCTCTCAAGTGGAAAATATGCAAGGAGGTTCCAGAGAACAAGAGTAAATAAAAGGATACGGAAAAAAATGACTAAGACTTGAGACCTGCAATCCTGGAGGAGGAGTCTGCAGTGGCCCTGATGACACTCTATGCCTACGTTGACCCAGGGGACTACAGAAAGCTCGCTCTCTTCCACTTGCAATTGATTTTCATATATGCAGTAGGTTTCTCTGTTGAAATACCAATATTGTCTTATTACTACTGCTGCTCAAGAGTCTCTAGAGAGGGGCTGGGGCTGGGGCTCGGTAGGGTAGCACCTGCCTGGCATGTGTGAGGCACTGGGTTCGATTCTCAGCACCACATATAAATAAACAAACAAAATAAAGGTCCATCAACAACTAAAAACATCATTTAAAAAAAATCTGTGGAGATCCCTCACAACCACACACATGGTGCTCTGTGACCTTCTCTGGGATGTAGAGGTGATCCTGTGGCCATCTTCTCCTAACCAGATCATGGATTTTTCCAGTTGTTTTCTTACTTCAGTAACCTAGGTGTGCCACTTCTCAGGCCAGTTCTTAATAGGTTTTATTGTTTTTGTTTTGTGCAAAATGAGTTATAAGAAGAAAATGAAGTGCCAGCGGCTGTGTTGGGGTACCTGACAGCAGCAGGCTTCCCTCTCCCCCAGACATGTGGGGTGTGAGAAGCAATTCTGAGAAGCCCCAGTGAGGAGGTCCCACCTCTGCAGATGGCTGAGCCACTTTCTGAAGGGATTTCCCTACCTGGTGCTCCCACACTCACCTGGGAAGGGGCTTCCCATCATCTTGCTCTTCACCTCCCAAGGCCGTTTCCCTAGCTCCAATACAGAAATTACATATGGCTTAGAAATGCAAAGTCCTGAATACACAGGAAGACATGAAAATCGGTCATGTTCTGGGTTATTCCACAACTATAATCCAGTTCCTTACTTTGATACAATGACAACACAGGAGTGGCTAGATACAGAGACAAAGCACATTCACAAGATAGACCACGTAACATTGGAACAGTCCCATAGGACTGCCAACAGTAGATTTAGAAAAATAAAACTCTGGGGGTTAGGGAGCAGAAATCTAGCCCAGAACCTATGGACCATCAGATACTATGGACCATCAGATACTATGGACCATCAGACACTATGGACCATCAGACACTAGAAAATGTTGTGCTTTTATAAAGGATCCCTAGAGACAGAATTTGGAGTGTAACTCCAGTTAGTTTAACAAAACAATCAATAACCTTCAGAAGAATAGAACAGAATTCATTCTCTACAATGTTTTATTTATAGCGTCTATAATATAAACCCAAATTATTAAACAAAGGAAAGAGGAAAAAGGTAATTATACAAAGAATAAAATGTAATCAATGCAGATCAATCCTGTAATAACACAGATGTGGGACTTAGCCAAAAAGAGTTTTGTTTTTGCAGTGCTGGGGATAGAACCCAGGACCTGCTAGACAAATGCTTCACCACCGAGCCACATTGCCAACAAGTAGACAGAATTTTAAAAGAGCTGTTGCATCTCTGTGTGCTCAATAATGTAAAGGAAGTGAGCTGAAGGCTGGGTGAGAGCAAAGGGTGTGAAGATTCTACAATAAGTTTATCTGCAGTGACTTACATGAAGTTTTCACAAGAGGATTAAAAAAAGAAACCTTCCATGTGGAAAAAAAAAAGGAATGTAAAGGAAAACATGACTGTAATGTAATGATAATGCCAAACAGGAAATCTCAGCAGAGAACAGAAATTTTTAAAAAAGCCAAATGGAAATTATAGATTTGAAAATACAAATGGAGGCCAGGCATGGTGATACACACCTATAACCCCATTTCCCCACAGGCTGAGGCAGGAGGAGGATGTCAAGTTTGAGACCACTTTCAGTAACAGCAAAATTCTGTCTCAAAAAAAACAACAACAACAACAACAAAAAAAAAAAATCTAAAGGGCTGGGGAGCTGGACACAGCACCTGCCTATAATCCCAGAGACTCAGGAGGCTGAGACAGGAGGATAAAGTTTGAGGCCAGCCTCAGCAACATAGGGAGTCCAGGTTCCTCTAGTTCTCCAGCATCACACCATTGTAGCTGTGGTATGAGACAGCCTCACCCAGTGACACCAGGTACCTGTAGTTTTCCACCATCACACCCCTGTAGCTATGGGAGGAAACAGCCTCACCAGTGACACCAGGTTGCTGTAGTTCTCCATCACACTCCTGTATCTGTGGGAGGGGACAGCCTCACCAAGGGACACCAGGTTGCTGTAGTTCTCCACCAAGACACTCCTGTACCTGTAGGAATGGACAGACTCACCAAGTGACACCAGGTACCTGTAGTTCTCCACCATCACACCCCTATATCTGTAGAAATAGACAGCCTCACCCATGACACCAGGTTCCTGTAGTTCTTCACTATCACACTCTGAAGCTGTGAAGGAACAGCCTCACCCAGAAACACCAGGTTCCTGTAGTTCACCACCATCATACTCCTGTATCTGGGGGATAGTACAGCCTAACCCAGTGACACCTAGTTCCTGTAGTTCTACACCATTACAGCCCTGTAGCTATAAGAGGGGACAGCCTCAACAAGTGACACCAGGTTCCTATAGTTCTAAGCATCACACTCCCGTAGCTGTGGGAGGAATCAGCCTCACCCACAGACACCAGGGTCCTGTAGTTCTCCAGCATCACACTCCTGTAGCTTTGGGAGAGGACACCTCGACCAGTGACACCAGGTTAATATAGTTCTCCTACATCACACTCCTGTAGCTATAAATGGAAACAGCCTCACCGAGTGACACCATGTTATGCTAGTTCTGCACCATTATAATCTGTAGCTGTGGGAGGGGACAGCTTCACTCTTGATACCAGTTTCCTCTGTTTCTCCAACATCACACTCCTGTAGCTGTGGGAAGAAAGAGCCACACCCAGTGACATGAGAATCTTGTACTTCTCCACCGTCACACTCTTGTGACTGTGGGATGGGACAGGCTCACCCACTGACACCAGGTTACTATAGTTCTCCAGCATCACAATCCTGTGCCTGTGGGAGTGGAGAGCCTCATCCAGTGACACCAGGTTCCTCTAGTTCTCCAGCGTCACACTCCTTTAGCTGTGGGAGGGGACAGCATCACACAGTGACACCAGGATTCTATGCGTCTCCAGCATCACACTCCTGTTGCCAGGGGAGGAAACAGCTTCACACAGTGACACCAGGTTCCTGTATTTCTCCAGTATCACACTCCTGTAGTTGTGGGAGGGGACTGACTTACCAAGTGACACCAGTTCCTCTAGTTCTCCAGCCTCACACTCCTGTAGCTGCGGTAGGGGACAGCCTCACCTTGTGACACCAGGTTCCTATGGTTCTCCAGCATCACACCTCTGCAGCTGTAAGAGAAGACAGCCTCACCCAGTGACACCAGGTTCCTATGGTTCTCCAGCATCACACTCCTGTAGCTGCAGTAGGGAACAGCCTCACCCTGTGACATCAGGATCCTGTAATTCTCCACAATAGCACTCCTGTTAACTGTGGAGGAGTAAGCCTCACCAAGTGACACAAGGTTCCTGTAGTTCTTCAGCATGATACTCCTGTAGCTGTGAGAGAAAAGGCCCTCACCCAGTGACACAATGTTCCTGTAGATCTCCAGAAAGACACTCCAATAGCTGTGGAGGGCACAGCATCACACAGTGACACCAGGTTCCTAAACTCCAGGATTACACTCCTGTACCTATGGGGGTGAACAGGCTCACACAGTGACACCAGGTTCCTGTACTTCTCCAACATCACCCTCCTGTACCTGTGGGAGGGGACAGCCTCACCCAGTGACCCCAAGTTCCAATAGCTCTCCACCATCACACTCTTGTAGCTCTGGGAATGGACAGCCTCATCCATGTCACGAGGTTCCTGTAGTTCTATAGCATCACACTCCTGTAGCTGTGGGAGGGGCAGCCTCACCCAGTGACACAGGTTCCTCTAGTTCTCCAACATAACACTCATATAGTGGTGGGAGGGGACAGCCTCACTAAGTGACATCAGGTTCCTGTAGTTCTCCACCATCACTCCTGTAGCTCTAGAAGTGGACAGACTCACTCTGACACTAGGTTCCTGTAGTTCTCCAGCATCATATTCTTGTAGCTATGGGAGGGGACAGCCTCACCCAGTGACTCCAGGATTCTCTAGTTCTCCAGAATCGCACTCCTGTAGCTGTTGTGGGGGACAGCCTCACTCAGTGACATCACATTTCTGTTACTGTGCACCATCACACTCCTGTAGCTTTGGGAAGAGATAGCTGCACCCAGTGACACCAGGTTCTTGTAGTTCTTCAGCATCACACTCCTGTGAATGTGGGAGGGGACAGCCTCACCCATTGATATCAAGTTCCTGTAGTTCTCCACCATCAAACTCCTGTAGCTGTGGGAGAGGACAGCCTCACCCAGTGACACCAGGTTCATACACTTCTCCAGCATCACACTCTTGTATAAGTGAGAGGGGACAGCTTCACCCATGACACCGGTTCCTGTAGTTCTCCACCATCAAACTGCTATAGCTATGGGAGTGGACAGCCTCAATAAGTGACACCAGGGTCCTGTAGTTCTTCAGCATCAAACTCCTGTACCTATGGGAGTGGTCAGTCTCACCGAGTACCACCAGGTGCCTCTAGTTCTTTAGCATCACTGTCCTGTACTGTGTGAGAGGACAGCCTCACCCAGGGACACTAGGTTCATTTAGTTCTCCAGCAGCACACTTCTGTAGCTGTGGAAGGGGACAGCCTCACCCAGTAACTTCAGGTTCCTGTTTTCTCCAGCATAACACACCTGCAGATTTGGGAGGAAACAGACTCACCAGTGACATCAGGTTCATATAGTTCTCCACCATCACACACCTGTAGATTTGGGAGGAGACAGCCTCATCAGGTGACACCAGGGTCCTATAGATCTCCAGCATTAGACTCCTGTAGCTGTGGGAAGACATAGCCTCATGCAGTAACACCACATTACTCTAGTACTCCAGCATCACACTCCAGTAGCTGTGAAAGTGAACAGCCTCACCAAGTGACACCAGGTTCCTATCATTCTGTAGCATCACACTCCTGTAGCTGTAGGAGGGGACAGCCCAAACAGTGACATTTGGTTCCTATACATCTCCACCATCACACTCCTGGAGCTGTGGGAGGGAACAGCCCCATCCAGTGACACCAGATTCCTGTAGTTCTCCATCATCACACTTCTGTAATGCTGGGAGGGGACAGCCTCACCCAGTGACAGCAGGATCCTGGAATTCTCCACCATCACACTCCAGTACCTGTGGGAGGGGAGAGCCTTACTCAGTGACACCAGGTTCCTATAGTTCTCCACCATCACACTCCTGTAGCTGTGGGAGGGGAAAGCCTCATCAGTGACACTAGGATCCTGTAGTTCTCCACAATCACACTCCTGTTAGGTGTGGGTGTGTACAGACTCACCCAGTGACACCCGGTTCATATAGTTCTCCAGCATCATACTGCTGTATGTGTTGGAGGGGACAGCCTCACCCAGTGACAGCAGGATCCTGGAATTCTCCACCATCACACTCCGGTACCTGTGGGAGGGGAGAGCCTCACTCAGTGACACCAGGTTCCTATAGTTCTCCACCATCACACTCCTGTAGCTGTAGGAGGGGAGAGCCTCACTCACTCAAACCAGGTTTCAATAGTCTCCAACATCCATCTCCTGTAGCTTTGGGAGGGGACAGCCTCACCCACTCAAACCAGGTTCCTATGGTTCTCCATTATCACAACTCCTGTAGCTGTGGGAGGGGACAGCCTCACCCAGTGACACCAGGTTTGTGTAATTCTTCATTCTCACACTCCTGAAACTGTGATAGGAAACAGCTTCAGCCAGTGACACCCGGTTCATGTAGTTCTCCACTATCACACTGCAGTAGCTGTTAAAGGGGACAGCCTCAACCAGTGATACCTGGTTTGTATAGTTCTCAAGTATCACACACCTGTAGCTGTGGGAAGGGAGAGCCTCACCCAGTGACACCAGGTTCCTATGGTTTTCCAGCATCACACTCCTGCAGCTGGAAGAAGAGACAGCTTCACCAACTAACACCAGGTTCCTATACTTCTCCAGCTTCACACTCCTGTAGCTGCAGTAGGGAACAGCTTCACCCTGTGACACCAGGATCCTATAGTTCTCCACAATCATACTCCTGTTAACTGGAAGAGACAGCCTAACCCAGTACACAAGGTTCCTGTAGTTCTCCAGCATCATACTCCTGTAGCTATGAGAGAAAAGACCCTCACTTAGTGACACCGAGTTCCTGTAGATCTCTGCAATACACTCCAGTAGCTGTGAAGGGGACAGGCTCACACGGTGACACCAGGTTCCTATAGTTCTCCAGCATCACACTCCTGTAGCTTGGGAGAGGACAGCCTCACCCACTGACACCAGGTTCCTGTAGTTCTCCACTATCACACAGCTGTATATATGGGTGGGGACAGCCTCACACAGTGATACAGGTTACTATAATTCTCCACCATCACACTCCTACCTGTGGGATGGGACAGCCTCACCAAGTGACACAAGATTACTGTAGTTCTCCACCATCACACTCCTGTACTGGTGGGAGGGGACAGTCTCACCCAGTGACACCAGGTTTTTATAGTTCTCCACCATCACACACCTGTAGTTGTGAAAAGGGACAGCCTCACCCAGTGTCAAGAGGTTCCTAAGCACTCTAGCATCAAACTTCTGTAGCTGTGAGATAAGAAAACCTCAACCACTGACACCAGTTTGCTATAGTCTCCACCATCAAACTCCTTTAGCTGTGGGAGTGAAGAGCCTCACAAACTGACACCAGGTTCCTATAGTTCTACACCTTCACACCCTGTAGCTGTGAAAGGGGACATCCTCACCTAGTGACATTAGTTTCCTATAGTTCTCCAGCATCAACTTCTGTAGCTGTGAAAGGCAACAGCCTCTCTCAGTGATATCAAGTTCTTGTAGTTCTCCAGAATCACACTCTTGTAGCTCTGGGATGGGACAGCCTCACCCAGTGACATCATGTTCTTCTAGTTCTTCAGCATCACATTCCTTTACCTGTGGGAGGGAACAGCCTCACCCAATAACACGAGGTTTCTGTGATTCTCCACCATTACACTCCTATAACTGTGGGAGGGGACAGCCTAACCAAGTGATACCATGTTCCTATAGTTCTCCAGAATCACACTCCTGTACTGTGTGAGGTGACAGTATCACCCAGTGACACCTGGTTCCTGTAGTTCCTTAGCATCACACTCCTGTAGCTGTGGGAGTGGACAGCCTCACCCAGTGACACCAGGTTTCTGTACTTATTCATCATCACACTCCTGTAGCTGTTGGAGAAGACAGTCTCACCCAGTGCCACCAGGTTCCTGTACTTCTACACCATCACAGTCCTGTTAGCTGTGGGAGGGTATAGCCTCACCCAATACCACCAGGTTCCTGTAGTTTTCCAGCATCACACTCCTGTTGCTGTGGGAGGGGACAGTCTTACCCAGTGACATCTGGTTCCTGTAGTTCTCCAGAATGACACTCCTGTAGCTGGGGGAGAAGAAAGACTCCCCCAGTGATTTCAGGTATCTCTAATTTTCCAGGATTACACTCCTGTACCTGTGAGAGGGGACAGCCTCACCAAGGGACACCAGCTTCTTGTAGTTCTCCACAATCACACTCCTGTAGCACTTGGAGGGGACAGCTTCCCCAATGATACCAGGTTCCTATTATTCTCCACCATCAAACTCCTACACCTGTGAAGGTGGACAGCCTCACACAGTGAGACCAGGTTTCTCTAGTTCTCCAGAATCACACTCCCATAGCTATGAGTGGGGACAGTCTCACCCAGTGACATTAGGTTCCTGTAGTTCTCCAGAATCACAATCCAGTAGCTCTGGAAGGGAAGAGCTTCACCCAGTGACAACAGGTTCCTGTAGTTCTCCATCATCACACTCCTCTAGCTGTAGAACAGAACAGCCCCACCCAGTGATATCAGGTTACTATAGTTCTTCACCATCACACTCCTGTATCTGTGGGAGGGATTAGCCTCACCCAGTGACACCAGGTCCCTATAGTTCTCCAGCATCAGGCTCCTTCAGTATGGGAAGAGACAGCCTCACCCAGTGACACCAGGTTCCTCTAGTTCTCCAGCATCACACTCCTGTTGCTGTGGAAGTAAAGAGCCTCACCCAGTGACACCAAGTTCCTATAGTTATCAGCATCACACTCTTGTTTCTCTGAGAGGGGACAGCCTCACCCAGTGACATCAGGTTCCTACAGTTCACCACCATCACACTCCTGTAGTTGTGGGAGGAGACAGACTCACCCAGTGAAACCAGGCTTCTATAGTTCTCCAGCATCACACTCATGTAGCTACCAGAGGGGACACCCTCAACAAGTGACACCAGGTTCTTATGGTTCTCCAGCATAACTTACCTGTAGATGTGGAAAAGGACAGCCTAACCAAGTGATACCAGGTTCCTGTAGTTCTCCACAATTACACTCTGTTAGCTGTAGGTGGGGACAACCTCACCCACTGATACCAGGTTTCTGTAGTTCTCCAGCATCACACACCTGTAGCTGCGGTGGGACATACTCACCATGTGACACCAGGTTCCTGTAGTTTTCCACCATCACACCCCTGTAGCTGTAAGAGGGGACAGCCTCATTGACTGACACCAGGTCCCTATGGTTCTCCACCCTCTCACTCCCATAATGGTGGGAGAGGACAGCCTGACTCAGAGAAGCCAGGATCCTCTAGTTCTCCAGAATTACACTCCTGTAGTTGTGGGAGAAAAAAGCCTCACCCAGCGACACCAGGTTCCTGTAGTTCTATACCATCACACTCTGGTACCTGTGGGAGAGGACAGCCTCACCCATTGACACCAGATTCCTGTAGTTCTCCACCATCACACTCCATAGCTGTGGGAGGGGTCAGCCTCACCCAGTGATACCAAGTTCCTCTAGTTCTCTAGAATCCCACCCCTGTAGCTGTGAGAGGAAACAGCCTCACAGAGTGACACCAGGTTCCTCTAGTTCTCCACCATCATACTCTTGTAGCTGTGGGAGAAGAAAGCCTCACACAGTGACACCAGGCTTCTATAGTTCTCGTGCATCAATTCCTGTACCTGTGGGAGGAGACAGACTCACCCAGTGACACCAGGTTCCTGTAGTTCTCAGCATCATACTACTATAGCTGTGGGAGGGAACAGCCTCACCCAGTGACACCAGGTTCCTATAGTTCTACAGCATCACACTCCTGTAGCTGTGGGAGGGTACAGCCTCACCCAGTGACACGAAGTTCCTAGTTCTTCACAATCACATTTCTGTTAGGTGTGCGAGGGCATAGCCTCACCTAGTGACATCAGGTCCTGTAGTTCTTCAGCATCATACTCCTGTAGCTCTGGAAGGAAAGAGCCTCACCCAGTGACACCATATTCCTGTAGTTCTCCAGCATCACACACCTGTAGCTGTGGAGGGGACAGCCTCATCCAGTGACACCAGGTTCATATAGTTTTCCACCACCAAACCCCTATAGCTCTGGGAGTGGACAGCCTCACCCATGACACCAGGTTCCTGTAGTTCTCTAGCATCACACTCCCATAGCTGTGGGAGTGGACAGCCTCACCCAGTGACACCAGGTTTCTCTAGATCTCCAGCATCACACCTGTGTATCCGTGAAAGGTGACAGCCTCACCCAGTAACACCAGGTTTCTGTGGTTCCCCAGCATCATACTACTGTAGCTGTGGGGGTGGACAGACTCAACCAGTGACACCAGGTTTCTCTAGTTTTCCAGCATCACACTATTCTAGCTGTGAAAGGTGACAGCCTCACCTAGTGACACCAGGTTCCTATAGTTCTACAGCATCACACTCCTGTTATTGTGGGAGAGTACAGCCTCACCCAGTGACATCAGGTCCTGTAGTTCCCCAGCATCATACTCCTGTAGCTCTGCAAAAAAGAGCCTCACCCAGTGACACAGATTCCTGTAGTTCTCCAGCATCACACACCTGTAGCTGTGGAGGGGACAGCCTCATCCAGTGACACCAGGTTCATATAGTTGTCCACCATCAAACTCCTTAGCTCTGGGAGTGAACAACCTCACCCATGACACCAGGTTCCTGTAGTTCTCCAGCATCACACACCTGTAGCTGTGGAGGGGACAGCCTCATCCAGTGACACCAGGTTCATATAGTTCTCCACAATCAAAATCCTGTAGCTCTGGAAGTAGACAGCCTCACCCATGACACCAGGTTCCTGTAGTTCTCTAGCATCACACTCCTGTAGCTGTGGGAGTGGACAGCCTCACCCAGTGACACCAGGTTTCTCTAGATCTCCAGCATCACACCCATGTAGCTGTGAAAGGGGACAGCCTCACCCAGTAACACCAGGTTCCTGTAGTTCTCCAGCATCACACTCCGGTAGCTGTGGGAGTTCACAGCCTCACCCACTGACACCATGTTCCTATAGTTTCAACTATACAACTCCTGTAGCTGCGGAAGGGGATAGTCTCACCAATGACACCAGGTTAATATAGTTTTCCAACATCACACTCCTGTAGCTCTGAAAAGAAACAGCCTCACCCTGTGACATCAGGTTCCTATAGTTCTCCAGCATCACACCCATGTAGCTGTGAAAGGGGACAGCCTCACCCAGTAACACCAGGTTTCTGTAGTTCTCCAGCATCACACTCCTGTAGATGTGGGAGTTGACAGCCTCACCCAATGACACCATGTTCCTATAGTTTCAACTATAAAACTCCTGTAGCTGTGGGAGGGGGCAGTCTCACCAATGAAACCAGGTTAATATAGTTTTCCAACATCACACTCCTGTAGCTCTGAAAAGAAACAGCCTCACCCAGTGACATCAGATTCCTATAGTTTTCCAGCATCATGCTTTTGTAATGTGGGAGGGGACAGCCTCATTTATTGACACCAGGTTCCTATAGTTCTCCAGCATCATACTCCTGTGCCCTTGGGAGCGAACAGCCTCACCAAGTGAGACCAGGTTCCTATGGTCTCCACCATCATACTCCAGTAGCTCTGGGAGGGGAAAGCCTCACCCATTGGCACCAGGTTCCTATAGTCCTTCACCATTACACTCTGGTAGCTGTGGGAGTGAACAGCCTCACCCAATGACATCAGGTTCCTCTAGTTCTCCGCCATCACACTCCTGTAGCTGTGGGACAAAACAGACTCACCCAGTGACACCACATTCGTGTAGTTCTCCATCACACTCCTGTAACTGAGGGAGGGTCTACCTCACCCAGTGTCTCCAGGTTTCTAAAGTTCTCTGTATCACACTCCTGTAGCTGTGGGAGAAAAGAGCCTCTCCCAATGTCACCAGTTTCCTGTAGTTGTCCAGCATCAGACTTCTGTAGTTTTGGGAGGAAAGAGCCTCACCAAGTGACACCAGAATCCTGTAGTTCTCCACCATCACACTCCTGTAGCTGTGGGAGGGGAAAGCCTCACCCAGTGACACCAGGTTTCTAAAGTTCTCCAGTGTTATGCTCCTGTACCTGTGAGAGGGGACAACCTCACCTAGTGACACCAGGTTTCTGTAGTTCTTTAGCATCACACTCCTGTAGTTGATGGAGGGTACAGCCTCACAACATGACTTCAGGTTCCTATAGTTCTTCAGCATCACATTTTTGTTCCTGTGGGACAGGACAGCCTTACCCAGTGACATCAGGTTCCTGTAGTTCCTCAGAATCACACTCCTATATCTGTGGAAGGGGAGAGCCTCACCCAGTGATACCAGGTTCCTATGATCCTCGACCATCACTCTTCTGTACCTGTGAGGGGGGACAGCCTCAACCAATGACACCAGGTTCCTCTAGTTCTCCAGCATCACACCCCTGTAGCTGTCAGAGAGGAAAGCACACCAAGTGACACCAGGTTCCTATGGTTTTCCACTATTACACTCCTATAGCTGTGAGAGCAGACAGCCTCACCCAGAGACACCAGGTTACTATGGTTTTCCACCATCACACTCCTGTAGCTGTGGGAGAAAACAGCACCGCCCACTGACACCAGGTTTATATAGTTGTTCACCATTACACCTCCTTACCTGTGGAAGAGGACAACCTCACTCAGTGACATCAGTTTCTTCTAGTTCTTTAGCATCATACTCCTATAGCTGAGGGAGGGGACAGCCTCACTCAGTGACATCAGGCTCCTATAGTTCTCCAGCATCACACTTTTGTACCTGTGGTAGGGGAAAGCCTCACCCAGTGACATTACGTTCCTGTAGATCTCCAGCATCACACTCCTGCAGCTATGGGAGGGGACAGCCTCACCCAGTAACTCCAGGTTCCTCTAGTTCTCCAGCATCACACTCCAGTAGCTGTGGGAGTAAAAAGCCTCACCCTGTGACACCAGTTTCTTCTTATTTTTCACCATCACACTTTTGTAGCTATGAGAGGGAACATTCTCTCCCAGTGACACCAAATCCTTGTAGTTCTCCAGCATCACAGTTCTGTAGCTGTGGGAGAGGAGAGCCTCACCCAGTGACATCAGGTTCCTGTAGTTCTCCAACATCACAATCCTATAGCTGTGAGAGGGGACAGCCCCACCCAGTGAGATCAGGTTCCTCTAGATCTCCAGCATCACATTCTTTAGGCTATGGGAGGGGTCAGCCTTACCCAGTGACCCAGGTTGCTTTAGTTCTTTAGCATCACATTCCTGTAGATTTTTAGGGAACAGACTCACCCAGAGACACAAGGTTCCTATGGTTCTCCAGCATCACAATCCTGTAGCTGTGAGAGGGGACACCCTCACACAGTGACACGGGACACCCTTACACAGTGACACAAGGTTCATATGGTTCTCCCTGATAACAATCCTATAGCTGTGGGAGAGGACAACCTTATCCAGTGACACCAGGTTCCTATAGTTCTCCAGGATCACACTTCTGTACTTGTATGCAGGGACACTCTCACCCAGTGACCCCAGGTTCCTGTAGTTCTTTAGCACAACAGTCCTGTAGCTGTGGAAGTGGAAAGCCTCACCCAGTGACACCTGGTTCCTATAGTTCTTCACTATCACACTCCTGTAGCTGTGGGAGGGGATAGCTTCACCCAGTGACACCAGGTTCCTATAGTTCTCTAGCATTACACTCCTGCAGCTGTTGGAGGAGACAGCCTCACCTATTGCCACCAGGTTTCTAGAGTTCTCAATCTTCATGCTCCTGTAGCTGTGAGAATGGACAGCCTCACCTATTGACCCCAGGTTCCTGTAGTTCTCCAGCTTCACACTACTGTGGCTGTGGGAGGGGACAGTTTCAACCTGTCATATCAGGTTACTCTAGTTCTCCACCATCACACTCTTGTAGCTGTGGGAGAAGGCAGCCTCACCCAGTAACACCAAGTTTCTTAGTACTCCAGCATCACACTCCCGTAGCTGTGGCAGGGGACAACCTAACCAGTGACACCAGGTTCCTATTGATTTCCACCATCACACTCCTATAGATGTGAGAGGGGACAATCTCACCCAGTGAAACCAGGTTCCTGTACTTCTTCATTATCACACTCCTGTTGCTGTGGGAGGGTATAGCTTCACCTAGTGACACCAGGTTCCCGTAGTTCTCCAGTATCACACTCCTGAGAGGGGATAGTCTCATCTAAGTGCCACAAAGTTCCTCCAGTTCTTTAGCATCACACTGTTGTAGTTGTGAAAGGAAACAGCCTCGCCCAGTGACACTAAGTCCCTATAGGTCTCCACCATCACGCTCCTGTAGCTGTGGGAGGGGGCAGGCTCACCCAGTGATACCCAGTTCCTATATTTCACCAGCATCACACTCTTGTACCTGTGTGTGGGGACAGTCTCACCCAGTGACACCATAATCCTGTAGTTCTTTAGCATCACACTCCTGTAGCTGTGGAAAAGCACAGCCTCAGCCAGTGACTCCAGGTTCCTGTAGTTCTCCAGCATCTCACTCCTATAGCTGTGGGAGGGGACAGCCTCACCCATGACAACAGGTTAATATAATTCTCCAATATCGCACTCCTGTAGCTCTGAAAAAAAAAGCCTCACCCAGTGACACCAGGTTCCTATAGTTCTCCAGCATCGCACCCTTGTATATGTGAGAGGAAAGAGCCTCACTAGGTTATACCAGGTTCCTGTAGTTCTCCATTATCAAACTCCTGTACCTGTGTAAGTGGACAGTCTCATGCAGTGAAACCAGGTTTCTCTAGTTCTCCAGCATCACACTCCTGTAGCTGTGAGAGGAGACAGTCTCACCCAGTGACATCATGTTCCTGTAGTTCTCCAGAATCACACTCTGATAGCTCTGGGAATGAAGAGCCTCACCCAGTGACAACAAGTTCCTGTAGTGCTCCATCATCACACTCCTCTAGATGTAGGACAGGACAGCCTCACCCAGTGACATCAGGTTACTATAGTTCTTCACCATTACACTCCTGTATCTGTGGGAGGGGACAGCGTCACCCAGTGACACCAGGTTGTTATAGTGCTGCAGCATCACACTCCTGTAGCTATGGGAAGGGACAGCCTAACCAAGTGACACCAGGTTCTTGTGTTTCTCCATAATCACATTCTATTAACTGTGGGTGGGGACAGCCTCACCCAGTGACACCAGGTTCATCTAGTTCTCAAGCATCACACTCATATCGCTTTGGAAGGAAAAAGTTTTACTCAGTGACACCAGGTTCTTGTAGTTCTCAGCATCACACTCCTGTTGATGTGGAAGGACAGCCTCACCCAGTGACTCCAGGTTCCTATGGTTCTCCAGCATTATACTCCTGTGGCTGTTGGAGGGGACAGCCTCACTCAGGTACACCAGGTTTCTATACTTCTCAACTATCATATTTTTGTAGCCGTGGGAGGGGAAAGCCTCACCCAGTGATTTCAGGTTTCTATTGTTCTCCACCATTGTACTCCTGTAGCTGTGGGAGGGGATAGACTTACCCAATGACTCCAGGTTTCTGTGGTTCTTAACCATCACACTCCCATACCTGTAGGAGGGGACGGCCTCATCCATTGACATCAAGATCCTGTAGTTCTCCAGCATCACATTCCTTTAGCTATGGGAGGAAACAGCCTCACTCTGGTTTACCAGGACACTATAGTTCTTCACCATCACACTCCTGTAGCTGAGAAAGGGGACAGCCTCTCCCAGTGAAACCAGGTTCCTGTCGTTCTCCAGCATCACACTCCTGTGGCTGTGGGAGAGGATAGCCTCACCCAGTGACACCAGGTTCCGATGGTTCTCCAGCATCACACACCTGTAGCTGTGGGAGTTGACAGCCTCACCCAGTGACACAGGGTTTCTGTAGTTCTCCACCATAAAACTTCTGTAGCTGTGGGAGGGGACAGCCTTACCCAGTGACTCCAGGTTCCTGTAGTTCTCCAGAAACATACTCCTGTGGCTGTTGGAGGAAAGAACCTAACCTAGTGACACTAGATTCATGTAATTCTCCACCATCACACTTCTGTAGCTGTGGAAGGGGAGATCCTGACCCAGGGACTCTGGGTTCCTATAGTTCTCCAGCATCACATTCCTGTATCTGTGGGAGAAAAGAGCCTCAAACAGTGACACCAGGTTTCTGTAATTCTCCACCATCACACTCCTGTAGCTGTGGGAGTGGACTTCTTTGGCTATGGGAGGAAACAGCTTCACCCAGGTACACTAAGACACTATAGTTTTCCACCATCACACTCCTGTAGCTGAGAAAGGGGACACCCTAGACCACTGACACCAGGTTTCTCTATTTGTTCAGCATCACACTCCTGTAGGTGTGGGAGGAAAAAGCCTCACCAAGTGATATGAGGTTCCTGTTGTTCTCCAGCATCACACTCTATAGCTGTGTGAGTAGACAGCCTCATCCAGTTACTCCAGGTTCTTATAGTTCTCCACCATCACACTCTGTGGCTGTTGGAGGGGACAGCCTTACCCAGTGAGACCAGGTTCCTGTAGTTCAGCATCACACTCCTGTGGCTGTGGAAGGGGACAACCTCACCCAGTGACACCAGATTCCTGTAGTTTCCCACCATCACCCTACTGTGGCTGTTGAAGGGGACAGCATCACCCACTGACACCAGGTTCCTATAAATATCCACATTACACTCCTGTAGCTGTGGGAGGAAACAGCCTCATCCAGTGACACCATGTTACTCTAGTTATCCAACATCACACTCTGTGCCTGGGGGGGGGAAGCTTCACCCACTGACATGAGGTTCCTATAGTTCTCCACAATCACACTCCTGTATTTCTGGTAGAAAAGAGCCACACCCAGTTACACTAGGTTCCTGTAGTTCTCCACCATCACACACTTCTAGTTGGGAAAGGGGACACCCTCACCCAGTGACGCCGGGTTTCTGTAGTTCTCCAGTATGACATTCATGTAGCTGTGGAAGGAAACAGCCTCAACGAGTGACTCCAGGTTCCTATAGTTCTCCACCATCACACTCTTGAACATGTGGGAGGGGACAGCCTCACCCACTGATATCTAGTTCCTCTAGTTCTTCACCATCACACTCCTGTGGATGTGGGAGGAGTTAGACACACTCACTGACACCAGCTTCTTGTACTTTTCCAGCATCACACTCCTGTAGCTGTGGGAGAAGACAGCCGCACCCACTAAAACCAGGTTCCTGTAGTTTTCTACCATCACACTCCTGTGGCTTTGGAAGGGACACCTCACCCAGTGACTCCAGGTTCTTATATTTCTCCACCATCACACTCCTGTAGCTGTGGGAAAAACAGCCTCACCCAGTGACACCAGGTTTCTGTAGTTCTTCACCATCACACTTCTTTGGCTGTGGGAGGGGACACCTTCACCCAGTGACACCAGGTTCCTATTGTTCTCCATAATCATACTCCTGTAGCTGTGGGAGGGGACAGCCTCACCCAGTAACTCCAGGTTCCTATAGTTCTCCATCATCACATGCATGTAGCTGTAGAGATGTCAACCTCACCCAGTGACACCAGATTCCTGAAGTTCTCCATATCACTCTCCTGTACATGTGGGAGGGGACAGCCTCAACCAGTGACACCAGGTGTCTGTAGTTCTCCAGCATCACACTCCTGAAGCTGTGGGAAGGGAGAGCCTCACCCAGTGACAAGAGGATCCAGTAGTTCTCCACCGTCACACTCCTGTGGCTGTGGAAGGGGACAGGCTCACCCAATGACACCAGATTTCTATAGTTCTCCAGCATCACACTCCTGTAGCTGTGGGAGGAGGAGCCTCACCTAGTGACTCCAGGTTCCTATAGTTCTCCAGCATCACACTCCTGTAGCTGTGGGAAGGAACAGCCTCAACCAGTGACATCAAGTTACTATAGTTCTCTAGGATCACACTTTTGTAGCGATAAAAGGGACAGCCTCACCCAGTGACAACAGGTCCCTTTAGTACTCCAGCATCGCACTCCTGTAGCTGTGGGATGATATAGACTCACCCAGTGACACCAGGTTCCTATAGTTCTCCATCATCACACTCCTATAACTGTGGGAAAAGACAGCCTCACCAAGTGACACCAGGCTGCTTAGTTCTCCACATTCAAACTCTGTAAGCTGTGGGTGGAGACAACATCACCCAGTGACACCAGGTTCCTGTAGTTCTCCAGCATCACACTCCTGTAGCTATGTGAGGAAAGAGCCTCACTCAAGTCCACCAGGTTCCTATAGTTCTCCAGCACAATACTTTTGTACCTGTGGAGGAGACAGTCTCACTCAGTGACACCAGATTCCTGGAGTTCTCCAGCATCACACTCCTGTGGCTGTGAGAGGGGACAGCCTCTCCCAATGACTCTAGGATCCTCTAGTTCTCCACCATCACACTCCTTTATCTGTGGGTGGGGATAGCCTCACCCAGTGACACCAGGTTTCTATGGTTCTCCAGCATCACACTCCTGAAGATGTGGGAGGGAACAGCCTCACCCAGTGATACCAGGTTCCCTTAGTTTTCCACTATAAAACTTCTATAGCTGTGGAAGGGGACAACCTCACCCCATGAATCCAGGTTCCTATAGTTCTCCCCATCATACTCCTGTAGCTGTGGGAGGAGACAGATTTACCCAGTGACTCCTCATTCCTGTAGTTCTCCCCCATCACACTCCCATACCTGTGGGAGGGAACAGCCTCACCCAGTGAAACAATGTTCCTGTAGTTCTCCAAGATCACACTCCTGTACCTGTGGGAAGAAAGAGCCTAACCCAGTGATACCACATTCCTATACTTCTCCAGCATCACACTCCTGTAGCTGTGGGAGAAGACAGCCTCACCCAGTGGCACCAGTTTCATGTAGTTCTCCACCATCACACTCCTGTAGCTGTGGAAGGGGAGATCCTGACCCAGGGACTCCAGGTTTTTATAGTTCACTAACATAACACTCGTGTATCTGTGGGAGAGGTAAGCCTCATTCAGTGACACCAGTTTTTTTTTTTAGTACTCCACCATCAAACTTCTGTACCTGTGAAAGGGGACAGCCTCACACAGTGACACCAGGTTTCTCTAGGTCTCCAGCATCACACTCTTGTAGCTGTGAGAGGGACAGTCTCACACAATGACTCCAGGTTCCTGTAGTTCTTCATCATCACACTCCTCTAGCTGTAGGAAGGACAGTCTCACCCTGTGACATCAGGTTACTATAGTTCTCCACCATCACACACCAGGTTTCTCTAGTTCTCCAGCATCACACTCTTGTAGCTGTGGGAAAGGACAGCCTAACCAAGTGACACCATGTTCCTGAAGTTCTCCACAATCACACTCTGTTAGCTGTGCATGGGGTCAGCCACACCCAGGGATACCAGGTTTCCATGGTTTTCCAGTATCATACTCTTGTATCTGTGTGAGGGGATAGCCTCACCAGTGACACCAGGTTCTATAGTTCATTACCATCATACTCCTCAACCAGTGACAGCAGGTTCCTGTAGTTCTCCAGCATCACACTCCTGTAGTTGTGGAATAAAAGAACCTCAACCAGTGACACCAGGTTCCTGTAGTTCTCAGCATTGCTCTCCTGTTGCTCTGGGAAAGGACAGCCTCACCCAGTGACATCATGTTCCTATAGTCCTCCACTATCACACTCCTGTGGCTGTGGGAGGAGATAGACTCACCCAATTACACCAGGTTTCTATAGTTGTCCAGCATCACATTACTGTACCTGGGGGAGGGGACAGCCTTAACCAGTGACATCAGGTTCTTGTAGATCTCCACCATCACACTCCTTTAGCTTTGGGAGGGGACAGACTCCCCAGTGACACCAGATTCTTATAGTCATACAGCATCACACTCCTGTAGATGTGGAGAGGACAGCCTCACCCAGTGACATCATGTTCCTATAGTTCTCACCATCACATGCCTGTAGCTGAGGGAGGATACAGACTCACCCAGTGACACCAGATTCCTATAGTCCTCCATCATCACACTCCTGTAGATGTGGGAAAAGACAGCCTAACCAAATGACACCAAGTTCCTTAGTTCTCCACATTCACACTCTGTTAGCTGTGGGTGGGGACAACCTCACCAAGTAACACCAAGATTCTGTAGTTCTCTAGCATCACATTCCTGTAGCTGTGGAAGGAGGCAGCCTCACCCAGTTATTCCAGGTTCTCTAGTTCTCCACCATCACATTCCTGGAGCTTTGGGAGGTGACAGACTCACCCAGTGACTCCAGGTTCCTCTAGTTCTCCTCCATCACACACCTTTAGCTGTTGAAGGGGACAGCCTCACCCAGTGACACCAGATCCTATGGTTCTCCAGCATCAAACTTTGAAGCTGTAGGAGGGGACAGCCTCACCCAGTGACTCCAGGTTCCTATAGTTCTCCAGCACCACACTCTTGTATCTATGGGAGGGGACAGCCTCACCCAGTGATGCCAGTTCTCCACCATCACATTCCTGTGGCTGTGAAAGGGGACAGTCTCATCCAGGTACACCAGGTCCCGATAGCTCTCCACCATCACACTCCTGTAACTGTGGGAGGGGACAGCCTCACCCCGTGACTCCAGGTCCCTATAATTCTCCACCATCACACTCCTGTAGCTTTAGGAGGAAACAGCCTCACCCAGTGAGATCAAGTTCCAGTAGTTCTTCAGCATTACACTCCTGAGGCCGTGGGAGGGGGCAGCCTCATATAGTGACTCCAGGTTTCCTCTAGTTCTCTAGCATCACAATCCTCTAGCTGTGGGAGTGGTCAGCCTTACCCAGTGGTACCAGGATCCTATGGTTCCCCAGCCTCACATTCCTGTAGCTGTGGGAGGAAACACACTCACACAGGTAGACCAGGGCCCTATAGTTCTTCACAATCAAACTCCTGTAGTTGTGGGCAGGGATAGTCACCCAGTGACACCAGGCTCCTGTAGTTCTCCAGCATCACACTCCTGTACCTATGGGAGAAAACAGCCTCACCCAGTCACACCAGGTCCCTATAGTTCTCCACCATAACACTGCTGTGGCTGTGGGATGGGACAGTCTCACCCAGTGACTCCAGATTCCTTTAGTTCTCCACTATCACAGTCCTGTAGCTATGGGAGGGGACAGAGGCACCCATGGATACCAGATTCCTATATTACTTCAGCATCACACTCCTGTAGCTATGGGAGAAAACAGCCTCACCCAGGTACACCAGGTAACTAATGTTCTCCACCATCGAACTCCTGTTGCTGTGGGAGAAAACAGCCTCACCAAGTGACTCCAAGTTCCTATAGTTCTCCACCATCACACTCCTGTGTCTGTAGGAGGGGTCAGCCTTACCTACTGACACCAAGTTCCTATAATTCTCCAGCACACACTTCTGTAACTATGAGAGGAAAGAGACTCACCCAGGTACACCCAGTCCCTATAGATCTCCACCATAACACTCCTGTAGCTGTGGGAGGGGACAGCCTCACCCAGTGATACCAGGTTCCTATAATTCTCCAGCATCACACTCCTGTAGCTATGGGAGGAAAGAATCACCCAGGTACACCAGTTCCCTATAGATCTCCACTATCACACTCTTGTAGCTGAGAAAGGGGACAGCCTCACCCAGTGACACCAGGTTTCTTTAGTACTCTAGCATCACACTTCTGTGGCTATGGAAGGGATCAGCCTCACTCAATGACTCCAGATTCCTGTAGTGCTCCAGCATCACACTCCTGTAGCTGTGGGAGGGGACAGCCTCACCCCGTGATACCAGGTTACCATGGTTCTTCAACAGCACACTGCTGCTGTTGGAGGAGACAACATCACCCAGTGACACTAGGTTCCTGTAGTTCTCCACCATAAAACTTCTGTAGCTGTGAAAGGGGATAGCCCCACCCAGTGCCACAAGGTTCCAGTAGTTCTCCAAAATCACACTCCTGTAGCTGTGGGAGGAAAAAGCCTAACATAGTGACATCATGTCCCTGTAGTTCTCCACTATCACACTCCTGTAGCTGTGGGAGGGGTCAGCCTCACCCAATGACTCCAGGTCCCTGTAGTTCTCCACCATCATTCTCCTGTAGCTGTGGAAGAGGAAGTCCTTTCCCAGGGATTCCAGATACCTATAGTTATCCAGCATCACACTCCTGTATCTGTGGGAGATTACAGCCTCACCCCATGACACCAGGTTCCCTTAGTTCTCCAACATCACACTCCTTTATCTGTAGGAGGGAATAGCCTCACCCACTGACACCAGGTTTCTATAATTCTCCACCATCACACTCCTGTAGCTATGGAAGGGGACAGTCTCAACCAGTGACAAGAGGTTTTTTAGTTCTCCACCATCACATTCCTATAGCTGTGGGAGGAAATAATCTCACCCAGTGACATTATGCTTCTGTATTTTTCCACCATCACCCTTCTGTAGTTGTGGGAACAGTCAGCCTCACCCAGTGACACCAGGTTCCTATAGTTCTCCACCATCACACTCGTGTAACTGTTGGAGGAGAGAGCATCACCCACTGACATTAGGTTCCTCTAGTTCTCCAGGATCACACTGCTGTAGCTGTGGGAGGGGACAGCCTCACCTTTTGCCACTATGTTCCTATAGTTCTCCATCATCACACTCCTGTAGCTGTGGGAGGAGACAGCCTCCTCCAGTTATATCAGGTTCCTGTTCTTTAGTATCACACTCCAGTAGCTGTGGAAGGGGACAGACTCACCCAGTGACACCAGGTTTCTGTAGTTCTCCAGCATCATACTCCTGTAGCTGTGGGAGAAGACAGCCTCACCCAGTGACACCAGGTTCCTGTAGTTCTTCAGCATCACATTCCTGCAATGTGGGAGGGAACAGCCCCAGCCAGTGACACCAGGTTTCTTTAGTTCTTTAGCATTATTTTCCTGTAGCTTGTTAGGGAAAAGACTCACCCAGGGACATGAGGTTCCTATAGTTCTCCAGCATCACACTCCTGTACCTTTGTGAGGGGACAGTCTCATCCAGTGACACCAGGTTCCTGTAGTTCTTTAGAATAACACTCCTGTAGCAGTGAAAGTGAACAGCGTCACGCAGTGACACCACGTTCCTTAGTTCTCCACCATCACACTCCTGTAGCTCTGGGAGTAAAAAGCCTCACCCATGACACCAGGTTCCTGTCATTCTCCAGCACCTTATAGCTTTGGGAGGGGACAAGATAACTAAGTGATTCCAAGTTCTTTGGTTCTCCAGCATCACACTCCTGTAGTTGTGGAAAGAAACAGACTATCCCAGTGACACAAGGTTCCTATGGTTCTAGGCATCACACTCCTGTAGCTGTTAAAGGGGAAAGCCTCATCCAGAGACATTAGGTTCCTGTCGTACTGCACCATCACACTCCTGTAGCTATGGGAGGGGACAGCCTCACTCAGTGACACTAGTTCCTGTAGTTCTCAACCATCACAATTCTGTAGCTGTGGAAGTGGACAGGCTCACCCAGTGACTCCAGGTTCCTATAGTTCTCCAGCATCACACTCCTGTGGGAGTGGACAGCCTCACTTAGTGACACCAGGTTCTTTATAGTTCTATACCATCAACTTCTGTAGCTGTGGGAGAGGACAGACTCACACAGTGACTCCAGGTCCCTATATTTCTCCCAGCATCACACTCCTGTAATTGTGGGAAGAAACAGCCTCTCTCAGTGACAACAGGTTCCTATGGTTCTCCACCATCACACTCCTATAGCTGTTGGAGGGGACAGCCTCACCCAGTGAAATCAGGTTGCTGTCATTCTGCACCATCCCACTCCAGTAGCTGTGGGGGCAGACAGCCTCACCCTGTGACACCAGGTTGCTGTCATTCTGCCATCCCACTCCTGTAGCTCTGGGAGTGGAAAGCCTCACTTTGTGACACCAGGTCCCTTTAGTTCTCCTACATCACCTACCTGAGGCTGTGAAAGGGCACAGCCTCACCAACTGATACCAGGTTCCCTTAGTTTTCCAGCATCACACTCCTGTAGCTGTGGGAGGGGACAGCCTCACTCAGTGACATCAGTTTTCTATACTTCTACACCATCACACTCCTGTGGCTGTGGTAGGGGACAGCCTCATCCAGTGACACCAGGTTCCTGTAGTTCTCCAGCATCACACCCTTGTACCTGTGAGAGGGCACAGCCTCACCCAGTGACATCATGTTCCTGTAGTTCTTTAGCATCACACTCCTGTGGCTGAGGGAGGGGACAGACTCACCTATGAAATCAGGTTCCTATAGTTCTCCAGCATCACACTTTTGTACCTCTTGGAGGGGACAGCCTCACCCAGTGACATCAAGTTCCCATAATTCTCCAGCATCACACTCCTGTAGCTTTGGGAGGGGACACCCTCAACTCGTGACTCCAGGTTCCTATTGTTGTCAAGCATTACACTCCAGTAGCCTGTGAACAGGATAGCCTCACACAGTGACAACAGGGTCCTGTAGTTCTTTATCATCACACTCCTGTAGATGTGGGAGGGAACAGCCTCACCCAGTGACACCAGGTTCCTGTAGTTCTCCAGCATCACATTCTTATACCTGTGGGAGGGGACAGCCTCAAAAGTGAATACAGGTTCCTATAGTTTTCCATCATCACACTCCTGTAGCTGTTGCAGGGGCAGCCTCCCCCGTGACATCACCTTCCTGTCGATCTGCACCATAACACTCCTATAGCTGTGGGAGGGGACAGCCTCACCCAGAGATGCCAGGTTCCTGTAGTTCTCCACCATCACTCTCTTGTAGCTGTGGGAGGGGACAGCCTCACTCAGTGACACCAGGTTCCTGTAGTTCTCCACTATCACATCGATGTAGCGGTGGGAAGGGACAGTCTCACCCATGGATACCAGGTTCCTGTAGTTCTTCAGCAACATACTCCTGTTCCTGTGAGAGGGGACAGTCTCACTGAGTGCCACCAGGTCCTCTAGTTCTTTAGCATCACACTCCTGTACTGTGTGAGGGGACAGCCTCACCCAGTGACACTAGGTTCTTTAGTGCTCCACCATCACATTCTTGTAGCTGTGAGAGGGCACAGCCTCACCAAGTAACACCAGGTTCCTATAGTTCTCTAGCATCACACTCCTGTATCTGGGTGAGGGGACAGTCTCACCCATTGAGACCAGGTTCCTGTACTTCTTTAGCATCACACTCTTGTAGCTGTGGGAGTGAACAGCCTCATCCAGTGACACCAGGTTTCTGTAGTTCTCAAATGTCACACTCCTGTACCATGGGAGGGGACAGCCTCACCCAGTGAAATCAGGTTTCTATAGTTCTCCAGCATAACACTTTTGTACCTGTCCCTGGGAGGGGACACCCTCACCCAGGGACACCAGGTTCCTCTCGTTTTCCACCATCACACTCCTGTTGCTCTGAAAAATGAGAGCCTCACCCATTGACACCAGGTTCCTCTAGTTCTCCAGCATCACACCCTGTAGATGTAGGAGGGGACAGACTCACACAGTGACACCAGGTTCCTATAGTTATGTAGCATCACACTCCTGTAGGTGTGGGAGGACAGCCTCACCCAGTGACATCAGGTACCTATAATTCTCCAGCATCACACTTTTGTATTTGTGGAAAGAGACAGACTCACCTAGTGACATCAGGTCCCTGTAGTTCTATAGCATCACACTCCTGTAGCGGTGGGAGAGGACACTCTCACCCAGTGTCTCCAGGTTCCCATAGTTCTCCATTATCACACACCTATAGCTCTGGGAGTGGACAGTCTCACCCAGTGAAAACAGTTTTTTCTAGCCCTCCACCATCACACTCCTGTACCTGTGAAAAGGGACAGTCACTTTATGTAACTCTAGGTTCCTCTAGTTCTCCAGAATCACATTCCTGTAGCTGTGGGAGATGATAGCCTCACCCAGTGACCCCAGGTTCCTATAGTTTTCAACCATCACACACCTATAGCTCTGGGAGTGGACAGCTTCACAAATGACATGAGTTTCCTGTAGTTCTCCACCATCACACTCCTGTAGCTGCGGGAGAAGACAGCCTCATCCAGTGACACCAGGTTCCTCTAGTTCTCAAGCATCCCACCCATACAGCTGTGGGAGAGGACAGCCTCACACAGTGACACCAGATTCCTGTAGTTCTCCAAAATCACATTCCTGTAGCTGTGGGAAGAGAGAGACTCACTCAGTGACAAAAGGTTCTGTAGGTTTCCACCATCAAACTACTGTAGCTGTGGGAAGAAACAGCCTCACCCAATGACACCAGGTCCCTGTAGTTCTCCTGCACAGCCTCCTGTAGCTGTGGGATGAGAAAGACTGACAAATTGACACCAGGTTCCTGTGGATCTAAGCATCATATTCCTGTATCTGTGGGTGGTAAGAGCATCACCCAGTGACAACAGGTTCCTGTCGTTTTCCACCATCACACCCCTGTACTTTGGGAGGGGACAGCCTCACTCAGTGACAACAGGTTTCTATATTTCCCTGCAATCACACTCATGTAGCAACAAAGAAGACAACCTCACCCAGTGATACCAGGTTAAGGTAGATCTCAATTGTGACACAGCATCTGCTCTGAATGGGGACAGCCTCACAGTGACACCAGTGTCCTCTATTTCTTCATAATCACACTCCTTTACCTGTGTGTGGGGACAGTATCTCCAATTGCCACCAGGTACTTCTAGTTCTTTAGCATCACACTCCTATAGCTGTGAGAGGAGAGAGCCTCAGCCAGTGACACCAGGTTCCTCTAGTTCTCCACCATCACACTCCTGTAGCTAGAAAGGGGACAGCGACACTCAGTGATACCATGTTCCTGTAGTTTTCCAGCATCATACTCCTGTAGTTATGGGAGAATACAGCCTCACCCAGTGACACCAGGTTCCTCTGCTTCTCCAGAATGTCATTCCTGTAGCTGAGGGAGGGAATAGCCTCACCCAGTGACACCAGTTTCCTATAGTTCTCCACCATCAAACTCCTGTAACTCTGGGACTTGGGAGTCTCACTCATGACACTAGGTACGTTTAGTCTCTGGCATCACACTGCTGTAGCTGTGGGGAGGGACAGACACACCCAGTGACACCAAGTTCCTCAAGTTCTCCAGCAAGACACCCGTGGAGTTGTGGGAGGGGACGGCCACACCTAGTGACATCAGGTTAGTCTAGTTCTCCAGAATCATATTTCTTTAGCTGTGGGAGAGAATAGCCTCATCCAGTGACACCAGGTTCCAATAGTTCTCCACCATCACACTCCTGTAGCTCAGAAAGGGGACAGCGACACTCAGTGATACCATGTTCCTGTAGTTCTCCAGCATCATACTCCTGTAGTTATGGGAGAATACAGCCTCACCCAGAGACACCAGGTTCCTCTGCTTCTCCAGAATGTCATTCCTGTAGCTGAGGGAGGGAATAGCCTCACCCAGTGGCACCAGTTTCCTATAGTTCTCCACCATCACACTCCTGTAACTCTGGGAGTTGGCTGTCTCACTCATGACACTAGGTACATTTAGTTCTCTGGCATCACACTGCTGTAGCTGTGGGAGGGGACAGACACACCCAGTGACACCAAGTTCCTCAAGATCTCCAGGAAGACACCCATGTATCTGTGGGAGGGGACGGCCTCACGAAGTGACATCAGGTTAGTCTAGTTCTCCAGAATCATATTTCTTTAGCTGTGGGAGAGAATAGCCTCATCCAGTGACACCAGGTTCCAATAGTTCTCCACCATCATACTCCTGTAGCTCAGAAAGGGGACAGCAACACTCAGTGATACCATGTTCCTGTAGTTCTCCAGCATCATACTCCTGTAGTTATGGGAGAATACAGCCTCACCCAGTGACACCAGGTTCCTCTGCTTCTCCAGAATGTCACTCCTGTAGCTGAGGGAGGGAATAGCCTCACCCAGTGGCACCAGTTTCCTATAGTTCTCCACCATCACACTCCTGTAACTCTGGGAGTTGGCCGTCTCACTCATGACACTAGGTACATTTAGTTCTCTGGCATCACACTGCTGTAGCTGTGGGAGGGGACAGACACACCCAGTGACACCAAGTTCCTCAAGATCTCCAGGAAGACACCCATGTATCTGTGGGAGGGGACGGCCTCACAAAGTGACATCAGGTTAGTCTAGTTCTCCAGAATCATATTTCTTTAGCTGTGGGAGAGTACAGTCTCACCCAGTGACATCAGGTTCCAATAATTCTCCACCACCAAACTCCTGTAGCTCTGGGAGTGGACAGCTTCACCCATGACATAAGGTTCCTGTAGTTCTCCAGCATCATACTCCTGTAGCTGTGGGAGGGACAGCCTCATCCAGTGACACAGGTTCCTCTAGTTCTCCAGCTTCACACCCATATAGTTGTGGGAGAAGACAGTCTCACCAAGTGACATCAGGTTCCTATAGTTCTCCATCACTCCTGTAGCTCTAGAAGTGGACAGCCTCACTCATGACACCAGGTTCCTGTAGTTCTCCAGCATCAAATTCTTGTAGCTATGGGAGGAACAGCCTCACCCAAGGACTACAGGTTTCTCTGGATCTCCAGAATCACACTCCTGTAGCTGTTGTGGGGGACAGCCTCACACAGAGACATCATGTTTCTGTCATTGTACAACATCACACTCCTCTAGTTTTGGGAGGAGTCATCCACAGCCAGTGACACCAGGTACTTGTAGTTCTTCAGCATCACACTCCTGTGGATATGGGAGGGGACAGGCTCACCCATTGATATCAACTTCCTATAGTTATCCACCATCACACTCTTGTAGCTGTGGGACAGGACAGCCTCACCCAGTGACACTAGGTTCCTATAGTTCTCCAGCATCACATTGTTGTATATGTGAGAGGGGATAGCCTCACCCATGACACCATTTTTGTAGTTCTCCACCATCACACTTCTGTAGCTGTGGCAGTGGACAACCTCACCAAGTGACACGAGGGTCATGTAGTTCTTCAGCATCAAACTCCTGTACCTGTGGGAGGGGACAGTCTCACCGAGTACTACCAGATGCCTCTAGTTCTTTAGCATCACTGTCCTGTATTGTGTGAGAGGACAGCCTCACCCAGGGACACTAGGTTCATTTAGTTCTCCAGCATCACACTTCTGTAGCTGTGGAAGGGGACAGTCTCACCCAGTAACACGAGGTTCCTGTTTTCTCCAGCATAACACACCTGCAGATTTAGGAGGAAACAGATTCACTAGTGACATCAGGTTCCTATAGTTCTCCATCATCACACACCTGTAGTTTTCGGAGGAGACAGCCTTACCCGGTGACACCAGGGTCCTATAGATCTCCAGCATTAGACTCCTGTAGCTGTGGGAAGGCACAGCCTCAACCAGTGAGACCAGGTTAATATATTTCACCAACATCACACTCCTGTAGCTATAAATGGAAACATCCTCACCCAGTGACACCAAGTTATTCTAATTCTCCACCATTATACTCTGAAGCTGTGGGAGGGGACAGCTTCATTCTTGGCACCAGTTTCCTCTAGTTCTCCACCATCACACTCCTGTAGCTATTGGAGGAAACAGCCCCACCCAGTGGCACCAGGTTCCTGTAGTTCTCCAATATCACACTCCTGTAGCTATGGGAGGAAACAGACTCACCCAGTGACTCCAGTTACTATATTTCTCCACCATCACACTCCTGTAGTTGTGGGAGGGAACAGCCTCACCCAGTGACCCCAGGTTCCTGTAGTTCTCCAGCATTACACTTCTGTAGCTGTGGGAGGGAACAGCCTCACCCAGTGACCCCAGGTTCCAGTAGTTCTCCAGCATTACACTTCTGTAGCTGTGGGAGGGAACAGCTTCACCCATTGACACCAGGTTCCTATAGTTCTCCATCAGACTCCTGTAGCTGTGGGTGGGGACAGTCTCACATAGTGATACCAGGTTCCCATAGTTTCCCAGCAACACACTCCTGTAGCTGTGGAAAGAAAGAGCCACATCCAGTGACGTGAGAATCCTGTAGTTCTCTGCCTTCACACTCCTGTGATTCTGGGAGGGGACAGGCTCACCCCCTGACACCAGGTTCCTATGGATCTCAACCATCACACTCCTATAGCTGTGAGAGGGGACACATTCACAAAGTGACACCAGGTTCCTGTACTTCTTTAGCATCACACTCCTACTGCTGTTGGAATGGACAGCCTCATTCAGTGACATCAGATTCCTCTACTTCTCCAGCATGACAATCCTGTCCCTATGGGAGGGAACAGCCTAAACAGTGACATCAGGTTTCTGTAGTTCTTTTGCATCAAACTCCTATATCTGTTGGACAGGAAATGCTCACCAGTGACCAGGTTCCCATAGTTCTCCAGTATAACACATTTATACCTGTGGAAAAAGAGAGCCTCACCCAGTGACATCAGATTACTCTAGTTCTCTACAATCACTCTCCTTTAACTGTGGGAGCGACACCCTCACCCATTGACTCCACATTCCTATAGTTCTCTGGGATCACACCCCAGTAGCTTTAGGAGAGGACAGCCTCACCAAGTGACACCAGGTTCCTCTAGTTCTGCACCATCACACTCCTTTAGCTTGAAAAGGGGACAGCCTCACTCAGTGATAACTTGTTCCTGTAGTTCTCCAGCATCACACTCCTGTAGTTATGGGAGAATACAGCCTCACCCAGTGACACCAGGTTCCTATAATTCTCCAACATCACACTCCTGTATCTGTGGGAGGGGCAGCCTAACCCAGTAACACAGGTTCCTCTAGTTCTCCAACATCACACACGTATAGCTGTGGGAGAAGATAGCCTCATCAAGTGACAACAGATTCCTGTATTTCTCCACCATCATTCCTGTACCTCTAGAAGTGGATAGCCTCACTCATGACACCAGGTTTCTATAGTTCTCCAGCATCATATTCTTGTAGCAATGGGAGGGAACAGCCTCACCCAGGGACTACAGGTTTCTCTGGTTCTCCAGAATCACACTCCTGTTGCTGTTGTGGGGGACACCCTCACACAGAGACATCACAGTTCTGTCGTTGTGCACCATCACACTCCTCCAGTTTTGGGAGGAGACAGTCACAGCCAGTGACACCAGGTACTTGTAGTTCTTCAGCATCACACTCCTGTGGATGTGGGAGGGGACAGCCTCACCCATTGATATCAAGTTCCTATACTTCTCCACCATCAAACTCCTGTAGTTGTTGGAGAGGACAGCCTCACCCAGTGACACCAGGTTCATATAATTCTCCAGCATCTCTCTCTTGTAATGTGAGAGGGGACAGCCTCACCCATGACACTGTTTCCTGTAGTTCTCCACCAACACACTATTATACTTGAGGGAATGAAGAGCCTCACCAAGTGACTCCAGGGTCCTGTACTTCTTCAGCATCAAACTCCTGTACCTGTGGGAGGGGACAGTCTCACCGAGTACCACCAGGTGCCTCTAGTTCTTTAGCATTACTGTCCTGTACTTGTGAGAGGACAGCCTCACCCAGGGACACTAGGTTCATTTAGTTCTCCAGAATCACACTTCTGTAGCTGTGGAAGGGGACAACCTTACCCAGAAACACGAGGTTCCTGTTTTCTGCAGCATAACACACCTGCATATTTAGGAGGAAACAGACTCACCAGTGACATCAGGTTCCTATAGTTCTCCACTGACACACATCTGTAGCTTTGGGAGGAGACAGCCTCACCAGGTGACACCAGGGTCCTATAGATCTCCAGCATTAGACTCCTGTAGCTGTGGGAAGATATATCCTCATCCAGTGACACCACGTTACTCTAGTACTCCAGCATCACACTCCAGTAGCTGTGAAAGTGAACAGCCTCACCAAGTGACACCAGGTTCCTATCGAAGTGTAGCATCACACTCCTGTAATGGTAGGAGGGGACAATCCAACCAGTGACATCCGATTCCTATAGATCTTCACCATTACACTCCTTTAGCTGTGGAAGGGAACAGCCTCACCCAGTGACACCAGGTTCCTCTAGTTCTCCATCATCACACTCCTGTAACTCTGGGAGGGTACAGCCTCACCCATGGACACCAGGTTCCTATAGACCTCCACCATCAGACTCCTGTAGCTGGGGAAAAAAGAGCCACACCCACTGACATGAAAATCCTGTAGTTCTCTATCATTACACTTCTGTGGCTCTGGGAGGGGACAGCCTTACCCAATGGCACCAGGTTCCTATGGATCTCAACCATCACACTCCTGTTTCTGTGGGAGGGGACAGCCTCACCCAGTGACACCAATTTCCTGTACTTGTTTAGCATCACACTCCTGTAGCTGTGGTATTGGACAGCCTCATCCAGTGAAACCAGATTCCTCTAGTTCTCCAGCATGACAGTCCTGTAACTGTGGGAGGGAACAGCCTAAACAGTGACATCAGGTTCCTGTAGTTCTTTTGCATCAAACTCCTATACCAGTTGGACAGAATGGCCTCACCAGTGACCAGATTCCTATAGTTGTCAAGCATGACACTTTTGTATCTGTGGGAAAAGAGAGCCTCACCCAGTGACATCAGATTGTTCTAGTTCTCCACCATCACACTCCTTTAGCTTGGGAGCGGACACCCTCACCCATTGACTCCAGGTCCTTATACTTCTTTGGGATCACACTCCAGTAGCTGTGGGAGAGGACAGCCTCACCCAGTGACACCAGGTTCCAATAGTTCTCCACCATCACACTCCTGTAGCTCAGAAAGGGGACAGCAACACTCAGTGATACCATGTTCCTGTAGTTCTCCAGCATCACACTCCTGTAGTTATGGGAGAATACAGCCTCACCCAGTGACACCAGGTTCCTCTGCTTCTCCAGAATGTCATTCCTGTAGCTGAGGGAGGGAATAGCCTCACCCAGTGGCACCAGTTTCCTATAGTTCTCCACCATCAAACTCCTGTAACTCTGGGACTTGGGAGTCTCACTCATGACACTAGGTACGTTTAGTCTCTGGCATCACACTGCTGTAGCTGTGGGGAGGGACAGACACACCCAGTGACACCAAGTTCCTCAAGTTCTCCAGCAAGACACCCGTGGAGTTGTGGAAGGGGACGGCCACACCTAGTGACATCAGGTTAGTCTAGTTCTCCAGAATCATATTTCTTTAGCTGTGGGAGAGAACAGCCTCATCCAGTGACATCAGGTTCCAATGGTTCTCCACCATCACACTCTTGTAGCTCTGGGAGTGGACAGCTTCACCCATGACATAAGGTTCCTGTAGTTCTCCAGCATCACATTCCTGTAGCTGTGGGAGGGACAGCCTCACCCAGTGACACAGGTTCCTCTAGTTCTCCAGCTTCACACCCGTATAGTTGTGGGAGAAGACAGTCTCACCAAGTGACATCAGGTTCCTATAGTTCTCCATCACTCCTGTAGCTCTAGAAGTGGACAGCCTCACTCATGACACCAGGTTCCTGTAGTTCTCCAGCGTCATGTTCTTGTAGCTATGGGAGGGAACAGCCTCACCCAGTGACTCCAGGTTTCTCTAGTTCTCCAGAATCACACTCCTGTTGCTGTTGTGGGGGACACCCTCACACAGAGACATCACGTTTCTGTCATTGTGCAACATCACACTCCTCTAGTTTTGGGAGGAGTCATCCACAGCCAGTGACACCAGGTACTTGTAGTTCTTCAGCATCACACTCCTGTGGATGTGAGAGAGGACAGGCTCACTCACCCTGTGACATTGGTTCCTATAGTTCTCCAGCATCACATTGTTGTATATGTGAGAGGGGACAGCCTCACCCATGACACCGTTTCCTGTAGTTTTCCACCATCACACTGCTATAGCTGTGGCAGTGGACAGCCTAACCAAGTGACACAAGGGTCATGTAGTTCTTCAGCATCAAACTCCTGTACCTGTGGGAGGGGACAGTCTCACCGAGTACTACCAGATGCCTCTAGTTCTTTAGCATCACTGTCCTGTATTGTGTGAGAGGACAGCCTCACCCAGGGAAACTAGGTTCATTTAGTTCTCCAGCATCTCACTTCTGTAGCTGTGGAAGGGGACAACCTCACCCAGTAACACGGGTTTCCTGTTTTCTCCAGCATAACATACCTGCAGATTTGGGAGGAAACAGACTCACCAGTAACATCAGGTTCCTATAGTTCTCCACCATCACACACCTGTAGTTTTCAGAGGAGATAGCCTTACCCTGTGACACCAGGTTCCTATAGATCACCAGCATTAGACTCCTGTAGCTGTGGGAAGACATATCCTCATCCAGTCACACCACATTACTCTAATACTCCAGCATCACACTCCAGTAGCTCTGAAAGTGAACAGCCTCACTGAGTGACACCAGGTTTCTATCGTTCTGTAGCATCACACTCCTGTAGCTGTAGGAGGGGACAGCCCAAACAGTGACATCTGGTTCCTATACATCTCCACCATCACACTTCTGTAGCTGTGGGAGAGAACAGCCCCATCCAGTGACACCAGCTTCCTCTAGTTCTCCATCATCACACTTCTGTAATGCTGGGAGGGGACAGCCTCACCCAGTGACACCGAGTTCCTATAGTTCTCCACCATCACACCCCTGTAGCTGTAAAGGGGGACAGTGTAACCAAGTGACACCAGGTTCCTATAATTCTCAGCATCACACTCATGTAGTTGTGGGAGAAAATATCCTCACCCAGTAACACCAGGTTCCTGTAGTTCTCCAATATCACACTCTGTAGCTGTGAAAAGGGACAGAATTGCCCAATGACACAAGATTCTTCATGTTCTCCAGCTGCACAGTCCTGTAGCTATGGTAGGGGACAGCTTCACTCAGTGATACCAGGTTCCTGTAGTTCTCCAGCATCACACTCAGTAGCTGTGGAAGGTGACAGCCTCACCCAGTGACTCCAGATTCTATACTTCTCTACCATCACACTCCTGTAGCTGTGGGAAGGCACAGCCTCAACCAATGACACCAGGTTAATACATTTTGCCAACATCACACTCCTGTACCTATAAATGTATACAGCCTCACCCAGTGACACCATGTTACTCTAGTTCTCCACCATTATAATATGAAGCTGTGGGAGGGGACAGCTTCACTCTTGACACCAGTTTCCTCTAGTTCTCCACCATCACACTCGTGTAGCTGTGGGAGGAAACAGCCCCACCCAGTGGCACCAGGTTCCTGTAGTTCTCCAATATCACACTCCTGTAGCTATGGGAGCAAACAGAGTCACCCAGTGACTCCAGTACCTATATTTCTCCACATTCACACTCCTGTAGTTGTGGGAGGGAACAGCCTCACCCAGTGACCCCAGGTTCCTATAGTTCTCCAATATCACACTCCTGTAGCTATGGGAACAAACAGACTCACCCAGTGACTCCAGTTACTATATTTCTCCACCATCACATTCCTGTAGTTGTGGGAGGGAACAGCCTCACCCAGTGACCCCAGGTTCCTGTAGTTTTCCAGAATTACACTTCTGTAGCTGTGGGAGGGAACAGCCTCACCCATTGACACCAGGTTCCTATAGTTCTCCACCCGCAGACTCCTGTAGCTGTGGGTGGGGACAGCCTCACCTAGTGAGACCAGGTTCCTATAGTTTTCCAGCAACACACTCCTGTAGCTGTGGGAAGAAATAGCCACACCCAGTGACATGAGAATCCTGTATTTCTCCACCGTCCCACTCCTGTGATTCTGGGAGGGGACAGGCTCACCTCCTGGCACCAGGTTCCTATGGATCTCAAACATCACACTCCTGTAGCTGTGAGAGGGGACGGTCTCACAAAGTGATACCATGTTCCTGTACTTTTTTAGTATCACACTCCTGTAGATTTGGGAGTGGACAGCCTCATCCAGTGACATCAGATTCCTCTAGTTCTCCAGCATGACAATCTTGTCCCTGTGGGAAGGAACAGCCTAAACAGTGACATCAGGTTTCTGTAATTCTTTTGCATCAAACTCCTATACCTGTTGGACAGAAGAGCCTCACCAGTGACCAGGTTCCTATAGTTCTCCAGCATAACACTTTTGTACCTGTGGGAAAAGAGAGCCTCAACCAATGATATCAGATTACTCTAGTTCTCCACCATAACACTCCTATAGCTGTGGGAGAGGACAGCCTCACCCAGTGGCACCAGGTACCTATACTTCTCCAGCATCACACTCTTGTATATGTGAGAAGAGAGAGCCTCATCCATGACACTGGTTCCTGTAGTTCTCCACCATCACACTGCTATAGCTGTGGCAGTGGACAGCCTCGACAAGTGACACAAGGGTCCTATAGTTCTTCAGCATCAAACTCCTGTACCTGTGGGAGGGGACAGTCTCACCAAGTACCACCAGGCTCCTCTAGTTCTTTAGCATCACTGTCCTTACTGTGTGAGAGGACAGCCTCACCCAGTGACACTAAGTTCATTTAGTTCTCCAGCATCACAATACTGTAGCTGTGGAAGGGGACAATTTTACACAGTAACACCAGGTTTCTGTTTTCTCCAGGATAACACACCTATAGATTTGGCAGGAAACAAACCAGTGACATCAGGTTCCTATGGTTCTCCACTGTCACATACCTGTAGATTTGGGAGGAGACAGCCTTACCTGGTGACACCAGAGTCCTATAGATCTCCGGCATTAGACTCCTGTAGCTGTGGGAAGACATAGCCTCACCCAGTAACACCATGTTACTCTAGAACTAGACCATCATACTCCAGTAGCTGTGAAAGTGAACAGCCTCACCGAGTGACACCAGGTTCCTATCATTCTGTAGCATCACACTCCTATAGCTGTACTAGGGGACAACCCAATCAATAACATCTTGTTCCTATAGTTCTCACCATCACACTCCTGTAGCTGTGGGAGGGGACAGCCTCAACCAGTGACACCAGGTTCCTCTAGTTCTCCAGCATCACACTCCTGTAACTCTGGGAGGGTACAGCCTCACCCAGTGACTCCAAGTTCCTGTATTTCTCCACCATCACACCCCAGTAGCTGTAAGAGGGGATAGCCTCACCAAGTGACACCAGGGTCCTATAGTTCTCAGCATCACACTCCTGTAGGTGTGGGAGAAAATAGCCTAATCCAGTGACACCAGGTTCCTGTAGTCCTCTAATATCACACTCTGTAGCTCAGGGAAGAAATAGCCTCACCCAGTGACACAAGATTCCTGATGATCTCCAGCATCACACTCCTGTAGCTATGAAAGGGGACAGCTTCAACCAGTGACTCGAGGTTCCTGTAGTTCTCTAGCTTCACACTCTGTAACTCTGGAAGGGGACAGCCTCACGCAGTGACTCCAGGTTCTTATACTTCTGCACCATCACACTCCTGTAGCTGTGGGAAGGCACAGCCTCAACCAGTGACACCAGGTTAATATATTTCTCCAACATCACACTCCTGTAGCTATAAATGGAAACAGCCTGACCCACTGACACCTTGTTACTCTAATTCTCCACCATTATACTCTGTAGCTGTGGGAGGGGACAGCTTCACTCTTGACACCAATTTCCTCTAGTTCTCCACCATCACACTCCTGTAGCTGTGGGAGGAAACAGCCCCACCCAGTGGCACCAGGTTCTTGTAATTCTCCAATATCACACTCCTGCAGCTATGGGAGGAAACAGTCTGACCCAATTACTCCACTTCTATATTTCTCCACCATCACACTCCTGTAGTTGTGGGAGGGAACAGCCTCACCCAGTGACCCCAGGTTCCTGTAGTTCTCCAGCATTACACTTCTGTAGCTGTGGGAGGGAACAGCCTCACCCATTGACACCAGGTTCCTATAGTTCTCCACCCGCAGACTCCTGTAGCTGTGGGTGGGGACAGCCTCACCTAGTGATAGCATGTTCCTATAGTTTCCCAGCAACACACTCCTGTAGCTGTGGGAAGAAAGAACCACATTCAGTGACATGTGTATCCTATAGTTCTCTGCCGTCACACTCCTACGTCTCTGGGAGAGGACAGTCTCACGCACTGACAACAGGTTCCTATGGATCTCAACCATCATACTCCTGTAACTGTGGCAAGGGACAGCCTCAACCTTGACACCATGTTCCTATAATTCTTTATCATCACACTCCTGTAGCTGTGGGAATGGACAGCCTCTTACAGTGACACCAGATTCCTCCAGTTCTCCAGCATGACAATCCTGTCCCTATGGGAGGGAACAGCCTAAACAGTGACATCAGGTTCCTTTGGTCCTTTTGCATCAATCTCCTATACCTGTTGGACAGAACATCCTCATCAGTGACCAGGTTCCCATAGTTCTCCAGCATCACACTCTTGTATGTGAGAGGGGACAGCCTCACCCATAACACTGTTTCCTGTAGTTCTCCAACATCACACTGCTATAGCTGTGGTAGTGGACAGGCTCACCAGGTGACACCAGGGTCCTGTAGTTCTTCAGTATCAAACTCCTGTACCTGTGGGAGTGGAAAGTCTCACCGAGTACCACCAGGTGCCTCTAGTTCTTTAGCATCACTGTCCTGTACTGTGTGAGAGGACAGCCTCACCCAGTGACACTAGGTTCATTAGGTTCTCCAGCATCACACTTCTGTCGCTGTGGAAGGGGACAGCCTCACCAGGCTCCTGTTTTTTCTAGCATAACACACCTGTAGTTTTGGGAGGAAACAGACTCACCAGTGACATCAGGTTCCTATAGTTCTCCACCGTCACACACCTGTAGCTTTGGAAGTAGACAGCCTCAGCAGGTGACACCAGGTTCCTATAAATCTCCAGCATTAGACTCCTGTAACTGTGGGAAAACATAGCCTCATGCAGTGACATCACGTTACTCTAGTACTCCAGCATCACACTCCAGGAGCTGTGAAAGTGAACAGCCTCAACGAGTGACACCAGGTTCCTATGGTTCTATAGCATCACACTCCTGTAGCTGTAGGAGGGGACAGCCCAACCCAGTGACATTTGGTTCCTATAGTTCTCCACCATCACACTCCTGTAGCTGTGGGAGGGAACAGCCTCACCCAGTGTCACCAGGTTCCTCTAGTTCTCCATCATCACACTCCTGTAACTCTGGGAGGTGACTACCTTACCCAGTGACACCAAGTTTCTGTAGTCTCCACCATCACACCCCTGTAGCTGTAAGAGGAGTCAGCCTCACCAAGTGACACCAGGTTCTTATAGTTGTCAGCATCATACTTCTTTAGTTGTGAGAGAAAATACCCTCAACCAGTGACACCAGGTTCCTGTAGTTCTCCAGCATCACACTCTGTAGCTGTGGAAGGGGACAGTCTCACCCTGTGACTCCAGGTTCCTATATTTCTTCACCATCACACTCCTGTACCTGTGGGAAGGAATAGCCCCAACCAGTGACACCACGTTAATATATTTCTCCAACATCACACTCCTGTAGCTATAAACAGATATAGCCTCACCCAGTAACACCATGTTACTCTAGTTCTCCACCATTAGACTCTGTAGTTGTGGAGGGGACAGTTTCATTCTTGACAACAGTTTCCTATAGTTCTCCACCATCACACTCCTGTAGCTGTGGGAGGAAAGAGCCCCACCCAGTGGCACCATGATCCTGTAGTTCTCCAACATCACACTCCTGTAGCTATGGGAGGAAACAGTCTCACCCAGTGACTCCAGTTATTATATTTCTCCACCATCACATTCCTGTAGTTGGGGGATGGAACAGCCTCAACCAGTGACCCCAGGTTCCTGTAGTTCTCCAGCATTACACTTCTGTAGCTGTGGGAGGGAACAGCCTCATCCATTGACACAAGGATCCTATAGTTCTCCATCATCAAACTCCTGTAGCTGTAGGTGGGGACAGCCTCACCCAGTGATACCAGGTTCCTTTAATTTTCCAGCAACACACTCCTGTAGCTGTGGCAAGAAATAGCCACACGCAGTGACATGAGAATCCTGTAGTTTTCCACCATCACACTCCTGGGGATCTGGGAGGGGACAGGCTCAACCACTAACACCAGGTTCCTATGGATCTCAACCATCACACTCCTGTAACCTGGGGAGGGGACAGCTTCACCATGTGATGCCAGTTTCCTGTACTTCATTAGCATCACACTCCTGTAGCCATGGAAGTGAAAAGCCACATCTAGTGATACCAGATTCCTCTAGTTCTCCAGCATGACAGTCCTGTAACTGTGGGAGGGAACAGCCTAAACAGTGACATCAGGTTCCTGTAGTTCTTTTGCATCAAATTCCTATACCTGTTGGACAGAATGGCCTCGCCAGTGACCAGGTTCCTATAGTTGTCAAGCATAACACTTTTGTAACTGTGGGAAAAGAGAGCCTCACCCAGTGACATCAGATTACTCTAATTCTCCACCATCACACTCCTTTAGCTCGGGAGCAAACACCATCACACATTGACTCCAGGTTCTTATACTTCTTTGGGATCACACTCTAGTAGCTCTAGGAGAGGACAGCCTCACCCAGTGACACCAGGTTTCTCTAGTTCTATGATACCATGTTCCTGCAGTTCTCTGGCATCACACTCCTGTAGTTATGGGAGAATACAGCCTCACCCAGTGACACCAGGTTCCTCTGGTTCTCCAGCATCACACTCCTGTAGATGAGGGAGGGAACAGCCTCAACCAGTGATCCCAGTTTTCTATAATTCTCCAACATCACACTCCTGTAATCTGGGAGTTGGTAGTCTCACTCATGACACTAGGTACTTTTAGTATCCCTGCATCACACTCCTGTAGCTGTGGGAGGCGACAGCCACACCCAGTGACACCAAGTTCCTCAAGTTCTCCAGCAAGACACCCATGTAGCTGTGGGAGGGGACAGCCTCACCCAGTGACATCAGATTATTCTAGTTCTCCAGAATCATATTTCTTTAGCTGTGGGAGAGAACAGCCTCACCCAGTGACACCAGGTTCCAATAGTTCTCCACCATCACACATTTGTAGCTCTGAGAGTAGAGAGCCTCATCCATGACATGAGGTTCCTGTAGTTCTACAGCATCATACTCCTTTAGATGTGGGAGGGGCAGCCTCACCCAGTGACACAGGTTCCTCTAGTTCTCCTGCATCACACCCGTATAGCTGTGGGAGGAGACAGCCACACCAAGTGACATCAGGTTCCTGTAGTTCTCCACCATCACTCCTGTAGCTCTAGAAGTGGACAGCCTCGCTTATAACACCAGGTTCCTGTAGTTCTCCAGCATCATATTCTTGTAGATATGGGAGGGGACAGCCTCACCCAGTGACTCCAGGATTCTCTAGTTCTCCAGAATCACACTCTTGTAGCTGTTGTGGGGGACAGCCTCACTCAGTGACATCACGTTTCTGTTGTTGTGCACCATCACACTTTTGTAGTTTTTGGAGGAGACAACCACAGCCAGTGACACCAGGTACTTGTAGTTCTTCAGCATCACACTCCTGTGGATGTGGGAGGGGACAGCCTCACCCATTCATATCAAGTTCCTGTAGTTCTCCACTATCACACTCCTGTAGCTGTGGGAGAGGACAGTGTCACCCAGTAGCACCAGGTTCCTATACTTCTCCAGCATCACACTCTTGTATATGTGAGAGGGAGAGCCTCATCCATGACACCGGTTCCTGTAGTTCTCCACCAACACACTATTATACTTGAGGGAGTGAAGAGCCTCACCAAGTGACTCCAGGGTCCTGTACTTCTTCAGCATCAAACTCCTGTACCTGTGGGAGTACCACCAGGTGCCTCTAGTTCTTTAGCATCACTGTCCTGTACTATGTGAGAGGATAGTCTCACCCAGGGACACTAGGTAAATTTAGTTCTCCAGCATCACACTTCTGAAGCTGTGGAAGGAGACAACCTCACCCAGTAACACCAGGTTCCTGTTTTCTCCAGCATAACACATCTGTAGATTGGGGAGGAGACAGCCTCACCAGGTGACACCAGGTTCCTATAGATCTCCAGCATAGACTCCTGTAGCTGTGGGAAGACATAGCCTTGCCCAGTGATACCACATTACTCTAGTACTCCAAAATCACACTCCAGTAGCTTTGAAAATGAACAGCCTCACCAGGTGACACCAGGTTCCTATTATTCTGTAGCATCACTCTCCTGTAGCTGTAGGAGGGGACAGCCTCACCCAGTGACACCAGGTTCCTCTAGTTCTCCAGCATCACACTCCTGTAGCTGTGGGAGGGAACAGCCTCACCCAGTGACACCAAGTTTCTGTAGTTCTCCACCATCACACCCCTGTAGCTGTAAGAGGGAATACCCACACCAAGTGACACCAGGTTCCTATAGTTCTCAGCATCACACTCCTGTAGTTGTGGGAGAAAATAGCCTCACCAGTGAAACCACGTTCCTGTAGTTCTCCAATATCACTCTCTGTAGCTGTGGGAAAGGACAGCCTCACCCAATGACACAAGTTTCCTGATATTCTCCAGCTTCACACTACTGTAGCTATGGGAGGGAATAGCCTCTCCCAGTAACACCAGGTTCCTGTAGTTTTACAGCATCACACTCTGTAACTGTGGAAGGGGACAGCCTCACCCAGTGACTCAGGGTTCCTATACTTCTCCACCATCACTGTAGCTGTTGGAAGGGACAGACTCAACCAGTGGCAACAGGTTAATATATTGCTCCAACATCACACTCTTGTAGCTATAAATGGAAACATCCTCACCCAGTGACATCATGGTACTCTAGTTCTCCACCATTATACTCTGTAGCTGTGGTAGTGGACAGCTTCACTCTTGAAACCAGTTTCCTCTAGATCTCCACCTTACACTCCTATAGCTGTGGGAGGAAACATCCCCAAGCAGTGGCATCAGGTTCCTGTAGTTCTCCAACATCACACTCCTGTAGCTATGGGAGGGGACAAACTCAGCCAGTGACACCAGGTTCCTATACTTTTTCTACATCACACACCTGTACCTATTGGAGGGGACATTATCATCCAGTGCCACCAGGTTCCTCTAGTTCTTCAACATCACACTCTGGAGGCTGTGGGAAGAAACAGCCTCACCCAGTGATACTAGGTTCCTATCATTCTCCAACATCACACTCCTGTAGCTGTGGGAGGGGACAGCCTAACCAAGTGACACTAAGTTTCTATAGTTCTCCAGCATCACACTCCTGTACCTGTGTGAGGTGATAGTATCACCCAGTGACACCTGGTTCCTGTAATTCATTAGCATCACACTCCTGTAGTTGTGGGAGTGGACAGCCTCACCCAGTGCCACCAGGTTTCTGTACTTCTACACTATCACAGTCCTGATAGCTGTGGGAGGGTATCACCTCACCCAGTACCACCCGGTTCCTGTAGTTTTCCAGCATCACACTCCTGTTGCTGTGGGAGGGGACAGTTTTACCCAGTGACATCTGGTTCCTGTAGTTCTCCAGAATGACACTCCTGTAGCTGAGGGAGAAGACAGACTCCCCCAGTGATTTTAGATATCTCTAGTTTTCCAGGATCCCTCCTGTACCTGTAGGAGGGGACAGTCTCACCAAGGGACACCAGCTTCTTGTAGTTCTCCACAATCACACTCCTGTAGCTCTTGGAGGGGACAGCCTCAACAATGACACCAGGTTTCTATGGTTCTCCACCATCAAACTCCTATACCTGTGAAGGTGGACAGCCTCACACAGTGACAACAAGTTTCTCTAGTTCTCCAGAACCACACTCCCATAGTGTGAGTGGGGACAGTCTCACCCAGTGACACCAGGTTCCTATTGTTCTCCACCATCAAACTCCTACACCTGTGAAGGTGGACAGACTCACACAGTGACACCAGGTTTCTCTAGTTCTCCAGCATCACACTCCCATAGCTGTGAGTGAGGAAAGTCTCACCCAGTGACATCAGGTTCCTGTAGTTCTCCAGAATCACAATCCAGCCTCACCCAGTGACAACAGGTTCCTATAGTTCTCCATTGTCACACTACTCTAGCTGTAGAACAGAACACCCCCACCCAGTGATATCAGGTTACTATAGTTCTCCACCCTCACACTCCTGTATCTTTGGGAGGGATCAGCCTCACCCAGTGACACTAAGTCCCTATAGTTCTCCAGCATCATGCTCCTTAGCTATGGGAAGGGACAACGTCACCCAGTGACTCCAGATTCCTCTAGTTCTCCATCATCACACTCCTGTAACTGTGGAAGGAACGAGCCTCACCCAGTGACAACTAGTTCCTATAGTTATAAGCATCACACTCTTGTTTCTATGGGAGGGGACAGCCTCACCCAGTGATATCAGGTTCCTATAGTTCTCCACCATCACACTCCTGTAGTTGTGGGAGGAGACAGACTCACCCATTGAAACCAGGGTTCTATACTTCTCCAGCATCACACTCATGTAGCTTCTAGAGGGGACACCCTCAACAAGTGACACCAGTTTCTGTAGTTAACCAATATCACAATCCTTTAGGTGTGAAAGAAGACAGACTCACCCAGTGACACCAGGTTCTTATGGTTATCCAGCATAACATTCCTGTAGATGTGTAAAAGGACAGCGTACCAAGTGATACCAGGTTCTTGTAGTACTCAACAATCACACTCTGATAGCTATGGGTGGGGACAACCTCACCCACTGACACCAGGTTTCTGTAGTTCTCCAGCATCACACACCTGTAGCTGTGGTGGGACATACTCACAATGTGACACCAGGTTCCTATAGATCTCCAGCATCACACTCCTGTAGCTCTGGAAGGAAACAGCCTCACTCCATGACACCAGGTTCCTGTAGTTTTCCACCATCACACGCCTGTAGTTGTAAGAGGGGACAGCCTCACTGACTGACACCAGGTTCCCATGGTTCTCCACAATCTCACTCCCATAATGATGGGAGAGGACAGCCTGACCCATTGAAGCCAGAATCCTCTAGTTCACCAGAATCATACTCCTATTGTTGTGGGAGAAAACAGCCTCACCTAGTGACATCAGGTTCCTGTAGTTCTACAGCATCACACTCTGGTACCTCTGGGAGGGGACAGCCTCACCCATTGACACCAGATTCCTGTAGTTCTCCACCATCACACTCTGTAGCTGTGGCAACAATAGCCTCACCCAGTGATATCAAGTTGCTATAATTCTCCACAATCACAATACTGTAGGTGTGGGAGGAATCAGCCTCACCCAGTGATACCAGGTTCCTCTAGTTCACTACAATCCCACTACTGTAGCTGTGGGAGGAAACAGCCTCACCCAGTTATCAGGTTACTATAGTTCTCCACAATCACACTCTTGTAGCTGTGGGATGAAACAGCCTCATACAGTAACACAAGGTTCCTCTAGTATCCCACCATCACACTACTGTAGCTGTGGGAAAAGAAAGCCTCACCAAGAGACACCAGATTTTTATAGTTCTCCAGCATCAATTACTATACCAGTGGGAGGAGACTGACACACCCAGTGACAGTAGTTTCCTGTAATTGTCAGCATCATACTACTGTACATGTTGGAGGGAACAGCCTCACCCTGTGACATCAGGTTCCTATTGCTCTGCACCATCACACACTGTAGCTGTGGGAGGAGACAGCCTCACCAAGTGACACCAGGTCTCCATACTTCTCCACCATCATACTCCTGTAGCTGTGGGAGTGGACAGCCTCACCAGCTGACACCAGGTTACTATAGTTTCAACTATACAACTCCTTTAGCTGTGGAAGAAGACAATCTCACCATGTGGGAGAGGACAGCCTCATTTAGTGACACCAGGTTCCTATAGTTCTCCAGCAACAAACTCCTGTGCCCTTGGGAGCGAAAAGCCTCACCAAATGAGACCAGGGTCCTATGGTCTCCACCATCATACTCCTGTAGTTCTGTGAGGGGAAAGCCTCACCCAGTGACACCAGGATCCAGTAGATCTTCACAATTACACTCTTACAGCTGTAGGAGGGGCAGCCTCACCCAGTGACACCAGGTTTCTGTATTTCTCCACCATCACACTCATGTAGCTGTGGGAATGGACAGCCTCACCCAATGACATCAGGTTCCTATAGTTCTCCATCTCACTCTTGTAACTGAGTGATGGTCAACCTCACACAGTGACTCCAGGTTCCGAATGTTCTCTAGTATCACAATCCTGTACTTGGCGGAGGATACAGCCTCATAAAATGATATCAGGTTCCTATAGTTCTCCAGCAACACACTTTTGTCCCTGTGGGAAAACACACCCTCAACAGTGACATCAGGTTCATCTAGTTCTCCAGCATCACACCCCTGTAGCTGCTGGAGGGTACAGACTCTCCAAGTGTAACACCAGGTTCCTATGGCTCGCCACTATAACACTCCTGTAGCTGTGAGAGCAGACAGCCTCACCCAGTGACACCAGGTTTCTATAGTTCTCCAGCATCACACTCCTTTACCTGTGAGAGGGGACAGTGTCACCCAGTGACATCAGTTTCCTGTAGTTCTTTAGTATCACACTCCTGTAGCTGATGGAGGGAACAGCCTCACCAGTGAAATTAGTTCCTGTAATTCTAAAGCATCACACTCATGTGGCTGTGGGAGAGGATACCCTCAACTCCTGACTCCAGGTACCTATTGTTCTCCAGCATCACACTCCCTTAGCTGTGAAAGGAAAAACACTCACCCCGTGACACCAGGTTACTGTAGTTCTCCTCAACCACACTCCTGTAGCTCTGGAAGTAGACAGCCTCACCCAAGACACCAGGTTCCTCTAGTTCTCCAGCATCACACTCCTGTAGCTGTGGGAGTGGACAGCCTCACCCAGTGACACCAGGGTCCTGTAGTTCTCCAGCATCAAACTCCTGTAGCCATGGGAGGGGACAGTCTCACAGAGTGCCACCAGGTCCTCTAGTTTATTAGCATCACACTCCTGTTCTGTGCGAGGGGACAGCCCCACCCAGTCACACTAGGTTCCTTTGGTTCTCCACCATCACACTGCTATAGCTGTTGGAGGGGACAACCTCATCCAGTGACATCAGGTTACAATTGTCCTGCACCATCACACACTGTAGCTATGGGAGGAGACAGCCTCACCAAGTGACACCAGGTTTCTATAGTTCTCCACCATCATGCTCCTGTAGCTGTGGGAGTGGACAGTCTCACCCAGTGACACCAGGGTTCTGTGGTTCCCCAGCATCACACTCCTATAGCTGTGGGGGTGGAGAGACTCAACCAGTGACACCAGGATTCTCTAGATCTCCAGCATCACACTATTGTAGCTGTGAAGGTGACAGCCTCATCCAGTGACACCAGGTCCTAGAGTTCTACAGCATCACACTCCTGGAGTTGTGGGAGGGTACAGCCTCAACCAGTGACATCAGGTCCTGTAGTTCTCCAGAAACATACTCCTGTAGCATTACAAGGAAAGAGCCTCACCTAGTGACACAGATTCCTGTAGTTCTCCAGCATCACACTCCTGTAGCTGTGGAGGAGACAGCCTCATCCAGTGACACCAGGTTCATACAATTCTCCACCATCAAACACCTGTAGATCTGGGAGTGGACAGCCTCACCCATGACACCAGGTTCCTATATTTCTCCAGCATCACTTTCCTGTAGCTGTGGGAGTTCACAGCCTCACCCACTGACACCAGGTTCCTATAGTTTCAACTATAAAACTCCTGTAGCTGTGTAAGGGGACAGTCTCACCAATGACACCAGGTTAATATAGTTTTCCAACATCACACTTCTGTAGTTCTGAAGAGAAACAGCCTCGCCGAGTGACATCAGGTTCCTATAGTTTTCCAGCATCACACTTTTGTGATGTGGGAGGGGACAGCCTCATTTAGTGACCCAGGTTCCTATAGTTCTCCAGCATCATACTCCTGTACCTGTGGAAGTGAACAGCCTCTCCTAGTGACACCAGGTTCCTATGGTTCTTCGCCATCATACTCCATAGCTCTGGGAGGGGAAAGCCTCACCCATTGACACCAGGTTCCAGTAGTTCTTCACCATTACACACTTGTAGCTGAAGGAAGGGACAACCTCACCCAGTGACACCAGGTTTCTGTAGTTCATGTAGCTGTGGGAATGGACAGCCTTACCCAATGACATCAGGTTCCTATAGTTCTCCATCACACTCCTGTAACTGAGTGATGGTCAAGCTCACCCAGTGACTCCAGGTTCCTAAAGTTCTCTAGTATCACACTACTGTACTTGACGGATGATACAGCCTCATAAAATGATATAAGGTTCCTATAGTTCTCCAGCATCACACTTTTGTCCCTGTGGGAAGGGACACCCTCAACAGTGACATCAGGTTCATCTAGTTCTCCAGCATCACACCCCTGTAGCTGTTGGACGGGACAGCCTCACCAGCTGTGACACCAGGTTCCAATGGCTTGCCACTATTACACTCCTGTAGCTGTGAGAGCAGACAGCCTCACCCAGTGACACCAGGTTTCTATAGTTCTCCAGCATCACACTCCTTACCTGTGGGAAGGGTCAGCCTCAACCAGACACACCAGGTTACTCTGGTTTCCCACCATCACACTCCTGTAGCTGTGGGAGGAAACAGCATCACCCACTGACACTAGGTTTATATAGTTGTTCACCATTATACCCACTTACCCTTTGAAGGGGACAACCTCACTCAGTGACATCAGTTTCTTGTAGTTCTTTAGCATCATAATCCTATAGCTGAGGGAGGGGACAGCCTCACTCAGTGACATCAGGTTCCTAAAGTTCTCCTGCATCACACATCTGTAGCTGTGGGAGGGTACAGTCAAACCTAGGTACACCAGGTCCCTATAGTTCTCCAGCATCACACTTCAGTAGCTGTGGGAGTCGAAAGCCTAACCCAGTGACACCAGTTTCTTCTAATTTTCCACGATCCCACTTTTGTAGCTGTGAAAGGGAACAGCCTCTCCCAGTGACAACCAGTTCCTTGTCATTCTCCAGGATCACAATACTGTAGCTGTGAGAGAGGACAGCCCCACTCAGTGACATCAGGTTCCTGGTGTGAGAGGGGACATCCTCACCAACTGATATCAGGTTCCCTTAGTTTTCCAGCATCATATTCCTGTATCTGTGGGAGGGAACATCCTCACACAGTGACATGAGATTTCTAAACTTCTCCAACATCACACTCCTGTAGCTGTGGGAGGGGACAGCCTCTTCCAGTGACACCAGATTCCTGTAGTTCTCCAGCATCACACTCCTGTACCTGTGGAGGGGACAGCCTCATCCAGTGACACCAGGTTCATATAGTTTTCCACCATCAAACTCCTGTAGCTCTGGGCATGGACAGCCTCACCCATGAAACCAGGTTCTTGTAATTCTCCAGCATCACACTCCCGTAGCTGTGGGAGTGGACAGCCTCATCTAGTGACACCAGGTTTCTGTACATCTCCAGCATCACACCCATGTCGCTGTGAAAGGGGACAGCCTCATCCAGTAAAACCAGGTTTCTGTAGTTCTCCAGCATCACACTCCTGTAGCTGTGGGAGTGGACAGCCTCACCCAGTGACACCAGGGTCCTGTAGTTCTCCAGCATCAAACTCCTGTAGCTGTGGGAAACGACAGTCTCACCGAGTGCTACCACGTCCTCTAGTTTTTTAGCATCACACTCCTGTGCTGTGCGAGGGTACAGCCCCACACAGTGACACTAGGTTTCTTTGGTTCTCCACCATAACACTGCTATAGCTATTGGAGTGGACAACCTCACCAAGTGACATCAGGTTCCTATTGTTCTGCACCATCATACACTGTAGCTGTGGGAGTGGACAGCCTCACCAAGTGACACCAGGTTTCTATAGTTCTCCAGCATCATACTCCTGTAGCTGTGGGAGTGGACAGCCTCACCCACTGACACCAGGTTTCTATGGTTCCCCAGCATCATACTCCTGTAGCTGTGGGGATGGACAGAATCAACCAGTGACACCAGGTTTCTCTAGTTCTCCAGCATCACACTATTCTAGCTGTGAAAGGTGACAGCCTCACCCAGTGACACAAAGTTCCTAGAGTTCTCCAGCATAACACTCCTGGAGTTGTGGGAGGGTACAGCCTCTCCCAGTGACATCAGGTCCTGTAGTTCTCCAGCATCATACTCCTGTACCTGTGGGAGTGAACAGCCTCTTCCAGTGAGACCAGGTTCCTATGGTTCTCCACCATCATACTCCATAGCTCAAGGAAAGAGGCTCACCTAGTGACACAGATTCATGTAGCTCTCCAGCATCACACACCTGTAGCTGGGGAGGGGAAACCCTCATCCAGTGACATCAGGTCCTGTAGTTTTCCAGCATCAAACTCCTGTAGCTTGGAAGGAAAGAGCCTCACCCAGTGACACACATTCCTAAGTTCTCCAGCATCACACACCTGTAGCTGTGGAGGGGACAGCCTCATCCAGTGACACCAGGTTCCTATCGTTCTACAGCGACACACTCCTGGAGTTCTGGGAGTGTACAGCCTCACCAAGTGACAGCAGGTCCTGTAGTTCTCCAGCATCACACACCTGTAGCTGTGGAGGGGACAGCCTCATCCAGTGACACCAGGTTCTTATAGTTACCCACCATGAAACTCCTCTAGCTCTGTGAGTGGACAGCCTCACCCATGACGTCAGGTATCTCTAGTACTCAAGCATCACACCCGTGTAACTGTTAAAGAAGGCTGCCTCACCCAGTAACACCAGGTATCTAGTTCTCCAGCATCACACTCCTGTACCTGTGGGAGCGAACAGCCTCTTCCAGTGAGACCAGGTTCCTATGGTTCTCCACCATCATACTCCATAGCTCTGGGTGGGGAAAGCATCACCCATTGACACCAGGTTCCAGTAGTTCTTCACCATTACACACTTGTAGCTGTAGGAGGGGACAGCCTCACCCAGTGATACCAGTTTTCTGTAGTTCTCCACCATCACACTCAAGTAGCTGTGGGTATGGACAGCCTCACCCAATGACATCAGGTTCCTGTAGTTCTTCATCACACTCCTGTAACTGAGTGTTGGTCAACCTCACACAGTGACTCCAGGTTCCTAAAGTTCTCTAGTATCACACTCCTGTACGTCACAGAAAATACAGCCTCATAAAATGATATCAGGTTCCTATAGTTCTCCAGCATCACACTTTTGTCCCTGTGGGAAGGGACAGCCTCACCCAGTGACATCAGGTTCATCTAGTTCTCCAGCATCACACCCCTGTAGCTGTTGGACGTCACAGCCTCACCAGCTGTGACACCATGTTCCTATGGCTCACCACTATTACACTCCTGTAGGTGTGAGAGCAGACAGCCTCACCCAGTGACACCAGGTTTCTATGGTTCTCCAGCATCACACTCCTTACCTGTGGGAAGGGTCAGCCTCACACAGAGACACCCGGTTACTATGGTTTCCCTCCCTCACACTCCTGTAGCTGTGGGAGGAATCAGCATCACACACTGACACTAGGTTTATATAGTTGTTCACCATTATACCCCCTTACCCTTTGAAGGGGACAACCTCACTCAGTGACATCAGTTTCTTGAAGTTCTTTGGCATCGTAATCCTATAGCTGAGGAAGGGGACAGCCTCACTCAGTGACATCAGGTTCCTATAGTTTTCCAGCATCACACTCCTGTATCTGTGGGAGGGGACAGCCTCACCGAATTACATCATTCTTCTATACTTCTCCAACATCACACTCCTGTAGCTGTGGGAGGAAACAGCCTCACCCAGTGACATCAGGTCCTGTAGTTCTCTGGCATCATACTCCTGTAGCTCTCCAAGGAACGAGCCTCACCTAGTGACACAGATTCCTGTAGTTCTCCAGCATCACACACCTGTAGCTCACACACCTGTAGCTGTGGAGGGGACAGCCTCATCCAGTGACATCAGGTCCTGTAGTTCTCCAGCATCATTCTCCTGTACCTGTGGATGGGACACAATCAACCAGTGACACAAGGTTCATATAGTTCTCCACCATCAAACTCCTGTAGCTCTGGGAGTGGACAGCCTCACCCATGACACCAGGTTCCTGTAGTTCTCCAGCATCACACTCCTGTAGCTGTGGGAGTTCACAGCCTCACCCACTGACACCAGGTTCCTATAGTTTCAACTATAAAACTCCTGTAGCTGTGGAAGGGGGCAGTCTCACCAATGATACCAGGTTAATATAGTTTTCCAACATCACACTCCTGTAGCTCTGAAAAGAAACAGCCTTACCCTGTGACATCATGTTCCTATAATTTTCCAGCATCACACTTTTGTGATGTGGGAGGGGACAGCCTCAGTTAGTGACACCAGGTTCCTATAGTTCTCCAGCATCATACTCCTGTAGCTGTGGGAGCGAACAGCCTCTCCCAGTGAGACCAGGTTCCTATGGTTCTCCACCATCATACTCCATAGCTCTGGGAGGGGAAAGCCTCACCCATTGACACCAGGTTCTAGTTGTTCTTCACCATTACACTCCCGTAGCTGTGGGAGTGGACAGCCTCGCCCAGTGACACCAGGGTCCTGTAGTTCTCCACCATCAAACTCCTGTAGCTGTGGGAGGGGACAGTCTCACCAAGTGCCACCAGGTCCTCTAGTTTTTTAGCATCACACTCCTGTGCTGTCCGAGGGGACTGCCTCACCCAGTGACACTAGGATCCTTTGGTTCTCCACCATCACACTGCTATAGCTGTTGGAGGGGACAACCTCACCCAGTGACATCAGGTTCCTATCATTCTCCAGCATCCCACTTTTCTACCTGTGAAAGGGGACAGCCTCAACCAGTGCTACCTGGCTCTTCTATTTCTCCAGCATCACATTCCTGTATCTGTTGAAGGGGACAGTCACACCCAGTGACAACAGGTTCTTGTAGTTCTTTAGCATCACACACTCTAATTATGGGAGTAGATAGCCTCACCCATGACACCAGGGTCCTGTAGTTCTCCGGCATCACACTCTTGTAGCTGTGGGAGGTGACAATCTCACCCAGTGACACCAGGTTTCTGTAATTCTTTAGCATCACACTCCTGTAGCTGTGGGAGGGGACAGCCTCACCCAGTGACACCAGGTTCCTATGGTTCTCCATCATCACACTCCTGTAGGTGGTGTAGGGGACAGCCCCACCCAATGACACCAGGGTCCTATGGTTCTCCAGCATCACACTCCTGTACAAGGTGCACTGTCGGCTCTCATCCTCTCCTACTCCTCCTGGGAAATATTGACTGCCACATCTTTGAATGTTATCAAGTTCTGAAATGACACAAATATATTTTTGAGTAACCAACGCTCATGTCCACAAATAACTCTCAGGTGAAATTCTACAGTGTTTCAGTCCATGAAAGAGAATAAAAACTTACACACATTATATTACGAGTTGTGACCCAAATAGTACTTAGTGAAGTGCCAAGACACTCCATGTCTACAATGGTGGTGACCCATGCCTGGGCACTGTGAATATGGGGGGCCTCAGCACTAAACAAGGACATCAAGGAGGATCACAGACCTGCAATTGAATCTCCAAAACTGAAAGATCAAGAAAATCTAAATTGAATTTGTTCCTAACATAATCTATGGAATTTTGGTGGTTTTTGTGGGGAGGGAGGCACTGAATTGATATCACTGTTTGTTTTCTTAAACCTTAAGCAATACACTTAGAGTGCAGTGTTCTTGCACATTAAGTTCTATGCCTCACCCAGTGGTCGGTGCAGCACAGTAAGGCAGCACCAGCCGAGTGGGACATTCAACTGTGCACTGCATTTGTGATAGTAAAAGCAACCATCCTGTAAAACAACCTTGCCAAGGAGAAGGGTCGTGACTGGAGCAAGATGTTCTTTTTCTTTTGCTATAGAAACCTTTAAGAACACGGGACTACCTAATGGGGTATTGTTTCTGTAACTAGGGTAACGGGGCTCTGATTCTATAACTGGGGTGACTGGGCTAACTGTGATTGGTTAGGCTTCCCGCGGCTTGACTGCACTCTCCTGCTTCTGTAACCTGGCTGGCTTGCATTGGCTGGACCCCCGAACATCCCTTTTGCGGTTTTCAGGCTTGTAAGGAGCGCCCTTGCAATTGTTGGGGGCTGATCAGGGGAACAGCTTTATGTTCTGGTCGGTCACCACTTGTGTGCTTCAATAAAGGCTTGATTCAACTGTACGTGAGTGGTCTGGATGTCAGTTTAGGAAACCCCAGGACGAAGCTCTAACTATAAGACATTCGCATACAAGACAAGGAACACCAGACTACATCAAAATAGAACTGAAGAGCTGTGACTGGGTTTCTGAAAGAGCTAAATGTGTCAAGAGACAAACTAACATGCAGTTACTGTCACCAGCAGGTTCAAAGGAATTTTTAAAACTGACATTTTTCACCTGCGGGTTCATTCCCTTTGAAAGTAACAATCTTTTTTGTTTGTTTGTTTGTGGTGCTGGGGATTGACCCCAGGGCCTTGTGCATGCAAGGCAAGCACCCTCCCACTGAGCGACATCCCCAGCCCTTAACAATCTTCATCTCATGGCCTGATGTGCAAAACCATCAAGGATATTGATAACCATATAAAGACAAACCATGCAGACTTTTTAAATTGCACTTGAATAGTAATGTCCCCTTCATACTGGGGATTGAAACCAGGGATGCTTAACCCTTGAGCCACATTCCCAGCCCGTTTCATTTTTTATTTTAATACAGAGTTTCACCAAATTGTTTGGGGCCTCTCTTAGCTGCAGGCTCTTTGAACTTGCAGTCCTCCTGCCTCAGCCTCCCAGTCTCTGGGATTACAGGCATGGACCATCATGCTGCCTACGGAAACACTGATTTTTAGCACAAAGCTGATAAGATGCACTCAGCCTGTGGGACCGTGATGTCGTGATCTATGTCTGGTACCCATTCCCACTCGTTAGGTCTTTGATTCAGATGTGACACCCCCCCCACCACCACCAAAGTCTCATGTGTCAAAGGCCTGGTCCCAAGCTGCAGGTGCTATGGGGAGAGGGGTGGACCTTCAGGAGCAGGTGCTGTGGGAGGTAGTGGACCTTCAGGAGGCAAGGTCCTGTGGAAAGGGGCCAGGTCACTGGGGGGGGGGGGCGCATGTCCTTGAAGGAGACATTGGGACCTGGGCCTTTCCTCTTTCATTTTGCTTCCTGGTCAACATCAGATGAGAAGATTCCTCTGTTACTGGCCCAAACGCAGTAAGGGCAAAGCGACTATGAACTGAAATTTCTGAAACTATGAACCAAAATAAACTTCTTCTGTTTTAAGATGATTATCTCAGGTGTTTGTCTCAGCAATGGAAAGCTGACACACCATGTCCTAGCATGCAACCCAACATCCTTGATGTCATTAAAAGAGTCTCTTTTTTGTGGGGGAATGAATTCATTAAGAGTTTCCAGTCTGTAGGCTCAGGATGGAAGTAGTCACCTCGAAGATCAAGGCAAGACTGGGTTAGAACTTTTCAGCCACCAACCCCCAGGGACAAGAGAGGACCTGAAGGCCACTGGCCTGATGTATTACACTCACATAACACTGCCCCCACCACACCCAGAGGACAGACTCAGAGGTTCCCATGGCCCACCGGGAGCCGTTCCCGAGTGTGGCCCCCACAAAGTGGGCAGCTGCACCTCCTTCCCACACACCTCGCCCTGTGCATCTCTTTACCACGTAAAGTCCTTCATACTAAACAGGACAATGTGCTTCCCTGCGTTCTGTGAGCCACTCGAGCAGACTAACTGAATCCAAGGAGGGGGTGGGCATCCTGGTTTGGTCAGGACAGGGAAACAAACGAGGGCTTCTGACTGGCCTCCCGTAGCAGGAGGCCTGGGACCAGCCTCAGTGTGGGACCCGACACCAGCTCCAGGGAGAGAGCATCAGAGCGGAGTTGGATGAGAGGACCCTGCTGACGTCTGCTGCAGAGCTGAAAGGCTGCTGATGGGGATGAATCCCACACCTCCAGGCCACCAAGTCGTTGGAGAGGTGGGTAGAGAGACGTGAGAAGGGAGATAAGGGGAAGGAGACTAGAGCTCACTCCATCTCAGGTGACAAAAGGCCACTCCACTGGGGGAGAGGGAGACCCAGCCATAAAGCACCTGTGCCCTTCCCAGACCCGGTGGATTTTGCTCAGGTACTGATGGGAAATGTCCCAACATGGCAAAATCAGCTCAAGGGCACTAAGTGCAGCAGGAAACAGCAGTAAGTGCCCCAGGCACGTGGCCCCAGGAGGGACACCAGCCGAACCCCTGGCAATCCCTGTCTTGGGACAGCTTGCTCACAATCCCTCCATCATACCCTCACTGGGTAAATAGGCCCTTTTGCTTATCCTATGCCTCCTGATGGAAATCTTTCTTTGGAGAAGACAAGAAGTGAGGTATTAGTCACCCAGTTAAAAAGTGACCAGTCTTGTCAGAGCAGAGCAGGACACACTGACTATGCTGCTGCTGCTGTTCACAGGACTGTACAAGTCACACATATCTTTAGAAAAATGATCGTTTTTCCATAACTGTACATTTTTCAAGTCTCACTGAGAACCACTGGTATCCTGAAACCTACTTCTCACATTCTAGTTAGTTAGGAACTCATGACGCTGAGAACCACCACTTCACATATGCTAGAAGGTTAAAAATGAGACAGATTTATTTTTTCCTCATTCATTCATTCATTTATTCACTGTGGTACTTGGAGCTGAACCCAGAGGCACTCTATCATGAGTTACATCCGCATCCCTTTTTATTTTTTGACACAGGATCTTATTGAGTTATCCAGGCTGGTCTCACACTTGCAATCATCCTGCCTCAGCCTACCAAACAGCTGGCATTACAGGCATGCACACCGCACCTGACTGAGACAAATCTGTCCATGCAAGCAAAAACTGGTCAAACATATGTGATATAATTTCGTCATTATTCAGAAATAAATGTTTTGGATATTGCCACAGAAAATAAATTCATTTGTGTGTGATCTTGGTACTCATAGTATAATATTTTTTTATGTACGCTACCAGACTCTCCCCAATGTTTATATATATTTCCTATAGACATGCAAATCCATTAGGTTCTATTTTTAAAACTGATCAAGTAAATTCAAGTTGATAGTATTTGAAGAACTTGCATTTTTCTCTTAGAAGAAAACCATTTATTGCAAGGTATCAGGTGACTTATGGAACTGCTAGGAGAAATTAGGTTTGGATGCTAAACAAAAAAAAAAAAGAAGCCAAAACATTTGGAGGCATAGCATTCACAACCTCCTGGGTACCTGTGGCGATATCCACAGAACCACCAAAAGAAAAGATCTTTCAGGGTACAGTAGTGCATGCCTACAATCCCAGAAACTCAGGGGGCTGAGGCAGGAGGATCACATGTTCAAGGCCAGCCTCAGCAACGTAGCTGTCTCAAAATAAAAAGGGCTGGGCATATGACACAGAGGTAGAGCACCTCCAGATTCAATCCCCAGTACTCAAAAAAAAAAAAAAGCCAAATTATATCAATATCATTTTATCCAAAAAGCTCATTTCCAGATTAACCAAAGCTGAGCACCGAAAACGTAAGGAGACCTGCACAAGAGTCCCGCCACAGTTCCTAAGAAGAAATAAACTGCCCGATGAACAGGTTAACCATAAAATCCCGTGTCCCTGATAACTCCCTCAGCTTTCCACACAGAAGCTCTCAGTCGTCTTCACACACACCCACAGAACCACACCTGGCCACCCCACACAGAGGCTCTCAAGTGTCTTCACACACACCCACAGAACCACACCTGGTCACCCCACACAGAGGATCTCAGTGTCTACACACAGCCACAGAACCACACCTGGCCACCCCACACAGAGGCTCTCAGGTGACTTCACACACACCCACAGAACCACACCTGGCCACCACACACAGTGGCTCTCAGTCATCTTCACACACACCCACAGAACCACAACTGGCCACCCCACACAGAGGCTCTCAGTCCTCTTCACAAACCCACAAAACCACACCTGGCCACTCCACACAGAGGTTCTCAGTCGTCTTCACAAACACCCACAGAACCACACCTGGCCACCCCACACAGAGGCTCTCAGGTGCCTTCATACACCCACAGAACCACACGTGGCCACCACACACAGAGACTCTCAGGTGTCTTCACACACACCCACAGAAACACACCTGGCCACACGACACAGAGGCTCTCAGGTGTCTTCACACAAACCCACAGAACCACACCTGGCCACCCCACACAGAGGCTCTCAGGTGTCTTCACACACACCCACAGAACCACACCTGTCCACCCCACAAGGAGGCTCTAAGTCCTCTTCACACACACCAACAGAACCACACCTGGCCACCCCACAGAGAGGCTCTCAGTCCTCTTCACAAACCCACAAAACCACACCTGGCCACTCCACACAGAGGCTCTCAGTCGTCTTCACAAACACCCACAGAACCACACCTGGCCACCCCACACAGAGGCTCTCAGGTGCCTTCATACACCCACAGAACCACACGTGGCCACCCCACACAGAGGCTCTCAGTGCTCTTCACACACGCACAGAACCACACCTGGCCAACCCACACAGAGGCTCTCAGTCGTCTTCACACACACCTACAGAGACACACTTGGCCACCCCACACATAGGCTCTCAGTCGTCTTAACACACACCCACAGACCACACCTGTCCACCCCACACACAGTCTCTCAGTCGTCTTCACACACCCACAGAACCACACCTGGCCAACCCACACAGAGGCTCTCAGTCGTCTTCACACACACCCACAGAACCACACCCGGACACAACACACAGAGGCTCTCAGTCGTGTTCACACACACCCACAGAACCACACCTGGCCACCCCACACAGAGGCTCTCAGGTGTATTCACACACACCCACAGAACCACACCTGGCCACCCCACACAGAGGCTCTCAAGAGTCTTCCCACACACCCACAGAACCACAACTGGCCACCCCACACAGAGGCTCTCAGTCGTCTTCACACACAACCACAGAACCACAACTGGCCACCCCACACAGAGGCGCTCAGTCGTGTTCACACACACCCACGGACCACACCTGGTCACCCCACAGAGAGGCTCTCAGTCGTCTTCACACACACCCACAGAACCACACCTGGCCACCCCACACAGAGACTCTCAGTCATCTTGACACACACCCATAGAACCACACCTGGCCACCCCACAGAGAGGCTCTCAGTCGTCTTCACACACAACCACAGAACCACAACTGGCCACCCCACACAGAGGCGCTCAGTCGTGTTCACACACACCCACGGACCACACCTGGTCACCCCACAGAGAGGCTCTCAGGTGTCTTCACACACCCACAAAACCACACCTGGCCACCCAACACAGAGACTCTCAGATGTCTTCACACACACCCACAGAACCACACCTGGCCACCTGACACAGAGGCTTTCAGGTGTATTCACACACACCCACAGACCACACCTGGCCATATCACACACAGGCTCTCAGTCATGTTCACACACACCCACAGAACCACACCTGGACACCCGACACAGAGGCTCTCAGTGGTCTTTACATACAACCACAGAACCATACCTGACCACCCCATTAGAGGCTATCAGGAATGTTCCACACACCCACAGAACCACACCTGGCCACCCCACACAGAGGCTCTCAGGTGTCTTCACACACACCCACAGAACCACACCTGGCCACCCCACACAGAGGCTCTCAGTCGTCTTCACACACACGCACAGAACCACACCTGGCCACCCCACACACAATCTCTCAGTCGTCTTCATACACACCCACATAACCACACCTGGCCACCCCACACAGAGACTCTCAGTCGTCTTCACACACACCCATAGACCACACCTGGCCACCCCACACAGAGGCTATCAGGTGTCTTCACACACACCCACAGAACCACACCTGGCCACCCCACACAGAGGCTCTCAGGTGTCTTCACACACACCCACAGAAACACACCTGGCCACCCCACACAGAGGCTCTCAGGTGTCTTCACACACACCCCCAGAACCACACCTGGCGACCAATAGAGACTCTCAGGCGTCTTCACACACACCCACAGAACCACACCTGGCCACCCCACACTGAGGCTTTCAGTCATCTTCACACACACCCACAGAACCACACCTGGCCACCCCACACAGATGCTCTCAGTGGTCTTCACATAAACCCACAGAACCACACCTGGCCACCCCACACAGAGGCTCTCAGGTGTCTTCATACACACCCACAGAACCACACCTGGCCACTCCACACAGAGGCGCTCAGTCGTCTTCACACACACCCACAGAACCAAACCTGGCCACCCAACACAGAGGCACTGAGGTGTCTTCACACACACCCACAGAACCACACCTGGCCACCCCACACAGAGGCTCTCAGTCGTCTTCACACACACCCACAGAACCACACCTGGCCACCCCACACAGAGGCTCTCAGTCGTCTTCACACACACCCACAGAACCACACCTGGCCACTCCACACAGAGGCGCTCAGTCGTCTTCACACACACCCACAGAACCACACCTGGCCACCCCACACAGAGGCTCTCAGGTGTATTCACACACACCCACAGAACCACACCTGACTACCCCACACAGAGGATCTAAGGTGTATTCACACACACCCACAGAACCACACCTGACTACCCCACACAGAGGCTCTCAGGTGTATTCACACACACCCACAGAACCACACCTGACTACCCCATACAGAGGCTCTCAGGTGTCTTCACACACACTCACAGAACCACACCTGGCCAGCCCACACAGAGGCTCTCAGTCGTCCTCACACACACCCACAGAACCACACCTGGCCAGCCCACACAGAGGCTCTCAGTCGTCCTCACACACACCCACAGACCACACCTGGTCACCCCACACAGAGACTCTCAGATGTCTTCATGCACACCAACAGAACCACACTTGGGAACCCCACACAGAGGCTCTCAGTCGTCTTCACACACACCCACAGAACCACACCTGGCCACACCACACAGAGGCTCCCAGTCGTCTTCACACACACCCACAGAACCACACCTGGCCAGCCCACAGAGGGGCTCTCAGTCGTGTTCACACACACCCACAGAACCACACCTGGCCACCCCACACAGAGGCTCTCAGGTGTATTCACACACACCCACAGAACCACACCTGACTACCCCACACAGAGGATCTAAGGTGTATTCACACACACCCACAGAACCACACCTGACTACCCCACACAGAGGCTCTCAGGTGTGTTCACACACACCCACAGAACCACACCTGACTACCCCATACAGAGGCTCTCAGGTGTCTTCACACACACTCACAGAACCACACCTGGCCAGCCCACACAGAGGCTCTCAGTCGTCCTCACACACACCCACAGACCACACCTGGTAACCCCACACAGAGACTCTCAGATGTCTTCATGCACACCAACAGAACCACACTTGGGAACCCCACACAGAGGCTCTCAGTCGTCTTCATGCACACCCACATAACCACAACTGGAACCCCACAGAGAGGCTCTCAATCGTCTTCACACACACCCACAGAACCACACCGGGCCACCCCACACAGAGGCTCTCAGTCGTCTTCACACACTCCCAGAGAACCACACCTGGACACCCCACACAGAGGCTCTCAGGTGTCTTCCCACACACCCACAGAACCACACCTGGCCACCCCACACAGAGGCTCTCAGTCGTCTTCACACACACCCACAGAACCACACCTGGCCACCCCACACAGAGGCTCTCAGGTGTCTTCACACACACCCACAGAACCACACCTGGACACCCCACACAGAAACTCTCAGTCGTCTTCACACACACCCACAGACCACACCTGGTCACCCCACACAGAGGCTCTCAGTTTTCTTCACACACACCCACAGACCACACCTGGTCACCCCACACAGAGGCTCTCAGTCATGTTCACACAGACCCACAGAACCACACCTGGTCACCCCACACAGAGGCTCTCAGTTTTCTTCACACACACCCACAGACCACACCTGGTCACCCCACACAGAGGCTCTCAGTCATGTTCACACACACCCACAGAACCACACCTGGGAACCCCACACAGAGGCTCTCAGTCGTCTTCATACACACCCACAGAACCACAACTGGCCACCCCACACTGAGGCTCTCAGGTGTTTTCACATACACCCACAGACCACACCTGGTCACCCCACACAGAGGCTCTCAGTTTTCTTCACACACACCCACAGAGACACACCTGGCCACCCCACACAGAGGCTCTAAGGAGTCTTCACACACACCCACGGACCACACCTGGTCACCCCACAGAGAGGCTCTCAGTCGTCTTCACACACAGCCACAGAACCACACCTGGCCACCCCACACAAAGACTCCCAGTCGTCTTCACACACACCCATGGAACCACACCTGGCCACCACACTGAGGCTCTCTGGTGTCTTCACACACCCACAGAACCACACGTGGCCACCCCAAAAAGAGACTCTCAGGTGTCTTCACACACACCCACAGAACCACACCTGGCCACCCCACACAGGCTCTCAGGTGTCATCACACACACCCACAGAACCACACCTGGCCACCCCACACAGAGGCTCTCAGGTGTCTTCACACACAACCTCAGAATCACACCTGGCCTCCCCACACAGAGGCTCTCAGTCGTCTTCACACACACCCACAGAACCACCCCTGGCCACCCCACACAGAGGCTATCAGTCGTCTTCACACACACCAACAGACCACACCTGGTCACCCCACACACAGGCTCTCAGGTGTCTTCACACACACCCACAGATCCACACCTGGCCACCCCACACACAGGCTCTCAGTCGTCTTCACACACACCCACAGAACCACACCTGGCCACCCCACACAGAGGCTCTCAGGTGTCTTCACACACAACTTCAGAACCACACCTGGCCTCCCCACACAGAGGCTCTCAGGTGTCTTCCCACACACCCACAGAACCACACCTGGCCACCCCACACAGAGGCTCTCAGGTGTCTTCACACACAACCTCAGAACCACACCTGGCCTCCCCACACAGAGGCTCTCAGTCGTCTTCACACACACCCACAGAACCACCCCTGGCCACCCCACACAGAGGCTATCAGTCGTCTTCACACACACCAACAGACCACACCTGGTCACCCCACACACAGGCTCTCAGGTGTCTTCACACACACCCACAGAACCACCCCTGGCCACCCCACACAGAGGCTCTCAGTCGTCTTCACACACACCCACAGAACCACCCCTGGCCACCCCACACAGAGGCTATCAGTCGTCTTCACACACACCAACAGACCACACCTGGTCACCCCACACACAGGCTCTCAGGTGTCTTCACACACACCCACAGATCCACACCTGGCCACCCCACACACAGGCTCTCAGTCGTCTTCACACACACCCACAGAACCACACCTGGCCACCCCACACAGAGGCTCTCAGGTGTCTTCACACACAACCTCAGAACCACACCTGGCCTCCCCACACAGAGGCTCTCAGTCGTCTTCACACACACCCACAGATCCACACCTGGCCACCCCACACAGAGGATCTAAGGTGTATACACCCACCCACAGAACCACACCTGGCCACCCCACACAGAGGATCTAAGGTGTATACACCCACCCACAGAACCACACCTGGCCACCCCACACAGAGGATCTCAGTCGTCTTCACACACACCCACAGAACCACACCTGGCCAGCCGACACAGAGGCTCTCAGTCGTCTTCACACACACCCACAGAACCACACCTGGCCACCCCACACAGAGGCTCTCAGTCGTATTCACACACACCCACAGACCACACCTGGTCACCCCACACAGAGGCTCTCAGGTGTCTTCATGCACACCCACAGAACCACACCTGGCCACCCCACACAGAGGCTCTCAGGTGTCCTCCCACACACCCACAGAACCACACCTGACCACCCCACACAGAGGCTCTCAGGTGTCTTCACACACACCCACAGAACCACACCTGGCCACCCCACACATAGGCTCTCAGGTGTCTTCCCACACACCCACAGAACCACACCTGGCCATACCACACACAGGCTCTCAGTCATGTTCACACAGACCCACAGAACCACACCTGGCATACCACACACAGGCTCTCAGTCATGTTCACACACACTCACAGAACCACACCTGGGAACCCCACACAGAGGCTCTCACTCGTCTTCATACACACCCACAGAACCACAACTGGCCACCCCACACTGAGGCTCTCAGGTGTCTTCACATACACCCACAGAACCACACCTGGACACCCCACACAGAAACTCTCAGTCGTCTTCACACACACCCACAGAGACACACCTGGCCACCCCACACATAGGCTCTCAGGTGTCTTCCCACACACCCACAGAACCACACCTGGCCATACCACACACAGGCTCTCAGTCATGTTCACACAGACCCACAGAACCACACCTGGCATACCACACACAGGCTCTCAGTCATGTTCACACACACCCACAGAACCACACCTGGGAACCCCACACAGAGGCTCTCACTCGTCTTCATACACACCCACAGAACCACAACTGGCCACCCCACACAGAGGCTCTCAGGTGTCTTCACATACACCCACGGACCACACCTGGTCACCCCACACAGAGGCTCTCAGTCGTCTTCACACACAGCCACAGAACCACACCTGGCCACCCCACACAGAGGCTCTAAGGAGTCTTCACACACACACACAGAACCACAACTGGCCACCCCACACAGAGGCTCTCAGTCGAGTTCACACACACCCACGGACCACACCTGGTCACCCCACACAGAGGCTCTCAGTCGTCTTCACACACAGCCACAGAACCACACCTGGCCACCCCAAACAAAGACTCTCAGTCGTCTTCACACACACCCATGGAACCACACCTGGCCACCACACTGAGGCTCTCTGGTGTCTTCACACACCCACAGAACCACACGTGGCCACCCCAAAAAGAGACTCACAGGTGTCTTCACACACACCCACAGAACCACACCTGGCCACCCCACACAGAGGCTCACAGGTGTCTTCACACACACCCACAGAACCACACCTGTCCACCCCACAAGAAGGCTCTCAGTCGTCTTCACACATACCCACAGAACCACACCTGGCCACCCCACACAGAGGCTCTCAGGTGTCTTCCCACACACCCACAGAACCACACCTGGCCATACCACACACAGGCTCTCAGTCATGTTCAACACACCCACAGAACCACACCTGGCCACCCCAAACAGAGGCTCTCAGTCATCTTCACACACACCCACAGAACCACACCTGGCCACCCCATACAGAGGCTCTCAGGTGTCTTCCGACACACCCACAGAACCACACCTGGCCACCCCACACAGAGGCTCTCAGTCGTCTTCACACACACCCACAGAACCACACCTTGCCACCCCACACAGAGGCTCTCAGGTGTCTTCCCACACACCCACAGAACCACACCTGGCCATACCACACACAGGCTCTCAGTCATGTTCACACAGACCCACAGAACCACACCTGGGAACCCCACACAGAGGCTCTCAGTCGTCTTCACACACACCCACAGAACCACACCAGGCCAGCCCACTGAGGAGCTCTCAGTCATCCTCACACACACACACAGAGACACACCTGGCCACCCCACACAGAGGCTCTCAGGTGTCTTCACACACACCCACAGACGACACCTGGTCACCCCACACAGAGGCTCTCAGTTTTCTTCACACACACACACAGAGACACACCTGGCCACCCCACACAGAGGCTCTCAGGTGTCTTCACACACACCCACAGAACCACACCTGGCCATACCACACATAGGCTCTCAGTCATGTTCACACAGACCCACAGAACCACACCTGGGAACCCCACACAGAGGCTCTCAGTCGTCTTCACACACACCCACAGAACCACACCAGGCCAGCCCACTGAGGAGCTCTCAGTCATCCTCACACAGACCCACAGAACCACACCTGGGAACCCCACACAGAGGCTCTCAGGTGTCTTCACACACACCCACAGAAGACACCTGGTCACCCCACACAGAGGCTCTCAGTTTTCTTCACACACACACACAAAGACACACCTAGCCACCCCACACTGAGGCTCTCAGGTGTCTTCACATACACCCACAGAACCACACCTGGCCACCCCACACAGAGGCTCTCAGTCGTCTTCACACACACCCACAGAACCACACCAGGCCAGCCCACTGAGGAGCTCTCAGTCATCCTCACACACACACACAGAGACACACCTGGCCACCCCACACAGAGGCTCTCAGGTGTCTTCACACACACCCACAGAAGACACCTGGTCACCCCACACAGAGGCTCTCAGTTTTCTTCACACACACACACAAAGACACACCTAGCCACCCCACACAGAGGCTCTCAGGTGTCTTCACACACACCCACAGAACCACACCTTGCCACGCCACACAGAGGCTCTAAGGAGTCTTCACACACACCCATAGAACCACACCTGGCCACCCCACACAGAGGCTCTCAGTCGAGTTCACACACACCCACGGACCACACCTGGTCACCATACACAGAGGCTCTCAGTCGTCTTCACACACACCCACAGAAACGCACCTGGCCACCACACTGAGGCTCTCTGGTGTCTTCACACACCCACAGAACCACACGTGGCCACCCCACAAAGAGAATCTCAGGTGTCTTCACACACACCCACAGAACCACACCTGGCCACCCCACACAGAGGCTCTCAGGTGTCTTCACACACACCCACAGAACCACACCTGGCCACCCCACACAAAGGTTCTCAGGTGTCTTCACACTCACCCACAGAACCACACCTGGCCACCCCACACAGAGGCTCTCAAGTGTCTTCCCACACACCCACAGAACCACACCTGGCCACCCCACACAGAGGCTCTCAGTCCTCTTCACACAAACCCACAGATCCACACCTGGCCACCCCACACAGAGGCTCTCAGTCGTCTTTACATACAACCACAGTACCATGCCTGACCACCCCATTAGAGGCTCTCAGGAATGTTCCACACACCCACAGAACCACACCTGGCCACCCCACACAGAGGCTCTCAGGTGTATTCACACACACCCACAGAACCACACCTGGCCACCCCACACAGAGGCTCTCAGTCGTCTTCACACACACGCACAGAACCACACCTGGCCACCCCACACACAGTCTCTCAGTCGTCTTCATACACACCCACATAACCACACCTGGCCACCCTACACAGAGACTCTCAGTCGTCTTCACACAAACCCATAGAACCACACCTGGCCACACGATACAGAGGCTCTCAGATGTCTTCACACACACCCACAGAACCACACCTGGCGACCAATAGAGACTCTAAGGCGTCTTCACACACACCCACAGAACCACACCTGGCCACCCCACACAGAGGCTCTCAGATGTCTTCACACACACGCACAGAACCACAGCTGGCCACCCCACACAGAGGCTCTCAGTCGTCTTCACACAAACCCACAGAACCACACCTGGCCACACCACACTGGGGGTCTCAGTCGTCTTCACACACACGAACAGAACCATACCTGGCCACTCCACACAGAGTCTTTCAGTCGTCTTCACACACACCCACAGAACCACACCTGGCTACCCCACACAGATGATCTCAGTCGTCTTCACACACACCCACAGAACCACACCTGGCCACCCCACACAGAGGCTCTCAGGAGTCTTCCCACACACCCACAGAACCACACCTGGACACCACACAGAGGCTCTCTGTCGTGTTCACACACACCCACAGAACCACACCTGGCCACCCCTCACAGAGGCTCTCAGGTGTCCTCACACACACCCACAGAACCACACCTGTCCACCCCACACAGAGGTTCTCAGTCGTGTTCACACACACCCAAGGACCACACATTTTCACCCCACACAGAGGGTCTCGGTCGTCTTCACACACACCCACAGAACCACACCTGGCCACCCCACACAGAGGCTCTCAGTCGTCTTCAAACACACCCACAGAACCACACCTGGCCACCCCATACATAGGCTCTCAGTCGCCTTCACACACACCCAGAGAACCACACCTGGCCATCCCACACAGAGACTCTCAGTCGTCTTCACACACACACACAGAACCACACCTGGCAATCCCACACAGAGACTCTCAGTCGTCTTCACACACACCCACAGAACCACACCTGGCCACCCCACACAGATGCTCTCAGTCATCTTCACACACACCCACAGAACCACACCTGTCCACACCACACAGATGCTCTCAGTCATCTTCACACACACCCACATAACCACACCTGGCCATCCCACACAGAGACTCTCAGTCGTCTTCACACACACCCACAGAACCACACCTGGCCACCCCACACAGATGCTCTCAGTCATCTTCACACAAACCCACAGAACCACACCTGGCCATCCCACACAGAGACTCTCAGTCGTCTTCACACACACCCACAGAACCACACCTGGCCACCCCACACAAAGGCTCTCAGTCATCTTCACACACATCCACAGAACCACAACTGGCAACCCCACACAGTGACTCTCAGTCGTCTTCTCGCACACCCACAGAACCACACGTGGCCACCCCAAACAAAGACTCTCAGGTGTCTTCACACACACCCACAGAACCACACCTGGCCACCCCACACAGAGGCTCTCAGGTGTCTTCACACACACCCACAGAACCACACCTTTCCACCCCATACAGAGGCTCTCAGACCTCTTCACACACACCCACAGAATCACACCTGGCCACCCCACACAGAGGCTCTCAGTCGTCTTCACATACACCCACAGATCCACACCTGGCCAACCCCACACAGAGACTCTCAGTCGTCTTCACACACACCCACAGAACCACACCTGGCCACCCCACACAGAGGCTCTCAGTCGTCTTCACACACACCCACAGAACCACACCTGGTCACCCCACAGAGAGGCTCTCAATCGTCTTCACACACACCCACAGAACCACACCGGGCCAGCCGACACAGAGGCTCTCAGGTGTATTCACACACACCCACAGAACCACACCTGGCCACCCCACACAGAGGCTCTCAGTCGTCTTCACACACACCCACAGAACCACACCTGGCCACCCCACACAGAGGCTCTCAGTCATCCTCACACACACACACAGAGACACACCTGGCCACCCCACACAGAGGCTCTCAGGTGTCTTCACACACACCCACAGAACCACACCTTGCCACGCCACACAGAGGCTCTAAGGAGTCTTCACACACACCCATAGAACCACACCTGGCCACCCCACACAGAGGCTCTCAGTCGAGTTCACACACACCCACGGACAACACCTGGTCACCCCACACAGATGCTCTCAGTGGTCTTCACACACCCACAGAACCACACGTGGCCACCCCACAAAGAGAATCTCAGGTGTCTTCACACACACCCACAGAACCACACCTGGCCACCCCACACAGAGGCTCTCAGGTGTCCTCAGACACCCACAGAACCACACCTGGCCACCCCACACAGAGGCTCTCAGTCGTCTTCACACACACCCACAGAACCACACCTGGCCACCCCACACAGAAGCTCTCAGTCATCCTCACACACACACACAGAGACACACCTGGCCACCCCACACAGAGGCTCTCAGGTGTCTTCACACACACCCACAGAACCACACCTGGCCACCCCACACAAAGGTTCTCAGGTGTCTTCACACTCACCCACAGAACCACACCTGGCCACCCCACACAGAGGCTCTCAAGTGTCTTCCCACACACCCACAGAACCACACCTGGCCATACCACACACAGGCTCTCAATCATATTCAACACACCCACAGAACCACACCTGGCCACCCCACACAGAGGCTCTCAGTCCTCTTCACACAAACCCACAGAAACACACCTGGCCACCCCACACAGAGGCTCTCAGTCCTCTTTACATACAACCACAGTACCATGCCTGACCACCCCATTAGAGGCTCTCAGGAATGTTCCACACACCCACAGAACCACACCTGGCCACCCCACACAGAGGCTCTCAGTCCTCTTCACACAAACCCACAGATCCACACCTGGCCACCCCACACAGAGGCTCTCAGTCGTCTTTACATACAACCACAGTACCATGCCTGACCACCCCATTAGAGGCTCTCAGGAATGTTCCACACACCCACAGAACCACACCTGGCCACCCCACACAGAGGCTCTCAGGTGTATTCACACACACCCACAGAACCACACCTGGCCACCCCACACAGAGGCTCTCAGTCGTCTTCACACACACGCACAGAACCACACCTGGCCACCCCACACACAGTCTCTCAGTCGTCTTCATACACACCCACATAACCACACCTGGCCACCCTACACAGAGACTCTCAGTCGTCTTCACACAAACCCATAGAACCACACCTGGCCACCCCACACAGAGGCTCTCAGATGTCTTCACACACACCCACAGAACCACACCTGGCCACCCCACACAGAGGCTCTCAGGTGTCTTCACACACACCCCAGAACCACACCTGGCGACCAATAGAGACTCTAAGGCGTCTTCACACACACCCACAGAACCACACCTGGCCACCCCACACAGAGGCTCTCAGATGTCTTCACACACACGCACAGAACCACAGCTGGCCACCCCACACAGAGGCTCTCAGTCGTCTTCACACAAACCCACAGAACCACACCTGGCCACACCACACTGGGGGTCTCAGTCGTCTTCACACACACGAACAGAACCATACCTGGCCACTCCACACAGAGTCTTTCAGTCGTCTTCACACACACCCACAGAACCACACCTGGCTACCCCACACAGATGATCTCAGTCGTCTTCACACACACCCACAGAACCACACCTGGCCACCCCACACAGAGGCTCTCAGTCGTCTTCACACACACACACAGAACCACACCTGGCCACCCCACACAGAGGCTCTCAGTCGTCTTCACACACACCCACAGAACCACACCTGGACACCCCACACAGAGGCTCTCAGTCGTCTTCACACACACCCACAGAACCACACCTGGCCACCCCACACAGAGGCTCTCAGGTGTCCTCACACACACCCACAGAACCACAGCTGGCCAGCCCACACAGAGGCTCTCAGTCGTCCTCACACAAACCCACAGAACCACACCTGGCCACCCCACACAGAGATTCTCAGTCGTATTCACACACACCCACAGACCACACCTGGTCACCCCACACAGAGGCTCTCAGGTGTTTTCATGCACACCCACATAACCACACCTGGAACCCCACACAGAGGCTCTCAGTTGTCTTCACACACAACCACAGAACCACACCTGGCCACCCCACACAGAGACTCTCAGTCGTCTTCACACACACCAACAGAACCACACCTGGAACCCCACACAGAGGCTCTCAGTCGTCTTCACACACAACCACAGAACTACACCTGGCCATCCCACACAAAGGCTCTCAGTCGTCTTCACACACATCCACAGAACCACACCTGGACACCACACACAGAGGCTCTCAGGTGTCTTCCCACACACACACAGAACCACACCTGGCCACCCCACACAGAGGCTCTCAGTCCTCTTCACACACAACCACAGAACCACACCTGGACACCCCACACAGAGGATCTAAGGTGTATACACCCACACCCACAGAACCACACCTGGCCACCCCACACAGAGGCTCACAGGTGTCTTCACACACACCCCCAGAACCAGACCTGGCGACCAATAGAGACTCTCAGGCGTCGTCACACACACCCACAGAACAACACCTGGCCACCCCACACAGAGGCTCTCAGTCGTCTTCAAACACACGCACAGAACCACACCTGGCCACCCCACACAGAGGCTTTCAGTCGTCTTCACACACACCCACAGAACCACACCTGGCATACCACACACAGGCTCTCAGTCGTCTTCACACACACCCACAGAACCACACCTGGCCACCCCACACATAGGCTCTCAGGTGTATTCATTCACACCCACAGAACCACACCTGGCCACCCCACACAGAGGCTCTCAGGTGTATTCACACACACCCACAGAACCACACCTTGCCACCCCACACAGAGGCTCTCAGATGTCTACACACACACCAACAGTACCACACCTGGCCAACCCACACAGAGGCTCTCAGTCGTCTTCACACTCACCCACAGAACCAAACCTGCCACCCAACACAGAGGCTCTCAGGTGTCTTCCCACACACCGACAGAACCACACCTGGCCATACCACACACAGGCTCTCAGTCATGTTCACACACACACACAGAACCACACCTGGCCACCCCACACAGAGGCTCTCATTCCTCTTCACACACAACCACAGAACCACACCTGGACCCCCCACACAGAGGTTCTCAGTCGTGTTCACACACACCCACAGAACCACACCTGGTCACCCCACACAGATGCTCTCAGTCGTCTTCATACGCACCCACATAACCACACCTGGACCCCCCACACAGAGGCTCTCAGGTGTATTATCACACAACCACAGAATCACACCTGGCCATACCACACACAGGCTCTCAGTCATGTTAACACACACCCATAGAACCACACCTGGCCACCCCACACAGAGGCTCTCAGTCGTCTTCATACACACCCACATAACCACACCTGGACACCCCACACAGAGGCTCCCAGGTATCTTCATACACACCCACAGAACCACAGCTGGACACCCCACACAGAGGCTCTCAGTCGTATTCACATACAACCACAGAACCACACGTGGTCACCCCACACAGAGGCTCTAAGTCGTCTGCACACACACCCACAGAACCACACCTGGCCACCCCACACAGAGGCTCTAAGGAGTCTTCACAAACACCCACAGAACCACACCTGGCCACCCCACACAGAGGCTCTCAGTCGAGTTCACACACACCCACGGACCACACCTGGTCACCCCACACAGAGGCTCTCAGTCGTCTTCACACACAGCCACAGAACCACACCTGGCCACCCCACACAAAGACTCTCAGTCGTCTTCACACACACCCATGGAACCACACCTGGCCACCACACTGAGGCTCTCTGGTGTCTTCACACACCCACAGAACCACACGTGGCCACCCCACAAAGAGAATCTCAGGTGTCTTCACACACACCCACAGAACCACACCTGGCCACCCCACACAAAGGTTCTCAGGTGTCTTCACACACACGCACAGAACCACACCTGTCCACCCCACAAGGAGGCTCTCAGTCGTCTTCACACACCCACAGAACCACACCTGGCCACCCCAGACAGAGGCTCTCAGGTGTCTCCCACACACCCACAGAACCACACCTGGCCATACCACACACAGGCTCTCAGTCATATTCAACACACCCACAGAACCACACCTGGCCACCCCAAACAGAGGCTCTCAGTCGTCTTCACACACACCCACAGAACCACACCTGGCTACACCACACAGAGGCTCTAGTCCTCTTCACACACACCCACAGGACCACACCTGGCCACCCCACACAGATGCTCTCAGTCGTCTTCATACACACCCACATAACCACACCTGGCTACCCCACACAGAGGCTCTCAGATGTCTTCACACACACCCACAGAACCACACCTGGCCACCCCACACAGAGGCTCTCAGGTGTCTTCACACACACCCCAGAACCACACCTGGCGACCAATAGAGACTCTCAGGCGTCTTCACACACACCCACAGAACCACACCTGGCCAGCCCACACAGAGGCTCTCACGTGTCTTCACACACAAGCACAGAACCACACCTGGCCACCCCACACAGAGGCTCTCAGGTGTCCTCAGACACCCACAGAACCACACCTGGCCACCCCACACAGAGGATCTCAGGTGTCTTCACACACACACACAGATCCACACCTGGCCACCCCACACAGAGGATCTCAGTCGTCCTCACACACACCCACAGAACCACACCTGGCCAGCCCACACAGAGGATCTCAGTCGTCCTCACACACACCCACAGAACCACACCTGGCCACCCCACGCAGAGGCTCTCAGTCGTATTCACACACACCCACAGACCACACCTGGTCACCCCACAGAGAGGCTCTCAGGTGTCTTCATGCACACCCACATAACCACACCTGGAACCCCACACAGAGGCTCTCAGTCGTCTTCACACACAACCACAGAACCACACCTGGCCACCCCACACAGAGACTCTCAGTCGTCTTCACACACACCAACAGAACCAAACCTGGCCATCCCACACAAAGGCTCTCAGTCGTCTTCACACACATCCACAGAACCACACCTGGACACCACACACAGAGGCTCTCAGGTGTCTTCCCACACACAAACAGAACCACACCTGGCCACCCCACACACAGTCTCTCAGTCGTCTTCATACACACCCACATAACCACACCTGGCCACCCCACACAGAGATTCTCAGTCGTCTTCACACACACCCATATAACCACACGTGACCACCCCACACAGAGGCTCTCAGGTGTCTTCCCACACACCCACAGAACCACACCTGGCCACCCCACACAGAGGCTCTCAGGTGTCTTCACACACACCCACAGAACCACACCTGGCCAACCCACACAGAGGCTCTCAGTTGTCTTCACACACACCTACAGAACCACACCTGGCCAGCCCACAGAGGGGCTCTCAGTCATCTTCACACACACACACAGAGACAAACCTGGCGACCCCACACAGAGGCTCTCAGGTGTCTTCACACACACCCACAGAACCACACCTGGCCACCCCACACAGAGGCTCTCAGGTGTATTCACACACACACACAGAACCACACCTGGCCACCCCACACAGAGGCTCTCATTCGTCTTCACACACACGCACAGAACCACACCGGGCCAGCCGACACAGAGGCTCTCAGGTGTATTCACACACACCCACAGAACCACACCTGGCCACCCCACACAGAGGCTCTCAGGTGTCCTCCCACACACCCACAGAACCACACCTGGCCACCCCACACAGAGGCTCTCAGTCGTCCTCACACACACCCACAGAACCACACCTGGACACCCCACACAGAGGCTCTCAGTCGTCTTCACACACACCCAGAGAACCACACCTGGACACCCCACACAGAGGCTCTCAGTCGTCCTCACACACACCCACAGAACCACACCTGGACAGCCGACACAGAGGCTCTCAGTCGTCTTCACACACTCCCAGAGAACCACACCTGGACACCCCACACAGAGGCTCTCAGGTGTCTTCCCACACACCCACAGAACCACACCTGGCCACCCCACACAGAGGCTCTCAGGTGTCTTCCCACACACCCACAGAACCACACCTGGCCACCCCACACAGAGGCTCTCAGTCGTCTTCACACACACCCACAGAACCACACCTGACCACCCCACACAGAGGCTCTCAGGTGTCTTCCCACACACCCACAGAACCACACCTGGCCACCCCACACAGAGGCTCTCAGTCGTCTTCACATACACCCACAGAACCACACCTCCCCACCCCAAACAGAGGCTCTCAGGTTTCTTCACACACACCCACAGAACCACACCTGGTCATCCCACACAGAGACTGTCAGTCGTCTTCACACACACCCACAGAACCACACCTGGCCACCCCACACAGAGACTCTCAGGTGTCTTCACACACACCCACAGAACCACACCTGGCCACCCCACACAGAGACTCTCAGTCGTCTTCACACACACCCACAGAACCACACCTGGTCATCCCACACAGAGACTCTCAGTCGTCTTCACACACACCCACAGAACCACACCTGGCCACCCCACACAGAGGCTCTCAGGTGTCTTCACACACACCCACAGAACCACACCTGGCCACCCCACACAGAGGCTCTCAGGTGTCTTCACACACATCCACAGAACCACACCTGGCCACCCCACACAGAGACTCTCAGTCGTCTTCACACACACCCACAGAACCACACCTGGCCACCCCACACAGAGGCTCTCAGTCGTCTTCACACACATCCACAGAACCACACCTGACCACCCCACACAGAGGCTCTCAGGTGTCTTCCCACACACCCACAGAACCACACCTGGTCACCCCACACAGAGGCTCTCAGTTTTCTTCACACACACCCACAGACCACACCTGGTCACCCCACACAGAGGCTCTCAGTCATGTTCACACAGACCCACAGAACCACACCTGGCATACCACACACAGGCTCTCAGTCATGTTCACACAACCCACAGAACCACACCTGGGAACCCCACACAGAGGCTCTCAGTCGTCTTCATACACACCCACAGAACCACAACTGGCCACCCCACACTGAGGCTCTCAGGTGTCTTCACATACACCCACAGAACCACACCTGGACACCCCACACAGAAACTCTCAGTCGTCTTCACACACACCCACAGACCACACCTGGTCACCCCACACAGAGGCTCTCAGTTTTCTTCACACACACCCACAGAGACACACCTGGCGACCCCACACAGAGGCTCTAAGGAGTCTTCACACACACCCACAGAACCATACCTGGCCACCCCACACAGAGGCTCTCAGTCGTCTTCACACACAGCCACAGAACCACACCTGGCCACCCCACACAAAGACTCCCAGTCGTCTTCACACACACCCATGGAACCACACCTGGCCACCACACTGAGGCTCTCTGGTGTCTTCACACACCCACAGAACCACACGTGGCCACCCCAAAAAGAGACTCTCAGGTGTCTTCACACACACCCACAGAACCACACCTGGCCACCCCACACAGAGACTCTCAGGTGTCTTCACACACACCCACAGAACCACACCTGTAGACCCCATAAGAAGGCTCTCAGTCGTCTTCACACACACCCACAGAACCACATCAGGCCATACCACACACAGGCTCTCAGTCGTCTTCATATACACCCACATAACCACACCTGGCCACCCCACACAGGCTCTCAGGTGTCATCACACACAACCACAGAACCACCCCTGGCCACCCCACACAGAGGCTCTCAGTCGTCTTCACACACACCCACAGAACCACCCCTGGCCACCCCACACAGAGGCTCTCAGTCGTCTTCACACACAACCACAGAACCACCCCTGGCCACCCCACACACAGTCTCTCAGTCGTCTTCACACACCCACAGAACCACACCTGGCCACCCCAAACAAAGACTCTCAGTCGTCTTCACACACGCCCACAGAACCACACCTGGACACCCCACACACAAGCTCTCAGGTGTCTTCACACACACCCACAGATCCACACCTGGCCACCCCACACACAGGCTCTCAGTCGTCTTCACACACACCCACAGAACCACACCTGGCCACCCCACACAGAGGCTCTCAGGTGTCTTCACACACAACCTCAGAACCACACCTGGCCTCCCCACACAGAGGCTCTCAGTCGTCTTCACACACACCCACAGATCCACACCTGGCCACCCCACACAGAGGATCTAAGGTGTATACACCCACCCACAGAACCACACCTGGCCACCCCACACAGAGGATCTAAGGTGTATACACCCACCCACAGAACCACACCTGGCCACCCCACACAGAGGATCTCAGTCGTCTTCACACACACCCACAGAACCACACCTGGCCAGCCGACACAGAGGCTCTCAGTCGTCTTCACACACACCCACAGAACCACACCTGGCCACCCCACACAGAGGCTCTCAGTCGTATTCACACACACCCACAGACCACACCTGGTCACCCCACACAGAGGCTCTCAGGTGTCTTCATGCACACCCACAGAACCACACCTGCCCACCCCACACAGAGGCTCTCAATCGTCTTCACACACACCCACAGAACCACACCTGGCCACCCCACACAGAGGCTCTCAGGTGTCCTCCCACACACCCACAGAACCACACCTGGCCACCCCACACAGAGGCTCTCAGTCGTCTTCACACACACCCACAGAACCACACCTGACCACCCCACACAGAGGCTCTCAGGTGTCTTCACACACACCCACAGAACCACACCTGGCCACCCCACACATAGGCTCTCAGGTGTCTTCCCACACACCCACAGAACCACACCTGGCCATACCACACACAGGCTCTCAGTCATGTTCACACAGACCCACAGAACCACACCTGGCATACCACACACAGGCTCTCAGTCATGTTCACACACACCCACAGAACCACACCTGGGAACCCCACACACAGGCTCTCAGTCGTCTTCACACACACACACAGAACCACACCTGGGAACCCCACACAGAGGCTCTCAGTCGTCTTCATACACACCCACAGAACCACAACTGGCCACCCCACAGTGAGGCTCTCAGGTGTCTTCACATACACCCACAGATCCACACCTGGCCACCCCACACACAGGCTCTCAGTCGTCTTCACACACACCCACAGAACCACCCCTGGCCACCCCACACAGAGGCTCTCAGTCGTCTTCACACACACCAACAGACCACACCTGGTCACCCCACACACAGGCTCTCAGGTGTCTTCACACACACCCACAGATCCACACCTGGCCACCCCACACACAGGCTCTCAGTCGTCTTCACACACACCCACAGAACCACACCTGGACACCCCACACAGAAACTCTCAGTCGTCTTCACACACACCCACAGAGACACACCTGGCCACCCCACACAGAGGCTCTAAGGAGTCTTCACACACACACACAGAACCACAACTGGCCACACCACACAGAGGCTCTCAGGTGTCTTCACATACACCCACGGACCACACCTGGTCACCCCACACAGAGGCTCTCAGTCGTCTTCACACACAGCCACAGAACCACACCTGGCCACCCCACACAGAGGCTCTAAGGAGTCTTCACACACACCCACAGAACCACAACTGGCCACCCCACACAGAGGCTCTCAGTCGAGTTCACACACACCCACAGACCACACCTGGTCACCCCACACAGAGGCTCTCAGTCGTCTTCACACACAGCCACAGAACCACACCTGGCCACCCCACACAAAGACTCTCAGTCGTCTTCACACACACCCATGGAACCACACCTGGCCACCACACTGAGGCTCTCTGGTGTCTTCACACACCCACAGAACCACACGTGGCCACCCCAAAAAGAGACTCACAGGTGTCTTCACACACACCCACAGAACCACACCTGGCCACCCCACACAGAGGCTCTCAGGTGTCTTCACACACACCCACAGAACCACACCTGTCCACCCCACAAGAAGGCTCTCAGTCGTCTTCACACATACCCACAGAACCACACCTGGCCACCCCACACAGAGGCTCTCAGGTGTCTTCCCACACACCCACAGAACCACACCTGGCCATACCACACACAGGCTCTCAGTCATGTTCAACACACCCACAGAACCACACCTGGCCACCCCAAACAGAGGCTCTCAGTCGTCTTCACACACACCCACAGAACCACACCTGGCCACCCCATACAGAGGCTCTCAGGTGTCTTCCGACACACCCACAGAACCACACCTGGCCACCCCACACAGAGGCTCTCAGTCGTCTTCACACACACCCACAGAACCACACCTTGCCACCCCACGCAGAGGCTCTCAGGTGTCTTCACCCGCCCACAGAACCAGACCTGGCCACCCCACACATAGGCTCTCAGGTGTCTTCCCACACACCCACAGAACCACACCTGGCCATACCACACACAGGCTCTCAGTCATGTTCACACAGACCCACAGAACCACACCAGGCCAGCCCACTGAGGAGCTCTCAGTCATCCTCACACACACACACAGAGACACACCTGGCCACCCCACACAGAGGCTCTCAGGTGTCTTCACACACACCCACAGACGACACCTGGTCACCCCACACAGAGGCTCTCAGTTTTCTTCACACACACACACAAAGACACACCTAGCCACCCCACACAGAGGCTCTCAGGTGTCTTCACACACACCCACAGAACCACACCTTGCCACGCCACACAGAGGCTCTAAGGAGTCTTCACACACACCCATAGAACCACACCTGGCCACCCCACACAGAGGCTCTCAGTCGAGTTCACACACACCCACGGACCACACCTGGTCACCCCACACAGAGGCTCTCAGTCGTCTTCACACACACCCACAGAAACGCACCTGGCCACCACACTGAGGCTCTCTGGTGTCTTCACACACCCACAGAACCACACGTGGCCACCCCACAAAGAGAATCTCAGGTGTCTTCACACACACCCACAGAACCACACCTGGCCACCCCACACAGAGGCTCTCAGGTGTCTTCACACACACCCACAGAACCACACCTGGCCACCCCACACAAAGGTTCTCAGGTGTCTTCACACTCACCCACAGAACCACACCTGGCCACCCCACACAGAGGCTCTCAAGTGTCTTCCCACACACCCACAGAACCACACCTGGCCATACCACACACAGGCTCTCAATCATATTCAACACACCCACAGAACCACACCTGGCCACCCCACACAGAGGCTCTCAGTCCTCTTCACACAAACCCACAGAAACACACCTGGCCACCCCACACAGAGGCTCTCAGTCCTCTTTACATACAACCACAGTACCATGCCTGACCACCCCATTAGAGGCTCTCAGGAATGTTCCACACACCCACAGAACCACACCTGGCCACCCCACACAGAGGCTCTCAGTCCTCTTCACACAAACCCACAGATCCACACCTGGCCACCCCACACAGAGGCTCTCAGTCGTCTTTACATACAACCACAGTACCATGCCTGACCACCCCATTAGAGGCTCTCAGGAATGTTCCACACACCCACAGAACCACACCTGGCCACCCCACACAGAGGCTCTCAGGTGTATTCACACACACCCACAGAACCACACCTGGCCACCCCACACAGAGGCTCTCAGTCGTCTTCACACACACGCACAGAACCACACCTGGCCACCCCACACACAGTCTCTCAGTCGTCTTCATACACACCCACATAACCACACCTGGCCACCCTACACAGAGACTCTCAGTCGTCTTCACACAAACCCATAGAACCACACCTGGCCACCCCACACAGAGGCTCTCAGATGTCTTCACACACACCCACAGAACCACACCTGGCCACCCCACACAGAGGCTCTCAGGTGTCTTCACACACACCCCAGAACCACACCTGGCGACCAATAGAGACTCTAAGGCGTCTTCACACACACCCACAGAACCACACCTGGCCACCCCACACAGAGGCTCTCAGATGTCTTCACACACACGCACAGAACCACAGCTGGCCACCCCACACAGAGGCTCTCAGTCGTCTTCACACAAACCCACAGAACCACACCTGGCCACACCACACTGGGGGTCTCAGATGTCTTCACACACACGCACAGAACCACACCTGGCCACTCCACACAGAGTCTTTCAGTCGTCTTCACACACACCCACAGAACCACACCTGGCTACCCCACACAGATGATCTCAGTCGTCTTCACACACACCCACAGAACCACACCTGGCCACCCCACACAGAGGCTCTCAGTCGTCTTCACACACACACACAGAACCACACCTGGCCACCCCACACAGAGGCTCTCAGTCGTCTTCACACACACCCACAGAACCACACCTGGCCACCCCACACAGAGGCTCTCAGGTGTCCTCACACACACCCACAGAACCACAGCTGGCCAGCCCACACAGAGGCTCTCAGTAGTCCTCACACACACCCACAGAACCACACCTGGCCACCCCACACAGAGATTCTCAGTCGTATTCACACACACCCACAGACCACACCTGGTCACCCCACACAGAGGCTCTCAGGTGTCTTCATGCACACCCACATAACCACACCTGGAACCCCACACAGAGGCTCTCAGTTGTCTTCACACACAACCACAGAACCACACCTGGCCACCCCACACAGAGACTCTCAGTCGTCTTCACACACACCAACAGAACCACACCTGGAACCCCACACAGAGGCTCTCAGTCGTCTTCACACACAACCACAGAACTACACCTGGCCATCCCACACAAAGGCTCTCAGTCGTCTTCACACACATCCACAGAACCACACCTGGACACCACACACAGAGGCTCTCAGGTGTCTTCCCACACACACACAGAACCACACCTGGCCACCCCACACAGAGGCTCTCAGTCCTCTTCACACACAACCACAGAACCACACCTGGACACCCCACACAGAGGATCTAAGGTGTATACACCCACACCCACAGAACCACACCTGGCCACCCCACACAGAGGCTCACAGGTGTCTTCACACACACCCCCAGAACCAGACCTGGCGACCAATAGAGACTCTCAGGCGTCGTCACACACACCCACAGAACAACACCTGGCCACCCCACACAGAGGCTCTCAGTCGTCTTCAAACACACGCACAGAACCACACCTGGCCACCCCACACAGAGGCTTTCAGTCGTCTTCACACACACCCACAGAACCACACCTGGCATACCACACACAGGCTCTCAGTCGTCTTCACACACACCCACAGAACCACACCTGGCCACCCCACACATAGGCTCTCAGGTGTATTCATTCACACCCACAGAACCACACCTGGCCACCCCACACAGAGGCTCTCAGGTGTATTCACACACACCCACAGAACCACACCTTGCCACCCCACACAGAGGCTCTCAGATGTCTACACACACACCAACAGTACCACACCTGGCCAACCCACACAGAGGCTCTCAGTCGTCTTCACACTCACCCACAGAACCAAACCTGCCACCCAACACAGAGGCTCTCAGGTGTCTTCCCACACACCGACAGAACCACACCTGGCCATACCACACACAGGCTCTCAGTCATGTTCACACACACACACAGAACCACACCTGGCCACCCCACACAGAGGCTCTCAGTCCTCTTCACACACAACCACAGAACCACACCTGGACCCCCCACACAGAGGTTCTCAGTCGTGTTCACACACACCCACAGACCACACCTGGTCACCCCACACAGATGCTCTCAGTCGTCTTCATACGCACCCACATAACCACACCTGGACCCCCCACACAGAGGCTCTCAGGTGTATTATCACACAACCACAGAATCACACCTGGCCATACCACACACAGGCTCTCAGTCATGTTAACACACACCCATAGAACCACACCTGGCCACCCCACACAGAGGCTCTCAGTCGTCTTCATACACACCCACATAACCACAGCTGGACACCCCACACAGAGGCTCCCAGGTATCTTCATACACACCCACAGAACCACAGCTGGACACCCCACACAGAGGCTCTCAGTCGTATTCACATACAACCACAGAACCACACCTGGCCACCCCACACAGAGGCTATCAGTCGAGTTCACACACACCCACAGAACCACACCTGGCCACCCCACACAGAGGCTCTCAGTCGTATTCACATACAACCACAGAACCACACGTGGTCACCCCACACAGAGGCTCTAAGGAGTCTTCACAAACACCCACAGAACCACACCTGGCCACCCCACACAGAGGCTCTCAGTCGAGTTCACACACACCCACGGACCACACCTGGTCACCCCACACAGAGGCTCTCAGTCGTCTTCACACACAGCCACAGAACCACACCTGGCCACCCCACACAAAGACTCTCAGTCGTCTTCACACACACCCATGGAACCACACCTGGCCACCACACTGAGGCTCTCTGGTGTCTTCACACACCCACAGAACCACACGTGGCCACCCCACAAAGAGAATCTCAGGTGTCTTCACACACACCCACAGAACCACACCTGGCCACCCCACACAGAGGCTCTCAGGTGTCTTCACACACACCCACAGAACCACACCTGGCCACCCCACACAAAGGTTCTCAGGTGTCTTCACACACACGCACAGAACCACACCTGTCCACCCCACAAGGAGGCTCTCAGTCGTCTTCACACACCCACAGAACGACACCTGGCCACCCCAGACAGAGGCTCTCAGGTGTCTGCCACACACCCACAGAACCACACCTGGCCATACCACACAGAGGCTCTCAGTCATATTCAACACACCCACAGAACCACACCTGGCCACCCCACACAGAGGCTCTCAGTCGTCTTCACACACACCCACAGAACCACACCTGGCTACCCCACACAGAGGCTCTAGTCCTCTTCACACACACCCACAGAACCACACCTGGCCACCCCACACAGATGCTCTCAGTCGTCTTCATACACACCCACATAACCACACCTGGCTACCCCACACAGAGGCTCTCAGATGTCTTCACACACACCCACAGAACCACACCTGGCCACCCCACACAGAGGCTCTCAGGTGTCTTCACACACACCCCAGAACCACACCTGGCGACCAATAGAGACTCTCAGGCGTCTTCACACACACCCACAGAACCACACCTGGCCACCCCACACAGAGGCTCTCAGGTGTCTTCACACACCCACAGAACCACACCTGGCCACCCCACACAGAGGATCTCAGGTGTCTTCACACACACACACAGATCCACACCTGGCCAGCCCACACAGAGGCTCTCACGTGTCTTCACACACAAGCACAGAACCACACCTGGCCACCCCACACAGAGGCTCTCAGGTGTCCTCACACACCCACAGAACCACACCTGGCCACCCCACACAGAGGATCTCAGGTGTCTTCACACACACACACAGATCCACACCTGGCCACCCCACACAGAGGATCTCAGTCGTCCTCACACACACCCACAGAACCACACCTGGCCACCCCACACAGAGGATCTCAGTCGTCCTCACACACACCCACAGAACCACATCTGGCCACCCCACGCAGAGGCTCTCAGTCGTATTCACACACACCCACAGACCACACCTGGTCACCCCACAGAGAGGCTCTCAGGTGTCTTCATGCACACCCACATAACCACACCTGGAACCCCACACAGAGGCTCTCAGTCGTCTTCACACACAACCACAGAACCACACCTGGCCACCCCACACAGAGACTCTCAGTCGTCTTCACACACACCAACAGAACCAAACCTGGCCACCCCACACAGAGACTCTCAGTCGTCTTCACACACATCCACAGAACCACACCTGGACACCACACACAGAGGCTCTCAGGTGTCTTCCCACACACAAACAGAACCACACCTGGCCACCCCACACACAGTCTCTCAGTCGTCTTCATACACACCCACATAACCACACCTGGCCACCCCACACAGAGATTCTCAGTCGTCTTCACACACACCCATATAACCACACGTGACCACCCCACACAGAGGCTCTCAGGTGTCTTCCCACACACCCACAGAACCACACCTGGCCACCCCACACAGAGGCTCTCAGGTGTCTTCACACACACCCCCCAGAACCACACCTGGCGACCAATAGAGACTCTCAGGCGTCGTCACACACACCCACAGAACCACACCTGGCCAACCCACACAGAGGCTCTCAGTTGTCTTCACACACACCTACAGAACCACACCTGGCCAGCCCACAGAGGGGCTCTCAGTCATCTTCACACACACACACAGAGACAAACCTGGCGACCCACACAGAGGCTCTCAGGTGTCTTCACACACACCCACAGAACCACACCTTGCCACCCCACACAGAGGCTCTCAGGTGTATTCACACACACACACAGAACCACACCTGGCCACCCCACACAGAGGCTCTCATTCGTCTTCACACACACGCACAGAATCACACCTGGCCACCCCACACACAGTCTCTCAGCCGTCTTCATAAACACCAACATAACCACACCTGGCCACCCCACACAGAGGCTCTCAGTCGTCTTCACACACACCCACAGAAACACACCTGTCCACCCCACACAGAGTCTCTCAGGTGTCTTCCCACACACCCCCAGAACCACACCTGGCGACCAATAGAGACTCTCAGTCGTCTTCACACACACCCATGGAACCACACGTGGCCACCCCACACAGAGGCTCTCAGGTGTCTTCACACACCCCCACAGAAACACACCTGTCCACCCCACACAGAGTCTCTCAGGTGTCTTCCCACACACCCCCAGAACCACACCTGGCGACCAATAGAGACTCTCAGTCGTCTTCACACACACCCACAGAACCACACCTGGCCAGCCCACAGAGGGGCTCTCAGTCATCTTCACACACACACACAGAGACAAACCTGGCGACCCCACACAGAGGCTCTCAGGTGTCCTCACACACACCCACTGAACCACACCTGACCACCCCACACAGAGGATCTCAGGTGTCTTCACACATACCCACAGAACCACACCTGACCACCCCACACAGAGGATCTCAGGTGTCCTCACACACACCCACAGAACCACACCTGGCCACCCCACACAGAGGATCTCAGTCGTCTTCACACACACCCACAGAACCACACCTGGCCACCCCACACAGAGGCTCTGAGTCATATTCACACACACCCACAGAACACACCTGGTAACCCCACACAGAGGCTCTCAGGTGTCTTTATGCACAACCACATAACCACACCTGAAACCCCACAGACAGGCTCTCAGTCGTCTTAACACACACCCACAGAACCACACCTGGCCACCCCACACAGAGCATCTCAGTCGTCTTCACACACACCCACAGAACCACACCTGGCCAGCCCACACAGAGGCTCTCAGTCGTCTTCACACACACCCACAGAACCACACCTGGACACCCCACACAGAGGCTCACAGGTGTCTTCCCACACACCCACAGAACCACACCTGACCACCCCACAGAGAGGATCTCAGTCGTCTTCACACACACACACAGAACCACACCTGGCCAGCCCACACAGAGGCTCTCAGTCGTCCTCACACACACCCACAGAACCACACCTGGCCACCCCACACAGAGGCTTTCAGTCGTTTTCACACACACCCACAGACCACACCTGGTCACTCCACACAGAGGCTCTCAGGTGTCTTCACACACACCCACAGAACCACACCTGGCCACCCAACACAGAGGCTCTGAGTTGTCGTCACACACAAAAACAAAACCAAAAATGGCCACCCAACACAGAGGCTCTGAGGTGTCTTCCCACACACCCACAGAACCACACCTGGCCACCCCACACAGAGGCTCTCAGTCGCCTTCACACACACCCACAGAACCACACCTGGCCACCCAACACGGAGGATCTCAGGTGTCTTCACACACACCCACAGAACCACACCTGGCCACCCCAAACAAACACTCTCAGTCGTCTTCACACACACCCACAGAACCACACCTGGCCACCCCACACACTGGGTATCAGGTGTCTTCACACACACACATAGAACCACACTTGGCCACCCCACACAGAGTCTCTCGGTCGTCTTCACGCACACCCACAGAACCACACCTGGCCACCCCACACAGAGGCTCTGAGTTGTCGTCACACACAAAAACAAAACCAAAAATGGCCACCCAACACAGAGGCTCTGAGGTGTCTTCCCACACACCCACAGAACCACACCTGGCCATACCACACACAGGCTCTCAGTCATGTTCACACACACCCGCAGAACCACACCTGACCACCCCACACAGAGACTCTCAGTCCTCTTCACACACTCCCACAGAACCATACGTGGCCACCCCACACAGATGCTCTCAGTCGTCTTCATACGCACCCACATAACCACACCTGGACACCCCACACAGAGGCTCTGAGTCGTATTCACACACACCCACAGAACCACACCTGGACACCCCACACAGAGGCTCTCAGGTGTCTTCATACACACCAACATAACCACACCTGGAAACCCCACAAAGAGGCTCTCAGTCATCTTTACATACAACCACAGAACCATACCTGACCACCCCATTAGAGGCTCTCAGGAATGTTCCACACACCCACAGAACCACACCTGGCCACCCCACACAGAGGCTCTCAGGTGTATTCACACACACCCACAGAACGACACCTGGCCACCCCACACAGAGGCTCTCAGTCGTCTTCACACACACGCACAGAAGCACACCTCGCGATCAATAGAGACTCTCAGGCGTCTTCACACACACCCACAGAACCACACCTGGCCAACCCACACAGAGGCTCTCAGGTGTCTTCACACACACGCTGGGAACCACACCTGGCCACCCCAAACAGAGGCTTTCAGTCGTCTTCACACACACCCACAGAACCACACCTGGCCACCCCACACAGATGCTCTCACTCGTCTTCCCCCACACCCAAAGAAAACACCTGGCCACCCCACACAGAGGCTCTTAAACATCTTCACACACAACCACAGAACCACACCTGGGCACCCCACACAGAGGCTCTCAGACTTCATCACACTCATCCACAGAAACACACCTGGGCACCCCACACAGAGGATCTCAGGTGTCCTCACACAAACACACAGAACCACACGTGGCCACCCCACACAGAGGCTCTCAGGTGTCGTCACACACACCCACAGAACCACACCTGGACACCACACACAGAGGATCTCACTCGTCCTCACACACACCCACAGAACCACAACTGGCCATCCCCACAGAGACTCACAGGTGTTTTCAGACACACCCACAGAACCACACCTGGACACCACACACAGAGGATCTCAGTCGTCCTCACACTCACCCACAGAACCACACCTGGACACCACACACAGAGGATCTCAGTCGTCCTCACACTCACCCACAGAACCACACCTCCCCACCCCAAACAGAGGCTCTCAGGTTTCTTCACACACACCCACAAAACCACACCTGGCCACCCCACACAGAGGTTCTCAGTCATCTTCACACAAATCCACATAACCACACCAGGACACCCCACACAGAGGCTCTTAAGTGTCTTCACACACACCCACAAAACCACACCTGGCCAACGCACACAGAGGTTCTCAGTCGTATTCACACACACCCACAGAACCACACCAGGGCACCCCACACAGCAACTCTCAGGTGTCTTCACACACACCCACAGAACGACACCTGGCCACCCCACACAGACGCTCTCAGTCGTCTTCACACACCCACCAAACCAACCTGGCCACCACACACAGAGGCTCTCAGGTGTCTTCACACACACCCACAAACCACACCTGGCCACCCCACACAGAGGCTCTCAGGTGTCTTCACACACACCCACAGAAACACACTTGGTCACCCCACACAGAGGCTCTCAGGTGTCTTCACACACACCCACAGAACCACACCTGGCCACCCCACACAGAAGCTCTCAGGTTTCTTCACACACACCAACAGAAACACACCTGGCCACAACACACAGAAGGTCTCAGTTGTCTTCACACACCCACAGAAGCACACATGGTCACCCATCACAGAGGCTCTGAGTCCTCTTCACACAGACCCACAAAACCACGCCTGGCCACCCCACAGAGAGGCTCTCAGGTGTCTTCACACACACCCACAGAACCACACCTGGCCACCCCACACAGAGGCTCTCAGGAGGCTTCACACACACCCACAGAAACACACCTGGCCACCCCACACAGAGGCTCTCAGTCATCTTCACACACACACACAGAACCACACCTGGCCACCCCACACAGAGACTCTCAGGTGTCTTCACACACACCCATAGAAACATAATTGGCCACTTCACACAGTGGCTCTAAGTGTCTTCACACACACCCACAAAATTACACCTGGGCACCACACACAGATGCTCTCAGTCGTCTTCACACACACCCACAGAACCACACCTGGCCACCCCACACAGAGGCTCTCAGGAGTCTTCCCACACACCCACAGAACCACACCTGGACACCACACAAAGGCTCTCTGTCGTGTTCACACACACCCACAGAACCACATCTGGCCAACCCACACAGCGGCTCTCAGTCGTCTTCACACACACCCACAGAACCACACCTGGCCACCCCACACAGAGGGTCTCGGTCGTCTTCACACACACCCACAGAACCACACCTGGCCACCCCACACAGAGACTCTCAGTCGTCTTCACACACACCCACAGAACCACACCTGGCCACCCCACACAGAGGCTCTCAGTCGTCTTCAAACACACCCACAGAACCACACTTGGCCACCCCACACATAGGCTCTCAGTCGCCTTCACACACACCCAGAGAACCACACCTGGCCATCCACACAGAGACTCTCAGTCGTCTTCACACACACCCACAGAACCACACCTGGCCACCCCACACAAAGGCTCTCAGTCATCTTCACACACATCCACAGAACCACAACTGGCCACCCCACACAGAGACTCTCAGTCGTCAACTCGCACACCCACAGAACCACACGTGGCCACCCCAAACAAAGACTCTCAGGTGTCTTCACACACACCCACAGAACCACACCTGGCCACCCCACACAGAGGCTCTCAGGTGTCTTCACACACACCCACAGAACCACACCTGGCCACCCCACACAGAGGCTCTCAGGTGTCTTCACACACACCCACAGAACCACACCTGGCCACCCCACACAGAGGCTCTCAGGTGTATTCACACACACCCACAGAACGACACCTGGCCACCCCACACAGAGGCTCTCAGTCGTCTTCACACACACGCACAGAAGCACACCTCGCGATCAATAGAGACTCTCAGGCGTCTTCACACACACCCACAGAACCACACCTGGCCAACCCACACAGAGGCTCTCAGGTGTCTTCACACACACGCAGGGAACCACACCTGGCCACCCCACACAGAGGCTTTCAGTCGTCTTCACACACACCCACAGAACCACACCTGGCCAGCCCACACAGAGGCTCTAAGGAGTCTTCACACACACCCACAGAACCACAACTGGCCACCCCACACAGAGGCTCTCACTCGTCTTCCCACACACCCAAAGAAAACACCTGGCCACCCCACACAGAGGCTCTTAAACATCTTCACACACAACCACAGAACCACACCTGGGCACCCCACACAGAGGCTCTCAGACTTCATCACACTCATCCACAGAAACACACCTGGGCACCCCACACAGAGGCTTTCAGTCCTCTTCACACAAACCCACAGAACCACACGTGGCCACCCCACACAGAGGCTCTCAGGTGTCGTCACACACACCCACAGAAACACACCTGGACACCACACACAGAGGATCTCACTCGTCCTCACACACACCCACAGAACCACAACTGGCCATCCCCACAGAGACTCTCAGGTGTCTTCAGACACACCCACAGAACCACACCTGGACACCACACACAGAGGATCTCAGTCGTCCTCACACTCACCCACAGAACCACACCTGGCCACCACACACAGAGGCTCTCAGTCGTCTTTACACACACCCACAGAACCACACCTGGCCACAACACACAGAGGCTCTCAGGTGTCTTCACACACACCCACAGAACCACACCTGGCCACCCCACACAGAGGCTCTCAGACGTCTTCACACACACCCACAGACCACACCTGGAACCCCACACAGAGGCTCTCAGTCGTCTTCACACACACCCACAGAACCACACCTGGCCACCCCACACAGAGGCTCTCAGGTGTCTTCACACACACCCACAAACCACACCTCCCCACCCCAAACAGAGGCTCTCAGGTGTCTTCACACACACCCACAGAAACACACTTGGTCACCCCACACAGAGGCTCTCAGGTGTCTTCACACACACCCACAGAACCACACCTGGCCACCCCACACAGAAGCTCTCAGGTTTCTTCACACACACCAACAGAAACACACCTGGCCACAACACACAGAAGGTCTCAGTTGTCTTCACACACCCACAGAAGCACACATGGTCACCCATCACAGAGGCTCTGAGTCGTCTTCACACAGACCCACAAAACCACGCCTGGCCACCCCACAGAGAGGCTCTCAGGTGTCTTCACACACACCCACAAAACCACGCCTGGCCACCCCACAGAGAGGCTCTCAGGAGGCTTCACACACACCCACAGAAACACACCTGGCCACCCCACACAGAGGCTCTCAGTCATCTTCACACACACACACAGAACCACACCTGGCCACCCCACACAGAGACTCTCAGGTGTCTTCACACACACCCATAGAAACATAATTGGCCACTTCACACAGTGGCTCTAAGTGTCTTCACACACACCCACAATATTACACCTGGGCACCACACACAGATGCTCTCAGTCGTCTTCACACACACCCACAGAACCACACCTGGCCACCCCACACAGAGGCTCTCAGGAGTCTTCCCACACACCCACAGAACCACACCTGGACACCACACAAAGGCTCTCTGTCGTGTTCACACACACCCACAGAACCACACCTGGCCACCCCACACAGAGGGTCTCGGTCGTCTTCACACACACCCACAGAACCACACCTGGCCACCCCACACAGAGACTCTCAGTCGTCTTCACACACACCCACAGAACCACACCTGGCCACCCCACACAGAGGCTCTCAGTCGTCTTCAAACACACCCACAGAACCACACTTGGCCACCCCACACATAGGCTCCCAGTCGCCTTCACACACACCCAGAGAACCATACCTGGCCATCCCACACAGAGACTCTCAGTCGTCTTCACACACACCCACAGAACCACACCTGGCCACCCCACACAAAGGCTCTCAGTCATCTTCACACACATCCACAGAACCACAACTGGCCACCCCACACAGAGACTCTCAGTCGTCAACTCGCACACCCACAGAACCACACGTGGCCACCCCAAACAAAGACTCTCAGGTGTCTTCACACACACCCACAGAACCACACCTGGCCACCCCACACAGAGGCTCTCAGGTGTCTTCACACACACCCACAGAACCACACCTGGTCACCCCACACAGAGGCTCTCAGTCGTCTTCACACACCCACAGACCACACCTGACCACCCCACACAGAGGCTCTCAGTCGTCTTCACATACACCCACAGATCCACACCTGGCCAACCCCACACAGAGACTCTCAGTCGTCTTCACATACACCCACAGAGACACACCTGGCCACCCCACACAGAGGCTCTCAGGTGTATTCACACACACCCACAGAACCACACCTTTCTACCCCATACAGAGGCTCTCAGACCTCTTCACACACACCCACAGAATCACACCTGGCCAACCCACACAGAGGCTCTCGGTCGTCTTCACATACACCCACAGATCCACACCTTGCCACCCCACACAGAGGCTCTCAAGTGTCTTCACACACACCCACAGAACCACACCTATCCCACCACACAGAGGCTCTCAGTCGTCTTCACAAACACCAGGAGAACCACACCTGGCCAACACACAGAGAGGTTCTCAGTCGTCTTCACAAACACCAACAGAACCACACCTGGCCACCCCACACAGAGGATCTCAGCCGTCTTCACACGCACCCAGAGAACCACACCTGGCCACCCACACAGAGGCTCTCAGGTGTCTTCACACACACCCACAGAACCACACCTGGCCACCCCACACAGAGGCTCTGAGGTTTCTTCACACACACCCACAGAACCACACCTGGCCAACCCACACAGAGGCTCTTAGGTGTCTTCACACACACGCAGAGAACCACACCTGGCCACCCCACACAGAGGCTTTCAGTCGTCTTCACACACACCCACAGAACCACACCTGGCCACCCCACACAGATGCTCTCACTCGTCTTCCCACACACCCAAAGAAACACACCTGGCCACCCCACACAGATGCTCTCACTCGTCTTCCCACACACCCAAAGAAACACACCTGGGCACCCCACACAGAGGCTCTCAGACTTCATCACACTCATCCACAGAAACACACCTGGGCACCCCACACAGAGGCTCTCAGTCCTCTTCACACAAACCCACAGAACCACACGTGGCCACCCCACACAGAGGCTCTCAGGTGTCTTCACACATACCCACAGAACCACACCTGGACACCACACACAGAGGATCTCAGTCGTCCTCACACACACCCACAGAACCACAACTGGCCATCCCCACAGAGACTCTCAGGTGTCTTCACACACACCCATAGAACCACACCTGGACACCACACACAGAGGATCTCAGTCGTCCATACACACACCCACAGAACCACACCTGGCCACAACACACAGAGGCTCTCAGGTGTCTTCACACACACCCACAGAACCACACCTGGACACCTCACACAGAGGCTCTCAGGTGTATTCACAAATACCCACAGAACGACACCTGCCCACCCCACACAGAGGCTCTCAGGTGTCTTCACACACACCCACAGAACCACACCTGGCCAACCCACACAGAGGCTCTAAGTCGTTTTCACACCCACCCACAAAACCACACCCACCCACCCCACACAGAGGCTCTCAGGTGCCTTCACACACACACACAGAACCACACCTGGTATCCCCACACAGAGGCTCTCAGGTGTCTTCACACACACCCACAGAACCACACCTGGCCACCCCACACAGAGGCTCTCAGTCGTATTCACACACACCCACAGACCACACCTGGTCACCCCACACAGAGGCTCTCAGGTGTCTTCATGCACACCCACATAACCACACCTGGAACCCCACACAGAGGCTCTCAGTCGTCTTCACACACACCCACAGAACCACACCTGGCCACCCCAAACAGAGGCTCTCAGGTTTCTTCACACACACCCACAAAACCACACCTGGCCACCCCACACAGAGGTTCTCAGTCATCTTCACACACACCCACATAACCACACCAGGACACCCCACACAGAGGCTCTTAAGTGTCTTCACACACACCCACAAAACCACACCTGGCCAACGCACACAGAGGTTCTCAGTCGTATTCACACACACCCACAGAACCACACCTGGGCACCCCACACAGCAACTCTCAGGTGTCTTCACAAACACCCACAGAACCACACCTGGCCACCCCACACAGAGGCTCTTAGTCGTCTTCACACACCCACAGAACGACACCTGGCCACCCCACACAGACGCTCTCAGTCGTCTTCACACACCCACAGAACCAACCTGGCCACCACACAGAGGCTCTCAGGTGTCTTCACACACACCCACAAACTACACCTGGCCACCCCACACAGAGGCTCTCAGGTGTCTTCACACACACCCACAGAAACACACTTGGTCACCCCACACAGAGGCTCTCAGGTGTCTTCACACACACCCACAAACTACACCTGGCCACCCCACACAGAGGCTCTCAGTCGTCTTCACACACACCCACAGAAACACACTTGGTCACCCCACACAGAAGCTCTCAGGTTTCTTCACACACACCCACAGAACCACACCTGGCCACCCCACACAGAGGCTCTCAGTCGTCTTCACACACAACGACAGAACCACACCTGGCCACCCCACACAGAGGCTCTCAGTCATCTTCACACACACCCACAGAACCACACCTGGCCACCCCACACAGAGGCTCTCAGTCGTCTTCACACACACCCACAGAACCACACCTGGCCACTGCCGAAGCCAAGTGCCAATGACTCGGCTTGGCACAGAATCACGGGCCACCACACAGCTCTGTAGGTTCAAACAGCAATTCTTTTTTCGGATCTCACACCAGCCTCCACACACGTTCAGGGGCAGTCTCGTTCTGCCGTACACTTCACCTACTCCACGAGGCTTTTTCCAAAATCCCATTTGAATCTCACGAGAACTCAACGGGAACAAGCAACAGGAACACCCTAATCCCAGCAGCAATAATCTTCAACCTCAACTTCCCTAAAACCCATATTCTTAAACCGGGAAACGCCTTAAACCGGGAACACCCTAAGCCCAAGGACCGGGATACTTCCTCAAACCTGCAGGATACTTCCTCAAACCTGGATCCACCCTCGATCACCTTGAGCAGGGTCATCTTTCTCAAACACACAAGCAAGGTCGCAGCAAATTTCCAAGGCAAGTCCATTTAACATGGGGTACACTGGCAAGGATTACGATGCGTCAATACCTACTTGGTAATGGCCCTCAGCATCTCCCCCCTTCTGATTAATTAAACAACAAGCAAAGTGGCTTAGGACCGTGCCTGGTAGGTTGTCCAATTCAACATGTGGTTCTTACCCGTCATGGGAGAGCTGACCTTTGGGCGTCAACTTCCTGTCTTAGGTTGAATCCACTGCAACCAGATCAACCCGTCACTGACTACCGGTCCAGCATTCAGCCATGCTTGTGGATAGGCCTAAGCACCAGTGGGGGGGTGAGGTTCTTGCCTCACCTCTGTTGGCCCCCAAATTTTAGACCATCACTAGTAGAAGGGAGGAAGACACAGAAATGCCAAGACACCAAGCCAATTGACGGCTCCTTTGGAAAAATTGCGTCACTGGTGACACCATCAGCAAAGATGCCAGTGTTACCACAATTAACATGGGGTGCGCTGGCAAGGAAATTGCATCACTGGTGACACCATCAGCAAAAATATGCCAGCAGTACCACAATTCGCTGCACCAGACGATAGTTCACAATGCATGCAACTGATATATAGTCCAGGCAAGTTCTGCAGGCAGTTCAAAGTGGAAGAGTCTATCAATATGTCCATTTCCTCCCAAAGTAAATCAAGTCCTTGATTGAGCATTACTTGTTGAGTTATATTCATTGATGCATCAGTTTATACAGTTTACTGTGATCATAGAAGCTGTAGTTTGGTTTTCTTAGTCTTCACAGGCACTGCACTGGGATGGAGATGGGAATTCTGGCAATGATGTTAAAGAGACATTATCCTGAACAGAATTATTAAATATAATGAAAAGGAAAAGTGAAAGTAAACAAACAGATCTGTTAATCACTTATAAAAACAATAGCAAGCAAACAGATCTGTTAACCACCTTTGAAAACAATCATTAACAGCTGTTTACCTAATTTAGATTAAACCACTTAAATCACGTGAATAAAAAAAAAAAAATTCGGATCCATTTTTTCATGAGCGCTCCTCAAATAAAAATATGGACATACACACATACTGACATGCAACACAAAACAGTACACACATAACATACAACACATAAGACAATAATAAGTAAAGGCCTTGTAGCTATACCTAAGTGAAATCTCCATTGCAATGTTTAAAAACTCCACAGTCAAAAAATAAAACACAGTCAAAAAACAAAACTGATCAGAAAAACATTAACCTAGGTTTGTATGAGCTCAAAAAATAAAATAGAACTTTATGATGTGGGAAAAATGCAATAATAAAATAGATATTGAAAAAAAGCACCGTGGTTAATCACTGTCGCAGATGTAAGAATAGCCAAGCTGGAGCTCTGGATATCAGCTGTTATGGATTTCAGTCAAATCATCTTCTTTTTCTGTAGAAATTGTTTTGGTTAACCTCTCTGGAATCCAAATCGGCTGCTGTTCTCCCTGTGGGAACACACAAACGGAACCCCGACTCCAGACAATAACTGGGTCGGGACCTTTCCATTGTCCTGTTAGAATATCTTTCCAAAGTACCTTAGGCTTATGTACATTTTTCGGATACATATGTCTTTCCGCAGCACTAAGTCCTGATGAATCCAAATTTAGAAAGTTTAGAGTAAAAAGGGTTATTTTAAGTTTATCTTTGGGGGATATATACCCCTTTCCAATTCCCTCTTTTTGCTTTAATAAGTACGTTTTAATAGTTTGATGAGCAAAGCAATCTTTTTTTCCGCCAAGAAGGTATCTCGACCACCTTCAATTTAACCTTTTAAAGCCTTTCATTTATCATGTATACTGTACTTTTAAATGTACTTTTTCACTACCTACAGCTTTACTCTTTAAAACGAGGCTTAGATTCTGTTTAAATCGCTTAATATTAGTTTACATGGCTGCCCTTCAACCAAAGGCTCTTTTTTACTCCATTGAGAAGCTTTGTCTCAATCTGCCATGTACAAATATCTTTTTCTTCTTTCTTCCTTTCTTAAGCTTTTAAAGTAAGTCTAGTTTCCTCAAAATCTTTTTAAATGGCATTTGACAACTTTTTACTTTACCACACAAAAATTATCTCATCTAGAAACATTTCTTTTTCCTTTAACCTTTTATATTAAAATATATTTCCACATCTTAAATATTTTTATATCTCTTTTCTAGCTATTAACCCTTTTTATAAATTCACATTCTGAAACAACCCTTATAAAATTACTCCACTTTAATAAGATGAAATACTTTCATGTTTTTTAAGGTACTATTATGCTGTAATTGAAACCCAACTGAAACTTCTTATACTATTTGTATATAAATTACACATGATAGAATCTTAACACTCAGTAACCTTGTTTCAGCAAAGACACAGACCAAAGCAATATTAAACCTTTTTCCATTTACCAATTTATGCAAACACACATAATGTTTAAATATATTACCTTATGGAACTTAATAAGTAAAGAGTACTTGATTTTATATTTAGTGGTTGATATTTTAACACTTTAGCTTGGTAATTAATCAGATGTCTGTAAAAACCAAGATCTTAGACAAGCGTAATAAACAGAACTAGCCATCTCTTTCTTGTTGAAGAAAAATCCTTCTACAGGATACCATGATGGTCCCATTGATATACTTAATAACTCGTCTTTAAAAAGCCATGGGCTACATTTTTGTATTGTATCAACATATGCCCTAGCTGTTCTTGGTCTTACTGGGGTGCCTCCTTTCTCTAACAATTTGTCTTCCTCAGAGGCGAACAAATTCAAACCTTGAGTCAACCATTTTCCCCAGTTTGCCTGAGAAAGTTCTAGGAACAGGCAACTTGAAATAAAAACAAAATAAATCACAACAAGAACACATTGTTTTTTGAAATGGTCACCCATTCTCTCGCCTTCCCTCAGGGGCGAGCAATTTACTCACCTCCAAATTTCAGATGTTCCCCGTACGGGCCACCAAATGCCGAAGCCAAGTGCCAATGACTCGGCTTGGCACAGAATCACGGGCCACCACACAGCTCTGTAGGTTCAAACAGCAATTCTTTTTTCGGATCTCACACCAGCCTCCACACACGTTCAGGGGCAGTCTCGTTCTGCCGTACACTTCACCTACTCCACGAGGCTTTTTCCAAAATCCCATTTGAATCTCACGAGAACTCAACGGGAACAAGCAACAGGAACACCCTAATCCCAGCAGCAATAATCTTCAACCTCAACTTCCCTAAAACCCATATTCTTAAACCGGGAAACGCCTTAAACCGGGAACACCCTAAGCCCAAGGACCGGGATACTTCCTCAAACCTGCAGGATACTTCCTCAAACCTGGATCCACCCTCGATCACCTTGAGCAGGGTCATCTTTCTCAAACACACAAGCAAGGTCGCAGCAAATTTCCAAGGCAAGTCCATTTAACATGGGGTACACTGGCAAGGATTACGATGCGTCAATACCTACTTGGTAATGGCCCTCAGCATCTCCCCCCTTCTGATTAATTAAACAACAAGCAAAGTGGCTTAGGACCGTGCCTGGTAGGTTGTCCAATTCAACATGTGGTTCTTACCCGTCATGGGAGAGCTGACCTTTGGGCGTCAACTTCCTGTCTTAGGTTGAATCCACTGCAACCAGATCAACCCGTCACTGACTACCGGTCCAGCATTCAGCCATGCTTGTGGATAGGCCTAAGCACCAGTGGGGGGGTGAGGTTCTTGCCTCACCTCTGTTGGCCCCCAAATTTTAGACCATCACTAGTAGAAGGGAGGAAGACACAGAAATGCCAAGACACCAAGCCAATTGACGGCTCCTTTGGAAAAATTGCGTCACTGGTGACACCATCAGCAAAGATGCCAGTGTTACCACAATTAACATGGGGTGCGCTGGCAAGGAAATTGCATCACTGGTGACACCATCAGCAAAAATATGCCAGCAGTACCACAATTCGCTGCACCAGACGATAGTTCACAATGCATGCAACTGATATATAGTCCAGGCAAGTTCTGCAGGCAGTTCAAAGTGGAAGAGTCTATCAATATGTCCATTTCCTCCCAAAGTAAATCAAGTCCTTGATTGAGCATTACTTGTTGAGTTATATTCATTGATGCATCAGTTTATACAGTTTACTGTGATCATAGAAGCTGTAGTTTGGTTTTCTTAGTCTTCACAGGCACTGCACTGGGATGGAGATGGGAATTCTGGCAATGATGTTAAAGAGACATTATCCTGAACAGAATTATTAAATATAATGAAAAGGAAAAGTGAAAGTAAACAAACAGATCTGTTAATCACTTATAAAAACAATAGCAAGCAAACAGATCTGTTAACCACCTTTGAAAACAATCATTAACAGCTGTTTACCTAATTTAGATTAAACCACTTAAATCACGTGAATAAAAAAAAAAAATTCGGATCCATTTTTTCATGAGCGCTCCTCAAATAAAAATATGGACATACACACATACTGACATGCAACACAAAACAGTACACACATAACATACAACACATAAGACAATAATAAGTAAAGGCCTTGTAGCTATACCTAAGTGAAATCTCCATTGCAATGTTTAAAAACTCCACAGTCAAAAAATAAAACACAGTCAAAAAACAAAACTGATCAGAAAAACATTAACCTAGGTTTGTATGAGCTCAAAAAATAAAATAGAACTTTATGATGTGGGAAAAATGCAATAATAAAATAGATATTGAAAAAAAGCACCGTGGTTAATCACTGTCGCAGATGTAAGAATAGCCAAGCTGGAGCTCTGGATATCAGCTGTTATGGATTTCAGTCAAATCATCTTCTTTTTCTGTAGAAATTGTTTTGGTTAACCTCTCTGGAATCCAAATCGGCTGCTGTTCTCCCTGTGGGAACACACAAACGGAACCCCGACTCCAGACAATAACTGGGTCGGGACCTTTCCATTGTCCTGTTAGAATATCTTTCCAAAGTACCTTAGGCTTATGTACATTTTTCGGATACATATGTCTTTCCGCAGCACTAAGTCCTGATGAATCCAAATTTAGAAAGTTTAGAGTAAAAAGGGTTATTTTAAGTTTATCTTTGGGGGATATATACCCCTTTCCAATTCCCTCTTTTTGCTTTAATAAGTACGTTTTAATAGTTTGATGAGCAAAGCAATCTTTTTTTCCGCCAAGAAGGTATCTCGACCACCTTCAATTTAACCTTTTAAAGCCTTTCATTTATCATGTATACTGTACTTTTAAATGTACTTTTTCACTACCTACAGCTTTACTCTTTAAAACGAGGCTTAGATTCTGTTTAAATCGCTTAATATTAGTTTACATGGCTGCCCTTCAACCAAAGGCTCTTTTTTACTCCATTGAGAAGCTTTGTCTCAATCTGCCATGTACAAATATCTTTTTCTTCTTTCTTCCTTTCTTAAGCTTTTAAAGTAAGTCTAGTTTCCTCAAAATCTTTTTAAATGGCATTTGACAACTTTTTACTTTACCACACAAAAATTATCTCATCTAGAAACATTTCTTTTTCCTTTAACCTTTTATATTAAAATATATTTCCACATCTTAAATATTTTTATATCTCTTTTCTAGCTATTAACCCTTTTTATAAATTCACATTCTGAAACAACCCTTATAAAATTACTCCACTTTAATAAGATGAAATACTTTCATGTTTTTTAAGGTACTATTATGCTGTAATTGAAACCCAACTGAAACTTCTTATACTATTTGTATATAAATTACACATGATAGAATCTTAACACTCAGTAACCTTGTTTCAGCAAAGACACAGACCAAAGCAATATTAAACCTTTTTCCATTTACCAATTTATGCAAACACACATAATGTTTAAATATATTACCTTATGGAACTTAATAAGTAAAGAGTACTTGATTTTATATTTAGTGGTTGATATTTTAACACTTTAGCTTGGTAATTAATCAGATGTCTGTAAAAACCAAGATCTTAGACAAGCGTAATAAACAGAACTAGCCATCTCTTTCTTGTTGAAGAAAAATCCTTCTACAGGATACCATGATGGTCCCATTGATATACTTAATAACTCGTCTTTAAAAAGCCATGGGCTACATTTTTGTATTGTATCAACATATGCCCTAGCTGTTCTTGGTCTTACTGGGGTGCCTCCTTTCTCTAACAATTTGTCTTCCTCAGAGGCGAACAAATTCAAACCTTGAGTCAACCATTTTCCCCAGTTTGCCTGAGAAAGTTCTAGGAACAGGCAACTTGAAATAAAAACAAAATAAATCACAACAAGAACACATTGTTTTTTGAAATGGTCACCCATTCTCTCGCCTTCCCTCAGGGGCGAGCAATTTACTCACCTCCAAATTTCAGATGTTCCCCGTACGGGCCACCAAATGCCGAAGCCAAGTGCCAATGACTCGGCTTGGCACAGAATCACGGGCCACCACACAGCTCTGTAGGTTCAAACAGCAATTCTTTTTTCGGATCTCACACCAGCCTCCACACACGTTCAGGGGCAGTCTCGTTCTGCCGTACACTTCACCTACTCCACGAGGCTTTTTCCAAAATCCCATTTGAATCTCACGAGAACTCAACGGGAACAAGCAACAGGAACACCCTAATCCCAGCAGCAATAATCTTCAACCTCAACTTCCCTAAAACCCATATTCTTAAACCGGGAAACGCCTTAAACCGGGAACACCCTAAGCCCAAGGACCGGGATACTTCCTCAAACCTGCAGGATACTTCCTCAAACCTGGATCCACCCTCGATCACCTTGAGCAGGGTCATCTTTCTCAAACACACAAGCAAGGTCGCAGCAAATTTCCAAGGCAAGTCCATTTAACATGGGGTACACTGGCAAGGATTACGATGCGTCAATACCTACTTGGTAATGGCCCTCAGCAGGCCACCCCACACAGTGTCTCTCAGTCGTCTTCACACACCCACAGAACCAACCTGGCCACCCCACACAGAGACTCTCAGGTGTCTTCACACACACCCACAGAAACATAATTGGCCACTTCACACAGAGGCTCTAAGTGTCTTCACACACACCCACAAAATTACACCTGGGCACCACACACAGATGCTCTCAGTCGTCTTCACACACACCCACAGAACCACACCTGGCCACCCCACACAGAGGCTCTCAGTCGTATTCACACACACCCACAGAACCACACCTGGCCACCCCACACAGAGGCTCTCAGGAGTCTTCCCACACACCCACAGAACCACACCTGGACACCCCACACAGAGGCTCTCAGTCGTCTTCACACACACCCAGAGAACCAAACCTGCCCACCCCACACAGAGGCTCTCAGGGGTCTTCACACACACCCACAGAACCACACCTGCCCACCCAACACTCAGGCTCTAAGGTGCCTTCACACACACCCACCGAACCACACCTGGCCACCCCAAACAGAGGCTCTCAGGTGACTTAACACACACCCACAGAACCACACCTGCACACCCCACACAGAGGTTCGCAGTCGTCTTCACACACACCCACAGAACCACACCTGGCCACCCCACACAGAGGCTCTCAGGTATCTTCCACACACCCACAGAACCACACCTGGCCACGCACACAGAAGGTCTCAGTCAATTCACACACACCCACAGAACCACACCTGGTCACCACACACAGAGGCTCTCAGACGTCCTCAAACACACTCACAGAACCCCACATGGCTACCCCACACAGAGGCTCTCAGTGGTCTTCACACACACCCACAGAAACACACCTGGCCACCCAACACAGAGGCTCTCAGGTGTCTTCACACACACTCTCAGAACCACACCTGGTCACTCCACATAGAGGCTCTCAGGTGTCTTCACACACACCCACAAAATTACACCTGGCCACCCCACACAAAGGCTCTCAGTAGTCCTCACACATACACAGATCCACACCTGCTCACCCCACACAGATGATCTCAGTCGAGTTCACACACACCCAAAGAACCACACCTGCTCACCTCACACAGAGGCTCTCAGTCGTCTCCACATACACACACAGACCACACCTGGCCACTCCACACAGATGCTCTCACTTGTCTTCACACACACCCCCAGAGACACACCTGGCCTCCCCACACAGAGGCTCTCAGGTGTCTTCACACACACCCACAGAACCACACCTGGCCACCCCACACAGAGGCTCTCAGTCGTCTTCACACACACCCACCGAACCACACCTGGCCACCCCACACAGAGGCTCTCAGGTGTCTTCACACACACCCATAGAATCACACCTGGCCACCCCACACGGAGGCTCTCAGGTGTCTTCACACACACCCACAGAACGACACCTGCCCTCCCCACACAGATGCTCTCAGTCATCTTCACACACACCCACAGAACCACACCTGGACACACCACACAGAGGCTCTCAGGTGTCTTCACACACACCCACAGAACCACACCTGGCCACCCCATACAGAGGCTCTCAGTCGACTTCACACACCCACATAACCACAACTGGCCAAACCACACAGAGGTTCTCAGTCGTCTTCACACACACCCACAGAACCACACCAGGCCACCCCACACAGAGGCTCTCAGGTGTCTTCACACACACCCACAGAAACATACCTGGACTCCCCACACAGAGGCTCTCAGGTGTCTTCACACACACCCATAGAACCACACCTGGCCACCCCACACAGAGGCTCTCAGTCCTCTTCAGACACACCCACAAAACCACACCCGGCCACCCGACACAGAGGCTCTCAGGTGTCTTCACACACACCCACAGAACCACACCCGGCCACCATACACAGAGGCTCTCAGTCGTCTTCACACACACCCACAGAACCACACCTGGGCACCCCACACAGAGGCTCTCAGACGTCCTCAAACAAACCCACAGAACCACACCTGGCCACCCCACACAGAGGATCTCAGTCGTCTTCACACACACCCACAGAACCACACCTGGCCACCCCACACAGAGGCTCTCAGGTTTCTTCACACACCCACAGAACGACACCTGCCGACCCCACACAGATGCTCTCAGTCGTCTTCACCCACACCCACAGAGACACACCTGGCCACCCCACACAGAGGCTCTCAGTCGTCTTCACACACACCCACAGAACCACACCTGACCACCCCACACAGAGGCTCTCAGTCGTCTTCACACACACCCACAGAACCACACCTGGCCACCCCACACAGAGGCTCTCAGTCGTCTTCACACACACCCACAGAAACACACTTGGCCACCTCATACAGAGGCTCTCAAGTGTCTTCACACACACCCATAGAACCACACCTGGTGACTCCACAAGGGGCTCTCAGTCATCTTCACACACACCCACAGAACCACACCTGGACACCCCACACAAAGGCTCTCAGTCGTCTTCACACACACCCACAGAACCACACCTGGCCACCCCACACAGAGGCTCTCAGTCGTCTTCACACACACCCACAGAAACACACTTGGCCACCTCATACAGAGGCTCTCAGGTGTCTTCACACACACACAGAACCAGACCTGGCCACCCCACACAGAGGCTCTCAGGTGTCTTCACACACACCCACAGAACCACACCTGGACACCCCACACAAAGGCTCTCAGTAGTATTCACACACCCACAGAAACACACTTGGCCACCTCAGGCAGAGGCTCTCAGTAGTCCTCACACATACACAGAACCACACCTGGACACCCCACACAAAGGCTCTCAGTAGTATTCACACACCCACATAACCACACCTGGCAACCCCACACAGAGTCTCTCAGTAGTCCTCACACATACACAGAACCACACCTGCTCACCCCACAGAGAGGATCTCAGTCGAGTTCACACACACACACAGAACCACACCTGGCCAGTCCACACAGAGGCTCTCAGACGTCTTCACACACACCCACAGAACCTCACCTGGCCACCCCACACAGATGCTCTCAGTCGTCTTCACACACATCCACAGAACCACACCTGGCCACGCCACACAAAGGCTCTCAGACGTCTTCACACACAACCACAGACCCACACCTGGCCACCCCACACAGAGGCTCTCAGGTTTCTTCACACACACCCACAGAACCACACCTGGCCACCCCAAACTGATGCTCTCACTCGTCTTCACACACACCCACAGAAACACACCTGACCACCCCACACAGAGGCTCTTAGACGTCTTCACACACAACCACAGAACCACACCTGGCCACCCCACACAGAGGCTCTCAGTCGTCTTCTCACACCCACAGAACCACACCTGGGCACCCCACACAGATGCTCTCAGACTTCATCTCACACATCCACAGAACCAAACCTGGGCTGCCCACACAGAGGCTCTTATGTGTCTTCACACACACCCACAGAACCACACCTGGACACCCCACACAGAGACAATCAGTTATCCTCACACACACCCACAGAACCACACCTGGACACCACACACAGAGGATCTCAGTCGTCCTCACACACACCCACAGAACCACAACTGGCCACCCAACACAGAGACTCTCAGGTGTCTTCACACACACCCACAGAACCACACCTGGCCACCCCCAAACAGAGGCTGTCAGGTGCCTTCACACACACACACAGAACCACACCTGGCCTCCCCACACAGAGGCTCTCAGGTGTCTTCACACACACCCACAGAACCACACCTGGCCACCCCACAGAGAGGCTGTCAGTCGTACTCAACACCCACAGAACCACACCTGGCCACCCCACACAGAGGCTCTTAGTCGTCTTCACACACCCACAAAACCACACCTGGCCACCCCACACAGAGGCTCTCAGTCGTCTTCACACACCCATAGAACCACACCTGCCCACCCCACACAGAGGCTCTCAGTCCTCTTCACACACACCCACAGAACCACACCTGGACACCATACACAGAGGCTCTTAGGTGTCTTCACACCCACAGAACCACACCTGGCCACCCCACACAGAGGCTCTCAGGTGTATTCACACACACCCACAGAACCACACCTGGCCACCCCACACAGAGGCTCTCAGGTGTATTCACACACACCCACAGAACCACACCTGCCCACCCCACACAGAGGCTCTCAGTCCTCTTCACACACACCCACAGAACCACACCTGGACACCATACACAGAGGCTCTTAGGTGTCTTCACACACACCCACAGAACCACACCTGGCCACCCCACACAGAGGCTCTCAGGTGTATTCACACACACCCACAGAACCACACCTGGCCACCCCACACAGAGGCTCTCAGTCGTCTTCACACACACCCACAGAACGACACCTGGACACCACACGCAGAGGATCTCAGTCGTCCTCACACACACCCACAGATACACACCGGGCCACCCCACACAGAGACTCTCAGGTGTCTTCACACACACACCCACAGATACACACCGGGCCAACCCACACAGAGGCTCTCAGTCATCTTCACACACACCCACAGAACCACACCTGGCCACCCCTCAAGAGGCTTTCAGGTATCTTCACACACACCCACAGAACCACACCTGGCCACCCCACACAGAGGCTCTCAAGTGTCTTCACACACACCCAGAGAACCACACCTGGCCACCCCACACAGAGGCTCTCAGGTGTCTTCACACACACCCAGAGATCCACACCTGGTCACTCCACACAGAGGCTCTCAGTCGTCTGCACACACACCCACAGAACCAACCTGGCCACCCCACACAGAGGCTCTCGGTCGTCTTCACAAACACCCACAGAACCACACCTGGCCACCCCACACAGAGGATCTCAGGTGTCTTCACACACACCCACAGAAACACACTTGGCCACCTCATACAGAGGATCTCAGGTGTCTTCACACACACCCACAGAACCACACCTGGCCACCCCACACAGAGGCTCTCAGTCGTCTTCACACACACCCACAGAACCACACCTGGCCACCCCACACAGAGGATCTCAGGTGTCTTCACACACACCCACAGAACCACACCTGGCCACCCCACACAGAGGCTCTCAGTCGTATTCACACACACCCACAGAACCACACCTGGCCACCCCACACAGAGGATCTCAGGTGTCTTCACACACACCCACAGAACCACACCTGGCCACCCCACACAGAGGATCTCAGGTGTCTTCACACACACCCACAGAACCACACCTGGCCACCCCACACAGAGGCTCTCAGTCGTCTTCACACACACCCACAGAACCACACCTGGCCACCCCACACAGAGGATCTCAGGTGTCTTCACACACACCCACAGAACCACACCTGGCCACCCCACACAGAGGCTCTCAGTCGTCTTCACACACACCCACAGAACCACACCTCGCCACCCCACACAGAGGATCTCAGGTGTCTTCACACACACCCACAGAACCACACCTGGCCACCCCACACAGAGGCTATCAGTCGTCTTCACACACACCCACAGAACCACACCTGGCCACCCCACACAGAGGCTCTCAGTCGTCTTCACACACACCCACAGAACCACACCTGGCCACCCCACACAGAGACTCTCAGGTGTCTTCACACACACCCACAGAACCACACCTGGCCACCCCACACAGAGGATCTCAGTCGTCTTCACATACCCACAGAACCACACCTGGCCACCCCACACAGAGGATCTCAGTCGTCTTCACACACACCCACAGAACCACACCTGGTCACCCCACACCTAGGCTCTCAGGTGTCTGCACACACACCCACAGAGACACAACTGGTGAGCCACATGGAGGCTCTCAGATGCCTGCCCACACACCCAGGGTCATTCCCTCAAACAACCACAGCCACCCAGCACCTTCACAGGCACATTCTCGGCTACTTCAGGGGTTACGTTGTGCAGCCTCAAGTGACACATGGCCCACACAGTCTCTTTCTTACCTTTCTGGGTCTCACACCAGTCTTCCTTCCCCACTCTCACAATCATGATGGGCTCTCAGCCTACGGTTTCTTTCAGGGACACATCAGTTTCTCACACATTCCAGTCTCTCATGAATGCACACGGCCTGGTGTTCCATGCTCCCATTACTTCCTCACACACACAAAGCACACACCAGTTTCCTCACCTCTCCTCTGTCAGTGCACAGTCCCGTCCCATCCTGTCCAGCACCCTGCACACTGCCCCGCACACTCGAGCTCCCACAGACCTCTCACTCACATTCCAGGACTTCTCCTGCCCTACTCTTCACAGACACTCACAGTTGCACACTTGCGGGCGGATGAATAAGTTGGCATCTCAGAACCAGACTGCTGGGATTGAACAGCGCCTGCACCTCGCCAGGGTGGAACCATTGTGGTTCTGAAGGCCGTGGATTCGTTCCGTTTGGTTGTGTTGGAAGTTGAAGCAAATAAGAAAAGCAACAATTCCTTGCCCGCTTACAACTTACCTTCCTGCACATGGAGTTGAGACAGAATTTGGAGATACAGAAAAAAATATTATTGGCACCCAGTCTTGAGGTTGTCACTTAGGAGCCACAGCAGCACTCGCCTCAGCGCCCGTGCAGACTGAGTGTGAGGTGCCACCACCCAGCCGGCACCTCCTGCTCTGACCTTTAACTTGCCTGCACCGAGTTCCCTCTGCCAGAAGCAGCCTTGACTCGTCCATACCTGTGGACTGTGGGCAGTTTGGTGCAGTGCCATTTATTTGAAAAGAAACACCTTTTGAAAAATGCTCTTCAATAAGAGGCAGAGTTGTCTCCACAACTTTTCAACTCCCCTGTGATACTCTGTAACCATTGACCCCACAAGATCTCCACATCTATTATATTTCCAGGAACGGAGGCCATGAACACTGCATCGGGGTGGTGGCAGGCGTCACGCCACAGTCCACCTTATCACCTGGACTCTCACTGTCCTCCCCTAACCCTACGTCAACACCCATTAACCTGCCCAAGGATTTGTCAGCATTGCCTTATATCCACGCTCACTTAGCTCCCGTGTCCACCAACGCGGTCACGTTACGTATTCCTTGAAGACAATCATTACCAATTCTGTATATGGCCTCTAGTCCAGGCACAAGGCTCAGGCCCTGGACTTGACCTTTATCTAGTCATCCCACACCCAAAGGCTCCGACTCCTCCGAGAGGCCGTGGCTCGCTTATCATTGCATCTTCTAACAGGGGACACTTGTCTCAGTCTCTTTTTGGACCAGGAATCCATTCTGCATTTCTGAGGTCTCCCCTTTTGTCTTCCTTATCAAGAGGTAATGGCAGCTGAAGCCTCTTGTCCTTGGGCAATTGCTCCCTAACCATACTAGGGTGGCATTAGGTTGTTTCCTATTTTCCTTTGGTCTACTCCTGCTGCCCAAGTCTACCCACATCTATCTACAGGAGACCAAGAGAGGTCCTTCCAGTTTGGGCTGGATTCTCAGACTCCCGTTAGATCTGCCATCAGTGTGCTGCCCTACTAACAGGGATAATAGTGACACCAGTGAAACCTAGTTTTGAGATGGAACTAGAGTCCCTGATCCTGCTGGCAGACGGGGTTTGTCCAAGCTGCAGGCCTCACCAGTTTCCTTGTGGGTTCTTGTCTTGCAAACCTGAAGAATAAAATCCACCGACAGTAATGGAAGGCAAGAGTAAACAGAGTAGGACTTAAGTGAGAAGAGAGAACTACTATGTGGGAGGCGAACGGATCTCGGGAAAACCTGTTTGGTGTGGTAGCCTGGAGGATCACACAGGTTTTGAGTATGCACATTTATCAAAATCTGTGTTACACAGGTTTGGAAGAAGTGTCAAGAATGTGGGCAATGTCTTTTAGCCTGAGTTTTAATCCTTCCTGCAACCCTCCTCTGTGGGCACCCCTGCCTTCCATTCCCACCCCCACACACAGGTGGTCTTTACACTGGAATAGGCCTGCATGGGTCCAGTGCCCTAACTGCCTGACCACTGACTGCCCTTATCTGGTATCAGGACCCCGTGCTTGTCAGCAGCCCTGGAATAGAGCCCTGACATAAAGCAAGGGAGAGTCCTGCATGGTTGCCCTGTTGTGCAGCCTGCTCCAGGGTCCCACAGCGCGGAGCCCTAGGCAGGGACACTGTCTTTTATTTTCTGCCTGAACTCTGACTCCAGTTCCTCCATTCCTGTGGGGTCTCATGGTGGGACGTAAATCTCTCTCTGGAGCAGGGAGTTGTGGACCATAAGTGGTCCAGCTCCAACTTCTGAGTCACTGGAACCAGTGGCTCCCTGAGTGGGTCCCATGTTGAGGGTCCCAGTTTTCTCGTCACCCATGCCCTAATATGAGCTTGGCAGGAAGTCCTTTCAGTCTAGCACAACAGCATGCTGTTACCTGCAGGAGTTGGGCTCGGGTTTGTGTTCCACACAATGAACACCACCAACGCTGATTGAGCAGAGAGCCATTTCTTAGAGCTTTGGGTGCCAGCCTCCGGCCTGGACTCCTTCATTCCTGTGGTCTGTGAGTGAAGGACAGCTCGGCCTATAATGACAAGAAGGGTGGTCTTGCTTTTGCTGTAGTCAGGGAGGGGACCAGGGAGAAGAGCAAGGGAAATAAATAAACTGCAGTGGAAAGGGCTATATTCCAGGCATGAAGAGGGCCCCTGTTACACAACAGCAACTCGAGCTGGCCTGCAGTGAGGCTGCCCGATCCAGATGTCCACTGCTGGACCCTGGCTCGGGCCAATTCACTGATGTGCCCAGGTCATGGAGAAGATTTGGCCGATGTTTTAAAAGGGCAAAAGGTTTGAACCAACCCCTGGTTCATCAACCAGGAACGGAGATGATGTGGAGGTGCTCTGCTGAGAAGATGGCAGCGTGAGGCCCTTTCAGTTCAAAATCAGGACACAACCGACATTTCATTTAGGATTAATAATACATAAGTGGCCAAACAAAATGCAGAGCCAAGGAACGTAACCTAAAGCCATAAAGTGTACTTGAGGCCATGATGATAAAGAAGAAGTGGTGTCTGAAGGCCACTGGGTTCTCAGCCTCTGCAGTGCTCCCTCTTAGCTGGGTTGGTATGTTAGTGAGTATCATTCTTCTGTAAATTGGCCATGGAGATTTTAGAAAGGCTTTAACATGTGCATAAAACAAATTTAAGGGAAAAAAATCACAGTGCTCAGTGTAGGAGTACCTGTCTCTTACCGTTGGTGATAGTCACCTGTCACAAAGTCTCTGCCTTCTTTCAAATACTGCACTGTAGGAAGTATGGGGGAAAGTCCGGTAATTAAAAACAAGATTTGGGACCTAGTCTGGGCAGCAATTTTAGGCTGCAAATCATTAAGTAGTAGTTACTTGCTCCCTGGCAAAATCAGAGGCCCTCCAAGTCTTTACCCCCTCTTCTCCTGGTACTCCCCAGGAGGTACAGCCCAGGGGCGCCCTACCACTGAGCTGCAGGCCCAGCCTTTTCACTTGTATTTCTCATTCTTAGACAGGGTCTCACTAAGTTGTCAAGTCTGGCCTCCAATTGTCATCCTCCTGCCTCAGTCTCCCCCGTAGCTGGGATCCAGATGGAGGGGAGTTCTGTATTGCAAATCGGCTTGGTAGGAGGCGGTCTGTCCTGCTGGCACAGAAGCAAAGGCTAAACGATGATCTTTTCTTTGGCAGTTTTGATTTGGGGACATTCGCCCAAGGTGACAGACACACTGGTAAGTGGTGCAGTTTGAGGTCTCCTGGGAAAGGGGCGCCCTTTTTTCGTTTGGACCCTTGAGGAAAGAGTTGAGAAGCGCCCACTTGCTGAGACCAGGAGCTCCTCCTAGGAGCCTGACCTCCCTTCCTCCACCTGCGCTGCCCACAGCGGAGCCTCGCAGTGGCCCAGCGATGTGACCCGGTCCCCAAACAAGCCCGGTCCCTCAAGGCTAAAACGCAGAGTGGGCATTAGATGCGACTAGGCCCCTCTGACAGGTCCGCTTCCCACCTGCGATGGCTGAGACCCCCGCCAGGGAGACCCCGCCGGGGGTGGCCGGAAGTGCGCCCACGTGCTCGGTGACACCGACACCCACCGTGTTACGCGCAGGGAGTGGGCACCAATGACAGGATGCCTGCCCGCGTCGCTTAGCTTGGGGACAGGGGTCAGCGGGGGCGCCCGCGTGCAGCGGAGGTCGCAGGACGGGGACAGGGCTCCTGCTCGGTGGTCTGTGGCACCCAGGCGGGGTCTTCGGGGCTGACCTCCCCGGTCACAACGGACCACTACTGCACGGCCCCAGGAACTGGCACCTCCCGGCGGGGAAGTCTGGGGGGAGCAAAGACGTGGCCTTTACAAGGAAAACTCGGAATTACCACGGGAAGAATTCAAAGTCGGCCCAAACTACTGGACGATGAAGACAGTCCACATGTGTTGGCGTGTGTGCCTCGGCTCTGTCCAGGTGTCCCTTTTCTTCCTGCCCGCGGGGAGGAGCTGCCCGCGACGGGTGCTGGGTCCAGCTGCAGCGCTGGCCTGGGGTGCGGCCGGGCTCTCTGCGAGAGCTGCTCCCCAAGTTCCCCAGCCGTTGGGACAGGTTGCGGCAGAGCCAGGCCCGAGCCCGGGGCTCCCCGCACTTCTGCGATGGCGGGATGGCACGATGGCACGATGGTGGGATGGCAGGAAGCCCCGGGCCTGCTCTTCCCTGCAGGCACCTTTCTGACAGAGGGGAATCTGAGTCACACAAACCTGAGGGCAAATGACAACCCGACCACTCCTATCCCAGCTCTGCATTGTCTGACAACACACTTTTTTCTACATCTTCATTTAAATTTTTCTTCTATACAGAAAATAAAACCTGACTGAGGCTATTTTGAGGAATTATGATTAGATATAAGAAGAGAGGAGATAGGCAGAGAGTCTCTCTCACACCCCAAGGCCCAGGCCCAGGGAGACAGCGATCTGTGGGTAAAACCAGAAGGGGCAAGGCATAGGAAGGACTTCCAGTGCGCATCTTTCTTACAACTTCAAGTTTCTAAGTCACAAATGTGTGTATATACATATACACATATATTCAAATGTTAAATTTTTAAAATAGAAGTAAAACACAACAGTTCAGTACTGATTAAACATTTAGGAAAAAATTTTTCCTCAGGCTGAAAGACGGCATGAAGCTAAATGCTTAATATTCTGAATTCCAAGGGCAGACATTCTTGCCAAGTTCCCAGTTTCTTACCAGGATTGTGGTTCTCCAAAGTTCACATCTTGATTAGCCCAGGGATTTGTAAATATGTTACAGATCAAGGGGGATCAAATTGCACACAGAATTACGATTTTTAATCTGTTGAGGTTAGATTATTCTGGATTATGCAGATGCACCCAATGTGATTAAGAGCTCCTCCGAGGTGGAAGAGGGAGGCAGAGGGTGCCATGGCAGAGTCAGTGACACAGCATGAGGACTGGTCTGGCTATTGCTTACTCTGAGGGCGGAAGAAAGCCTCCAGCTAAGGAGCCTGGAAGCTCTGGAAGCTGGGAAGAGCAAGGAAGTGATTCCCTTACTAGTGTCCAGAAGAGAACATGGGTCCCCCAGCAACTTGGTTCCAGTCCAGGGAGACCTATTTGAGATTCTGACCTCCAGATGATAAGTGTGACAACTTATTACAGCAGCAACAGGAAATGAACACATCCACACAAACCATGAGATTCAGTCTGATGCCCGGTCCCTCTTCTGAAAGACAAGAAGCCATCACTCATTGAAATGAGGGCCACAGATCATTAAAGCCCTAAAAATGTTCAGCCAACCTAAAAAACAACTTATGAAGGTGTAAGAAACTCTTGAACATGCGAGAATTCAGAATATGCCATCATTCATTGAGATAATATAAACACCCAAGAGAAGTCTCAATGGCAATGGAAATAAAACTGTCAATTCTGGACAGGAGAAAACCGTGCAAAGCAGTGGCCAGCAGTGACTGGCACTCTTGAGCATACTTGAGGGCAAGTCCAGGTGAGGCTTGTATTTGGTTATTAGAAAGAAAGGATAAAGAATGGGCTTCGAAGGGAGGAAAGAACAATCAGGAGTGGCCTCTTCATGGGAGAGGCAAACTTCATAGTGGTCAGGAAGTATAGTGATCTCCTTCTGCCCAAATAATGACCAAGAATGGGGAGATGGCCTCCATCCTAAGCATGCTGAGAGCTCTAATTTAGCAAGAGAAAGGGAACCACCAGCCAGCGTAAGACCCAGGTAGCATATTAGCACATACCAGGTGAAGCAAAGGAATGGAGCTGAACTGTTCCATTAAACCTAAGATTCACTTTTCATTTTGAAAAATCAGGGTGTAGGTTTTCCCTGGGATCGGCCACTGAGCTACACCCCCTTTTCAAGTTTTTTGCTGAGCTACACCCCCTTTTCAAGTTTTTTGCTGAGGTTGGCCTTGAACTTGGGGGTCCTCCTGCTCAGGCTTTGGAGTTGCTGGGTTACAGGTGTGGCCACCATGCCCCACTGGTAAGGTCATTTTTTTGTCCTGGGAATTAATACAAGGGCCATGTGCATGTGAGGCAATTCTCTACCACTGAGCTACATTCCTGCCTCATGTATGTTTTCTAATAAGTTAAGGGACAGGGGCTGACAACAAGTGTATGGCATGATAGGGGACAGACAAGCTGGAGTGGCAGGAATAATCCTATACAACGGGCGCACTGTGCTGACCCCCACGCTTTCTTTTCTAAGAAGCAATTTGCCTGCAGCCCTGATGGTCTTGAGTGGACAGGATATGTCACATCCCTCAACAAACTGTTAACTGTAGGAAAAATACAGGCCTGAAATAATGTCCGTAAGAGGAACCCAAGCCACCCTGAAGGGGGAACCTTTTATGTCCCTTTCACAGGCCAGATTTAAAATTCAGTGAAATGAGTCTAATTTCTCCCAACTGTGAGATCTGTAAGAATGTGTGGTTAAGAACCAATTAGGGGGCTGGGGATGTGGCTCAAGCGGTAGCGCGCTCGCCTAGCGTGCGTGCGGCCCGGGTTCGATCCTCAGCACCACATACCCACAAAGATGTTGTGTCCGCCGAGAACTAAGAAAAAAATAAATAAATATTAAAATTCTCTCTCTCTCTGTCCCCCTCTCTCACTCTCTCTTTAAAAAAAAAAAAGAACCAATTAGGGCTGGGTATGATGACAACAGAGGCTCAGGAGGCTGGGGCAGGAGGACCCCAAGTTCAAAGCCAGCCTCAGCAAAAGTGAGGCACTAAGCAACTCACTAAGACTGTCTCTAAATAAAATGCAAAATAGGGGGATGTGGCTCAGTGCCCCTGAGAATTCAATCCCCAGTACCCTCCACCCCCCACAAAAAAAGGGGGCTGTGGATGTGGCTTGATGGTTAAGCTCCCCTGGTTTCAATCCCTGGTAACAAAAACAAAAAAAGAATCCAATTAGAACTGGTCAGCACAGGCCAAAGTGACCAAGAGTTGTCATGGCAGTGAGGTCTCAAAGTCTGATGTCATGCTGTCTAGTCAAAAGTCAAGAGGTGGACCTGGGCAGGACTCTCTGGAAACTTCTCTGGGATCCCCAATAAAACTGGAGCACAGGAGGGGCACATTGTCCCTCTCCTCTCTGAGGACCTACTTTCTCCCTTGAGAGTGTCCCCTTCCCCTTTTCCTATCCCTTCTATAAACTCATGCCTGTTACTCTGAGCCACACGTCTGAAATCTGACTGGATCGCAAGAATCTGGGTCTGAAGGGGGCCTCTGCCCTACCTCAGCCTCCAGAAGGCCCAGCCTGTAACAGGGAGAAGCACACCACACAGAGATAAGGCATTACAATTAGTATACAAAACCTGAAAATAAATAGCCAAAGAATTACTCGGCCACGTAGGAGCAAACTTTCTATCTAAAAAGCCCGACAGTAAACAGAGTCTTGTGGCCAGTCTGTTGCAACATTCCAGTGGCGCAAAGGCGTCAAACAACAAATGAACGAGCAGGGCTGTCCAGTGAGACCTGACAGAACAGGCAGCAGCTGTACTTGGCAGAGGTGGGCACCACATAAAGATGAAAGGTGTGGCATTCAGGCTGGGGCTGGGGCTCAGTGGCAGAGCGCCTGCCTCGCATGTGGAAGGCACTGGGCTCGATCCTCAGCACCACGTAAAAATTAAAATAAAGGTATTGTGTCCACCTACAATGAAAAAAATATTTAAAAAAAAGAAAGGTGTAACACGCACGTAGAGGATTAGTAACGTCCTTACAGCCCAAACAACAAAAAGCAAAAGTCTCGGGAATCTTGTTTAAAAAAAAAAAAAAAAAGTCAATTTTAGGAAATTCTGATCCAATAGATCAAGTTATATAAGAATATAGAGAATTTTATCATTAAAACCCACTGGCTTTAACAGATTTATCTCAAAAACTATATCCAAAAATGTAGAATACATACATTTTTTGAAGTTCATGGAACATATTTAAAAACCAGCCCTATATTTAGCCATGAAAAAAGACAGTCAAAGCTGACATTTTCAGGCCACACTTATCAATCGTAAAAAAAATTAAATATTTTTGAAGTTATATCATTTGGAATGCTTTTGAATGCAAATTTACAAAAGACCCAACTAAAACATGGGCAGTGAAGGTTTATTTCTCGCACAGAGGCATCAGGCCACCCCAGCCTGGGGTCTCTGGGCTCTGAGTCAGCTTCTCCAGGTCCTTTTTCCTCCTCTTGGCTCCATGACAGCTGCAGTCTCACCTTCCCACGTGAAGATGTCCAACAACGGGAAGTGCACAGGGAAGGAGTGAACTGCTCCCCAAAAGCCCCACTCACAGTACACTGGTCACTCTGAGTGGCACAGGAGGTTGGAAAATGAGAATCTGACATTTTCACATCCTAAGCAAGAGACGATGCTGCCAATAAGGTGAGCTGCCACACCTTCTGGGCAGGCAAATGACACCTGCCCGTGACAGAAGTCAACAAAATACGACCCAAAACAAGCTGCCCATGGGGAAATTAAGAGACTCTCCCAAACAAACTCTTCCTGAAATAGGGACACAGAGAAATGGTGATGACCAGGAGATGAACACCTGCCCTGGCACCACTCTGTCCACCTGCTCGTCACCCTTTATGGTACCTGCATGATGTACTTCCCGGGGAGTCAACCAGGAGTAATTCAGTCAGTTCTTCACCCACCCCCAAGAAAACTAAAACTTGACTCTTATTGAAATTAGTAAGCTGAGGTTAGAAAATATGATTCTGAATGTGTCAGAGATAAATATTCCCCAACCTTCCCCGCCTGATAAATAGTGGTCTAAGCACGTTCCTTTATATCCACAAATGTTTCTGCAGAGCTTACAACTTCAGATGAAAGACAAGCTCTGAGCGAAGGCCTTCCCACCCCCTTCCCCCTCAGGCCTTCCTGTAAGGTGCGGGAGCTGGCCGCTGTGGCTGGCCTGAGCTGCTGGGCTTTCCCCTGACTTCCATTCACATGGCTGCTGGCCAACACAAACTCCCTGATGATCAACAATGGGCATGTGCCGACGGCGGGCTCTTCTGCACTCAATAAATTCGTGCGTGTTTCTCCACTCCGCAGCCTGGAGTGTTGAAGCGCAGTGGCACTTCGAGCAAGGGTCGTCCCCCATCCTTCATGTTCCCGGGGCTTTCCCTCAACATGAGAGGCCTGGTGCTGAACCAGCTGGGAGCAGTGACTGAAGGCCTTCCCACACTGCGTACAGTCATACGGCTTCTCGCCCGTGTGAGTCCTGTGATGGACGGTGAGGTGTGACACCCGTTTGAAGGCCCTACCACACACCTTGCACTGGTAGGGCTTCTCTCCAGTGTGGATTCTCTGATGTTGCCTAAGCTGGGAGCTCACTCTAAAGGCCTTCCCACACACCTTACATTCATAAGGCTTCTCCCCCGTATGAATCCTCTGATGGCGAATGAGAGTTGATCCCTGATTAAAGGCTTTCCCACATTCCTTACATTCGTAGAGTTTCTTGCCAGTATGAACAGTCTGATGCTGAATCAACTGAGACCGATGGCTGAAAGTCTTCCCACACTCCTTACATGCATAGGGTTTTTCCCCAGTATGAGTCCTGCAATGCACTTTGAGATGTGAGATCCGATTGAAGGCCTTGCCACACTCCTTACACTGGTAGGGTTTCTCACCAGTGTGAATCCGTTGGTGTTCAATCAACTGCGAGCTCCGACTGAAGGCCTTCGCACAGTCCCTACATTCATAGGGCTTCTCCCCAGTATGAACTCTCTGGTGCTGTATGAAATTGGACCCAGAATTGAAGGCTTTTCCACATTGCTTACATTCATAGGGTTTTTTGCCAGAATGAATATTCTCATGCTGAATGAGTCGTGAGCCATATTTAAAGGCCTTCCCACATTCCTTACATTTATAGGGTTTCTCGTTAGAATGAATTCCTGGATGATTAATAAGGAATTCCTCCTGCCAGAAGTCATTTCTACACTTATTATATCCATGTGGCTTTCCTCCAGTGTGAATGTTCTGGTAAAAAATGAGGGATGTCTGCGGGTTCAAAGTAGGTATTTTTTCATGACTGATTAACATTCGACTGAAGTGCCTGTCTGGACCTCCTGGTTGTCTGTCAAACTGAGTTTTGCAATCCCAGTCGCCAGGCAAACCTGAGCACCTGAGACCATAACTTGCAAGTCTTTCCATTATCTCCCACTGGGGCGACTTGACTTCATGAACATGCTGCTCTGGAGGTGACACTTTGGTATCATATCTGGATTTCAAGACTAAAAAAGAAAAAAAACAGTTATGTTTTATTTTTCTTTTCTAGAAGGAAATTTAGTAAACACTGGAAAGGTTAGGTGGCTAAGCAATTAAAAGGTAGCCAAGTAGAACACGGAAAGAAAAACAAATACCATAAATGAAATGAGGGTGGTAATCAGAGAGATGATAAGAGTAGTTCTAAACATGTTAGTGTATATCTCAACCACCTCTGAATCACTTTTTTTAAAAAATAGTCTTTATGGCTGGGTGTGGTGGCCTGCACCTATAATTCCACAGGCTTGGGAGGCTGAGGTAGGAGGATTGTAAGCTCGATGCCAGCCTCAGCAACTTACCAAGACACCCTCTAAATATAAAAAATATATAAAAAGGACTGGGGATGCAGCTCAAAGGAGCATCCTGGATTCAAGGTTCAAGCCCCAGTACCAGCAAAGAAAAAGAAGCTTCCATGAGACACTAGAAGAGACAGATATGATGTGACATGACCCAGAGTGAGCCAGAAGTGGCTGTTGCCTGGAGCATGAAGGAGCATGTGGGAGGAGCATGAGAGCTCCCAGGGAGCCTTCAGGTCATGCCAATGTCCTGCCTTGACTGTGTGATGGTCACACTCATTAATATCACACTTAAAACGGGTACATTTGTTGAATATAGATCATCCTCAGTATTTTTCAAAATCATGGAGATTTCACAAGATATAAAAAGTTCAAAGTGGCGACAGCTGCACAGTAGTGGATATGATCACTACTGAATTGTGTACTTAATGGTTGTCATGGTAATTTTTGTTATGTGTATTTTATCACAATTTCAAAAAGTAAGACTAAGTGGGGCTCGCCCTGTCCTGCCTCGGCACCCAGAGGCTGTGCTGACGGGCTGCTGCGGCTTCCGTGGCGTTTTCTGTCACTGAAGTTTAGCTGACCACCACGGCAAAGCCACCAACAACTGAGCAGCCTCTCCTGGACCTTTCCACTGCCTACGGTGACTTAGGAACAAGAAGCGCCCTGTTTTAAGATGATCAGGCACAACTGATGAAGGGTGGGTCCCTTCCAGAACTACATATTTTGCTGCTTATTCAAATTACAAGCAAAAAGTGAATGGTGTATTAGATCCAGAGTTCACAGGCCCGAGATTTCAGTTTGGTGGTTACTATTACAGCTACCAACCCCATTTGGCTAAAAAAGACTCACTGTCAGCTTGATGTCAAGGAACCACAGGGGAAAGCAGATGGGTGCTTTTGTACAGGCCACGAAGCGTTCTCAGCATATGGCCTGGGAGGACTTCACGGGTACGTGTTTGCCTCTTATGGTGGCATATCGGTTTTGCTCATTTTGTTGTTAAAGTATTAAGCAAAAACTATTGGAATATAAAGGTTGCTTCTACAGCAGAAGGTGAGGAAGACTGTGAAAGATCATGAGGTTTTGTGAAAATGATGTGGCTGCGGTCACTTCGAGACCTTGTGCTACAACCACAGTACATCCACACAACTCCATGAAGAGACAGTGCAACGAGGCAGGGTAAAGACACACTTCCAGGCTCCAGCTGTGCAGGAGGAAGGTCGAGTCTCTACTGCGGCCAGGAATGCATCTGGCGAGACAGATTCCAAATAGTCACTCACGATGTCCCCCTGTACGGCCCTATTCAGTGGTGAGGACATTCCACCAAAGAAAGGAAGAAAGGAAAGGGCACCAAAGGATGGCAGCAGACCACGGAAGTAAAGCTGGCCAGTGGACAGAGGAAAACGGTGTGGGACAGCCAGCTATGCCCCGTGGCCACTGTTGGAGGAGCAAAGTCACAGTACCTTACTGCTCTTTTTTAACTATGTGGGAAAAAACCTTGGCTACTTCCAAGGAAAAGCCTTTAAAAACACGCCTTTCTCTGTGTGCCGATCTATCACATCTGCCTTAAATGGTCAGATTTTATCGATCAATGGCAGAGCGTAGTGTTGACTCCATGAGCATTTTCCCAGTCTTCTAAATATAAACATCTCTGATTATATCTGATTATATTACTATCCAAAGAAAGTACTATCATCCTGATTTCTAACCTCTGGGTCTACTTAACTCCTTGTGAATGTGAAACAGCAACAATATAGTGAGGTCTTATCCCGGGGCTCAGAAGGCTGAGGCAGGAAGCTCTGAGCTCAGAACCAGCCTCAGCAACTCAGCGAGATCCTGTATCTAAATAAAATACAAATACAAAAAAGCGGGGGGGGGGGCTGTGGCTCAGTGGTTAAGCACCCCTGTGTTCAATCCTCAGTACCCCACCCTCCAAAAAAGTGAGTTCTTCTGTGTTTTCATCTTTCCTGATGAGATCTGGAACAGCACAGGGAGCTATTTGGGCATTAGTACTCACTATTTTGAACAACCAATGAAAAAATATCTAAAAATCTTATAAACAGTCAGCAATACAATATTTTGGTTTTCACTTCTAACAAGTACTTGAGTTTTGCATAATTAAACATTTCAATTTTGAGTACATCAAATTCAAATGGTGATAAGTAAAGACAAACTATTAATTGTTGGGGATAACAGTGAAGTGTTGACTCTTAGTTATATTAGTACACACTGTGCTGGCACCTTCTCCAGACTTGTGACAAGTGAAGACAGCTAGAAGGCAACTGTCTTTGGTGGTTTATTCATGACGAACCTGGACTGTCAACTATTTGTCACACCCAGCACCATGGTTTGGACATGGTCCCCATGAGATGGCACTGAGGTGGTGGGACCTCTAAGAGGAGGGCCCAACGGGAGGTGATTAGAACACAGAACACTACCCTCCGAAGGGGCTAACAGCTGACAGGAGTAGGGTAGGCCTCATGTCAATAGACCAGTTCTGAGAGGGAGCCGCTTTATGTGAACCATATATGCTCGGCCCTTCTTCATGTAGCCGTTTCACTTTTCTACATGCTATGATCCAAAGCCAGGAGGACCTCACCAGACACCAGCACAATGATGCTGGGACCTTTTAGTCACCATGAGCCACATAAACCTATTGTATTTATAAGTGAGCCAGCTTCGTGTATTTTGTTATAACAAAACAAAATGGATCAAGACCTAAGCATCATGTAGTAGTAGCTGCTGAAAGACCTACTTAACATGAGTAGCAGATGGACTTGTGAGTCCCCTGGCTCACAGGAGACACTTCCCTCAATTTCAAAGTCCAAATCTGAGGACTACGGACACTTTGATTTCAGGCCCCTGAGCATGTGTGGCAAGTGGTCCACCACTGAGTCACATCCCCAGTCCACACCCAGTGCTTTTAAATGCATCTGAGCAAACTATGCCACCAAAGCTTTGCCTTACCAACATGTGTGAGCCATAGAACTGACTCTACTAGAGGAGGCACACCAACAGGAGATCTGGAACCTGAGACCAGGCCAGACTAAGGTTATTTACCTGCCTTTTGTCTTGTAAAAAATGCTAACGACTTTATGGAGCAACTTGATTACATCAGAAAGAGCAGTTTGGACTGTTAAAAAAATGAATGGCAGCCAGGCGCAGTGGCACACACCTATGATCCCAGCTGTTCTGGAGGCTGAGGCAGGAAGATCCCAAGTTTGAGGACAGCCATGACAGTGTATTGAGGCCCTGAGCAACCTACAGAGACCCTGTCTTAAAAAAAAAATACAAACAAAAAAAACACTAGACAGCTATTTCGTTATTTTTAGATTTATTTTAAATTACAGATTGTTGCTATCACTAGATGAGCACTTCTTAGTTGAAAATATATTAGTTTAGCTTTTTCCTCCTCCATTATTGGCCCTGACTCTAACATTCCTAAAAATACACAAATTTCTGAATGATTTAAATAGGATACTTAATATAGCAAAATATTTAAAACAAGGTTCCAACATTCTGCCCACTCAAATCTCTTCTCCATCATGCCTTCGTATTTCTTGTTAATCTAAATGCTGTGTTTTTTGTGACTTTAGGAACCATGAGCTGGGTGCAGTAGAGCATGCCTGTAATCCCATCTGCTCAGGAGGCTAAGACAGGAGGGTCGGGAATTCAAAGCAAAAGCGAGGTGCTAAGCAACTGAGACCCTGTCTCTAAATAAAATATAAAATAGGGAGTTGGGGCTGTGGTTCAGCGGTAGCGCACTTGCCTGGCATACATGAGGCATTGGTTTGGTTCTCAGCACTGCATGTAAATAAATAAGATAAAGGTCTATCCACAACTAAAAAAATATATTAAAAAAAAATACAGGGCTGGGGTTGTGGCTCAGTGGTAGAGTGCTCGCCTAGCACATGCGAGGCCCTGGGTTCGATCCTCAGCACCACATAAAAATAAGTAAACAAAATAAAGGTATTGTGTACAACTAAAAAATAAATATTAAAAAAATACAAAATTGGGCTGTGGATGTGGCTGAGTGGCTGAGGGCCCCTGAGTTCAATTCCTGGTACCAGCAAAAAGAAACATGAGGGGCTGGGGTTATAGCTCAGTGGCAGAGTACTTACCAGGCACGTGTGAGGCACTGGGTTCAATCCTCAGCACCACATTAAAAATTAATAAAGGTATTATGTCCACCTACAAGTATAAATATTGAAAAGCTAAAGAAAAAAGAAACACAAGGTGAACACAGTGGTGCACACCTGTAATCCCAGAGACTTGGGAGGCTGAGGCAGAAGGACTGCAAGTTCAAGCCAGCCTCAGCAACTTAGTGGGGTCCTAAGCAACTGAGTAAGAGCCCATCTCAAAATAAAAAACAAAAAGGGTTGGGGATGTGTTTCAGTGCTAAAGTACCACACAAAAAAACAAACAAAAAACTTGTGAGGAACATGCTACCTACACATTCTCACGTGGGTCCCACACATCATGGCTTGGATCCTCCACATGGGCAAGACCCCTGGCAGTCCCTGGCTCACACCAAGATGCACCTTCCTCTTCCATGCTCCATGCCTTGCTCGACTCCAGCCACCCTGGCCATCTGTCTCAGAGGCACCAAGGGCTTCCCTGACTCAGCTTTCACACACATAGCTGATGTTTACCAAGGGCCATCAAAGGCCTGCGTCTCAGCTAAAATGCCTCCTCCTTGGACCAGCTGCCCTGCTGTGCGGCCCAGATGACCTTTTCTTTTTTCCGTGTTTGTGCATGTGCTTGCGTGCATGTGTTCATGTCTATTTCTTCTGGCAGTTAAGCTCCACGAAGGCAGGGACACGGTGTGGCCCCCTCACCAGTATACACTGTGGTGCACAACACAAGCTCAAAAATACTTGTTAATTATTCTCCAAAATTTAAATAAAGAGCTGACACAGATTCCTTTAGAAAAGTGGTTAAAGGACATACATCTCTTTCCAAAAAGAAAATACTTTCCTTAGGAAGTGTTAACACTTGTATTCACTCAATCGCTAAATACAAGACGATAAGTAAATGTTTCAGGAAAGAAAGATCAAGGACCTGTATGCAAGACCTGACCTCTGAATCTGGCAACTTGAAGGGAAGACTTTCTAATGCCAAGGGCCACCTCCTTGATGCAGGTCTGCCCTCTCTCCACTGATGCCTCACTCACCTGTACACAGGCTTCCTGACACCACCCTCTCCTCCATCCAGGGCTCTTTGCCTTGCTCCAGGAAGGAGATCACATCAGGTTTGGATATGGCAAGACCTGGCAAAGAGAAGAAAAAGACCACACAGTTATAGTGAAGATGGGACACCAGAACTCAGACTCAGGGCTGGGTCATTGCACAGGAGAGGCAGTGGCAAAAAGAAAGCTAGAAGATGACTTAATGATTACTTGAAATCAATTCAGCTAGTGGGATGCCCTTTAGTCACTCCCAAAATGACCAACACTCCCAGAACTGACTGACACCAGAAACCGACCAGGGGGGGACAGAAACGCCCTAGAGTAAGATCCAAGCTGACAGACCACGTCAGGAGCCACCCATGGGTTGCATGTGGGTCACCATGCGTGGAAGCCTAGTGGATAGAGACATCTGGTGCCTGGGAATGACCAATGGACATTTTCTCTGGTCAGCTGCTCAGGGTCAATGTGAATCTCTAGCCCACTCTGCTGTGGCCCACATAGTACCTGAGATGGGTGTGACCTGCCAGATGTCAATCAACCTCCTGACTACAAGGCATTAAGAAGCAAGACTCTGCCCCTGAGACCTTAACCCTGCCTTTGATGGACCCCCTTAAATAAACCACCAGATCCATCTTTTCTTTGTCTAGTTCCAGAACCCACGTGGACTAGATCAGGAGCTTCGCGTTTCGTGAATACATTTCTGAGTATCTATGTTTTATTATTCACTAATAATTTGAGATTTTAAGTTTTAGGGTGGCTTAGATTCTCCTGGGTAGGAAGAACCCTCCAATGAGACACTGGCCGTGGACCCCTGATAAGACCAGATCACCTTACCCAGTGAGACCAGGTTTCGGTAAGTCTCCAACATCACATCTCTGTACAAATCCCTCTGAGCAGGCTCCAGCCATTCCCATTCTTCTTGTGAGAAGACTATAGCCACATCCCTGAAAAATTCTGACCCCTGGAACAAGAGGAATAAATGATACATGTATATTTCAAGATGTTTTCACAGTGGGATGAGAAAAACTGGAAGTCTTTGCAGGAAGGGGTTGTTCTGGTGAATGAAAAAGCTGGGGCAGGGACAGAGGAAGTGGGCAAGACTAAAACAGCAAGCCAAAGCTCTTGTGCATGTCTGGGATGAAAATGAAAAAGCTAAATGGAGTTTTCTTTATTCTGTGCAATAGTGTGCTAAAATAGGCTGCCTGCTCTGCTCGACACCATTAAGGTAAGACCTATAGTTTTTACCTTGATGGGACAACAAAAAAAGATACCTGATGGGCTTTCACCTAATTATTGTTCAAAAATTTTTATAAAAATGTTTTTATCTAAAAACAGGATGTTCATCTACATCAAGAATTTCTCAGAAACCTAAATTCATCATATCAGAATATATCGTGAGCATTTTCTTCATGAGAAAAACAACGAACACAAAGATGACTGTTAATGACTATCCAATTTTCTTAAAGTGAAAAGAAGGGCACGCTCAGTTACTGTGGACCCAGAACTGATCACAAATCTCGAAGCTCTTACGGGATCTGACCACCCACCAGGCTGACAGTCTACACTTGCTATCAGCCACATCCTTAGTTCTGCGCTTCTCTCTCTCTTATTGAAGAACCACCCAGAATCAAATGCTCTGTGCAGCCTCAAATTAGATCTTAACTCTGGCATTCAATCTCAGATTCTCAGCTAAGCCTCAATTATTTCTTCCAAAGAAGGACACTACATACACACTCACATGGAGACCAACCTGCACTAGCTCCATGCTTTTCTACATCCCCAAATGTCATTTCCATTCTTTTCACCTCAGTTCTGACAAAGGGTGCTCTCATTTCATAAACCAAAGTGTATTTTTGCTCCATCTGTCCTCCTAGCCAAAGGCTGAAATGTCAGGACACATGTGATGCTATGTAGAATGGACCCATGGGCATTTGTGGGGGCAGGTAATAGGACAGGAATTAGCTGTCTGGGCCTTTCAGTCCCTAAAATGGAGACCTCTGAGAACTAAATTAACTAATGGAACCCAGATGGGCAGTTTCAGGATAAGGAAAACAAATATTTACATGATTTTAAAACTCACGAGGGACATGACTTTTAGAATTTCACAAGGTGGTAGGTCCTCCTCCAGGTTCCTCTCTTGAGGAAGTGCAGTCTCCTGAGATGGTGGAGCTGGGGGAAGGAAAGAACAGAGGGTAGGCTTGCCTCACAGCTCCCAGAAGAGGAGGTTACAAGCCCTCCCCTGCTTGTCCCCAACCACCCTCAAAACAGAGTGAGGACAAACTGTGGCTGTCACTCAACCCAGCCAAGGAGGCAGGAATCAAGGGTCCTCTCTCTCTGATTTCCCTTAAATACCCAGAGGTTCTGCCTTGTTGCTGACACACATCTAACACAAGGATGCTCACACTTATTCCAGTGACTGAGACCCACACTGTACCTCAAGTACAAAGAAAATTCCTCTTTAGGTAGAGTAATATAGAGGATTTGTATAATAATATGCATAGCCCCAGCCCAAAATAAAGTTTCCCCAGGATTATGCCATTTCATTCTCTCATGCATCAAATTTAACATCTTCAAAAGTCTACCTATGGCTTGAGAGGCTGAGGCAGGAGGACTGGGAGTTCAAGGCCAGACTCAGTAACTTAGGGAGGCCCTAAGCAACTGAGTGAGACCCTATTTCAAAATAAAAACATAAGAAGGGTAAGGTGCCCCCTGTTCCATCCCCAGTACAAAAAAAGCCTACCTGGCTCTTTGCCCAACTTCCACAATCAAAAAGCCGGCAGTTCAATAGGCTTTGTGGACACCACTTTAGGGTCTACCTCGAGTCAAGAAATGGAGTGGAGAGGCAGATAAATTACATGGCGCAAGCCCAGGGCTCCGTATCAAGACATAAATGTGGCCCTCCATAGACACAAAGTAGTGTGCACATTTGCACACCAAGCTCTGCAGAAGAATACGCAGCACCTAAGGAGTCAGGGCTACAAGTAGGCCAGTGGCTGAATCATTTTTGGCACAAAATAATGTTGGACATCACGAACAAGATATCCCACTCGGGATCCTCTGCACGATGTGGGAAATGCAGCAACAAGAAGTCAAGCCACGCAAACGCTCACGGGCTCAGCGCCCGCAGAACACCCTCGGCCTCTCTGACCCTCTCGAGGTCAGCACCGAGGTCAGCACCGAGCAGAGCTTCGCACAGGCGCGGCAGTGCCGCCGGAGGCGGGCGTCGTGCGGGCGCCCAGGCAGCAAGCGCCCTGCTGCCGACGCCCGCCCGGCCGCCTGCGCCTCGCCTCCCCACGAGGGAGCCACCGCGACCCCTGACGCGCGGCCCGTGCAGCCTCGGCTCCCACGGCGGGGCGCCCAGGGCTTCGGGGTCTTGAAACTCTCGGGAGGCCCCTACGAAGCAAGTCCTCGTCCGGGTTAAACACACGCCGCGCCAGACGCGCGCGCTCGCGGAAGAAGGGGCGCGTCACTCCCTCACCTGCCGCCTGGGGAGCAGGCGCCCCGCCTCTCACGGCGCGTCCCGCGGCGCCGACCGGAAGCTAAGCGATGCGCACGCGCGGGCGCCGCGGCCCCTTCCGGGGAACGCGATCTCGGCGTGGCGAGGCGGATCTCGCGGCGTTTCGAGAGGACCGACGTGCGGGGACGTGCGTGCGGGCGGACTCCTGCTCGGGTGGCGTTGTGCACTGCTCCCCGCGCGTGCAAAGTGGTGCGAGGGAACGGAGGGAGCGCCTGCGGACCTGCCTGCCCCAGACTTGATCTCAAAGGGTTACTGAGTTTCCCGTCCCCTGGGTACGGAAAAGCTCACCCTCCGATTTTATGGGAAACTATGGCCTGGAAGTGACCGGACCACCGCGACGCCCAAGCACAGCTGTGCCTCCTATGAGCAGGGGTGGCCTGCAGAGGCCCGCCTCTCCGTTCCTGCCCACACGTTGTCCTCGATTCTAGCCCTCGTGCTGGGCAGGAAGGTGCCACCGTGGTTTAGATGTGTCCTGCCCCACTGACCGAAGAGGGGACTTTCAAGCTCGAGTGGACCTGATATATATCTTCTTTGGGGAAAAGGCGGCTCACATCCCTTGTTCACTTTTTATTAGCAAGGTGTGTCTTTGCAAATTCTGGATTCAAATCCTTATCAGATACTTCAATAGATTTGACAGTACAAAAACGATGGGGCCCAGCGCAGTTGTGCGTGCCTGTAATTTCAGCAACTGAGGAGGCTCAGGCAGGAGGAACATTGAGGCTAGCCTCGGAAACCTGGCCAGGGGATGGGGGTGTAGCTCAGGAGCAGAGCACTTGCCCAGCAAGTGAGGCCTCTGCTCAGCTCCCGGTGCGGGATGACAGGGCAGAAAACAGAACCCAGGAGTATTTCGTGTTTCATCGCCACTCTGTTTCTTCGTTTGTTTGTTTCTTGTCGTTTTAAAACAGAGGTCCTGGGCTGGGGCTGGGGCTCAGTGGTGGACGCTTGCCTAGCACGTGAGGCCCTGGGTTCAATTCTCAGCACCGCGTAAAAACAAATGAATAAAATAAAAAGGTACTGTGTCCACCTGCAACTAACGGCTACTGGTGCCTGGCTGTCTCCGACCTGCCCCAGATCCCACGTGCCCTTTCCTGAGCCTCAACTGATGCCTTTGGGACACATCGGACTTGTCCTTCCTCAACTTCTAAGTTGCTCCGCTCAGGTCGTGCGTCGTTGGTGACTCTGGCGTGAAGGACCGAGAAACGAGTTCGTTGGACATTTCCCAAAAGGTAGAAGACCAGAAAAAGGGGACGACGTCAACACCTGGCTCGGTCCTCATAAGGCCATCCCTTTACCCTAGTGGATTCTCCAGGGCGCCACTCAGCGGCCACACGGGGCAGGCGCTCTGGGATGTAGTGACGGGACTACGGCTGCGCATGCGCACTCGTCCGACCGCGAGTCGCGCCTGCGCACTCTGCCTGCCCCCCAGTCCTGGCGTGGGCGGGCAGGGGACTGAGGCTCCGCCGCCGCCGGGGGCGGAGCCTACGGCTGGCGTCCCCGCAGCCTCCCAGCTCGCCCAGCGCCGCAGTCCACTCCCGGCGGCCCCCGCGGCCTCGGCCGCCTGCGCCGGCGCGCGGCGCCTTTGTGAGCGCGGCGGTCGGCGGAGGTTCAGCCCCGGTCCGCCCGCGCGCCCCGAGCGAGGAGGCGGTGAGCAGAGCCGGGGCCGGGGGACGGCGTGGGAGGGCGCGACCTGTGCGACCAGGGACACCGCGCCCGAGATTGAATGTTACACTGTGTCTGACGGTGTGACACCGCGCCCGCGGGCCGTGCTTGCGGCTGAGACTGTGGGGGTGACAGTATGACATCGCGCCCACGTGCACGGGCCGTCCTCGCTGCTGAGACTGAGAGTGTGACACTGTGTGTGACAGCGTGACAGAGTGCATGGGCTGTGTTCGCGGCTGAGACTTGAGAGTGTGACACTGTGTGTGACAGAGTGACAGTGCATGGGCTGTGTTCGCGGCTGACACTGAGAGTGTGACACTGTGTGTGACAGCGTGCATGGGCTGTGCACATGGCTGAGATTGAGTGTGATACTGTGATAGTGTGGGCTGACCCAGCTCACAACTGAGACTGAGTGTGACACTGTGACAGTGTAACGGCGTGTATGGGCCATGCTTGCAGCTGAGACTGAGACACTGTGTGACAGTGTGACACTGTGCCAATGTGCATGGGCCATGCTGGCATGTGAGGCTGTGAGAATGTGACACTGTGTGTGATAGTGTGACACCACACAAGTGTGCACAGGCTGTGCTTGCCACTGAGACGAGAGTGACATTGTGTGACAGGTGACACCACGCTCACATGCGCAGGCTGTGCTCACAGCTGAGGCTTTCAGAGTATGATAGTTTGACATTGTGCCACCAAGTATTAGGGGGCCCATGACACCCTGTAAGACTGGAAGTGAAGTTGTGACATTGTGTGACAGTATGAGATCTACAAATCTATACAAGGGAGCCTGGACAGTGTGTGTTGGTTGTACCACCCTGTAACAATGTGGGAGACTGAAAATGTGTCTGATGCTCTCTATGACAGTATGAGACCACCCCATCATGTGAGATGGGGCCCGTGACTCCCTGAACACTGCTGTGAGGCTGAGAGCATGTGTGTAACACTGTGACAGTAAGAGACGGTGTCAGCATGTGGGGGGGACACAACAGTGTATGAGACTGAGATGGAATGTCTGTCACCATGTGACAACATGACACTGTGATCTGGACTGTGACAGTACAGCACATGACACTGTGTGACAGCGAACCCCTGGCACCATGTATCAGAGGTCCTGTAACTGGGATTATGACTGCGTCAGATGGTATGACCTTTGGAGTCTGACCGTGTAAGACTGTCACTATGGGACCATGTGAGACTGAACACAGTTGGACTGGGGGTAGCTGGGTGTGGTGGACTGGGTGTTTGAATTTAAGCCTTCTGATCCCAGGCCCAGGGCCCTCTCCACCCCATATACTGGGCAAGTGCTCTACCACTTTACTACGTCCCCAGCCTTCTTTGTGTTTTATTTTGAGACACAATTTGTTAAATTGCCCAGATTAGATTGAAACTTGGGCTCCTACGGCCTTAGCTTCCTGGTTAGATGGGATTGCAGGTGTGGGCCACCGGGCCCAGCTAGAGCTTCTTATACTCACTATGCTGCTTTGTTCTGTTTTGTTGTTGTTGTTTTAGTTTGTTTGTTTTTCCCCCTGCAGTGCTAGAGATGGAACTCAGGGATGCCAGATGCTAGACAAGCACTCTACCACTGAGCTATACCTCCAGCCCTATGCTGCTGCTTATTGCTTTATTCTTCAAGTTAGTGAGCTCTAGTGGAAAAGAACTCAGGGTTAAGAGGTTCCAATGACTGTCCACCAAGAGTCTTGTCTCCTACCTCCATTGACCCTTTCTCAGGAAATGCTCAGAGAAGTCAAGAGCTTGGTTTTTAGATGCATTTGTTATCAGCCAGGACCCAAAGCAGGTTGTCCTGACTCTTGTCTAATGTCTTCAGACAACATGACCCCTCTGATGCCCACTCTGTGTAAAGGTGCTTTCCCTAATACATTCACTTGGTGGCTTTCTCTCTTAATTCTTTTTAAAAGGTTGGACATATTTCCTTTCAACATCATCATCTGGTAGAAAGACTAAAAATTAAGACCTCATTTCCAGTTTGGCCTGATTATTACCATGACACTTTGGGTATGTTTTGGATTTTATTTTTTTAGACAGGGTCCTACTAAGTTGCTGAAGCTGGCCTCAGACTTGATACTCTTGCCTCAGCCTCTGGAGTCAACCTCTGTAATTCCACTGGTGAAAAGCCTTCATAAATGAAAAGAGTGGAAAATCCTTCCTTGATAATACCATTCTGTAGTTGCTGTTATTGTCCTTTTTTTTTTTTTTTGAATGTTTTTTTAGTTGTAGATGGACACAGTATCTTTATTTATTTATTTTTGTGTGGTGCTGAGGATCAAACGCAGTACCTCACATGTGCAGTGTGCTCTATCACTGAGCCTCAGCTCCAGTTATTGTTTATAATTTAAAATGAGTAGATAATTTATGCACAAATTGTATATTGTATTCTTGAGATATAATTGTAAATTGTAAGTTCAGAATTCTTTTGAAAAACAATTGTCAGTTTAGATAAATGTCTCAATTCAGTGACACTGAAAGCTTCAGTTGCGGAGGAAGAGAGGGAAGGAAAGATTGTTTCTAGGCTGGTCACCTTGGGAGCTGCTGAGCTAATCTGGCACTCTGTGGTTTCTTTTTCCCTCTCCAGCTCGATTTTCTCAGGACCCTGCCCCTCTTCCAGAGGGGAATTTGAAGGAGGAGGACAGAAGAACTCATAAACTCTTAGAAGTCTTAAAGCCATGTCCAAGGTAAGAAGCATTTCTCTAAAACACCATCTTATTTTTCAGGTTATATGAACATTTAACTTTTCTTCCATAATGCCATAGCCTAACAAAATCTCATTTATGGGGCCAGTGTTGGACTCAGTGGTAGAGCACTTGCCTAGCATGCGTGAGGTACTGGGTTCGATCCCTGGCACCACATGAAAATTTAAAAAATAAACAAAAATAAAAATTTAAAAAACAAGTTAAAAAAATCTCATTTATGAGTGACTTGCTCCTTATACCTTTCATTCCAGAAAAAAAGGAAGTCCCCGAAAAGCCATGAACTTCCTTATTTTCCCCTAATTCGTATTTTCATCTTTATTCAAGGAACATTCCGCACCTCCACTGAGCACATTATTTGAGGTGATTTTGAGGAGTGAGATGTATTGTATCTTGAGCATAAGAGTGTGGATCAGCGGAGGCAGGGCTTTTTGAAGGTACTTTGGTGGAGTTTGAAGGGTAGAATTTTATGGGAATAGTAAATTCTCATTTTAGGGACATCCTGAGTTCACAGGAGGCTGCAGCTATGATATTCTAGGCCATCCAGTTAAGATTAGTGGAATTAATGTGGAAAATGGATACTTTTTTTAAAAAAGAGAGTTATGGGGGAAGCACTTGAAGCTACATTTTTTTAAAAATTGGAAAAGATCTATAATAATGAAAATTGTAATAGCCTATGGAATTGGAACTAGAAGAAACATGAAAAGATCAGTATATAATGTCCAGAAACAAATATAAGAATTCCATAAGAATGGAAAATATTTACTCATTCACTGAACATGTAGTTACTAAAGACTGTTAACTAAGTGCTGTGGAAAATAAAAATAGACATTGTCTATGTAGAATTTAACGTCTACTAGTTTGCTTATTATATGATAATGAACTGGTATAGTTTTACATCAGTGGGGAAAGAATGGATTATTCACTTAGAAAAAAACGTTCTTCCTTACACTTAGAGATTTTGTAGGTTAAACATTAAAAAAAAAAAAAGATTAAAATACAGAGAATGGTTGTATGAGAAATGCAGGCCAGATTTGGCCTGCAAGAGGAACATGCCCTGGTGAGTGAGAAATAATCTATAGCAACACTACCAATAGAACTTGCAGCCTTCTGCCTCAGCCTCCTGTGTCATGGGATTGTAGGTGTGGTCTACCATGATCACCCCAGTGTGATTTTTTTTTTTTTTTTTTTTTGGTACTGGGGATTGATTCAGGAGTACTCAACCACTGAGCCACATCCCTAGCCCTCTTTTGTATTTTATTTAGAGACAGGGTTTCACTGAGTTGCTCAACACCTCACTTTTGCTGAGCTTGGTTGGAACTCATGATCCTCCTGCCTCAGCCTTCTGAGTCACTGGAATTAAAGGCATGCACCACTGTGCCTGTCTCTCAGTGTTATTTTAATGCATACCTTTTGAGAATCTCTGCCAACAGAGATTATATTTAAAGTATGACTCTTACAAATAGCGTATAGTTGTTTTTTTTAAATCCAATATGGTAATCTTGGTCTTTTAATTAGTGTTTAGTACATTTTCATTTAATGTTATTACTCATGAATGTGTGTCTAAACCTACCATATTTCTGTTTGTTTTCCATTTATACCATTTTTTCTTGGTTCCTTTATTTCTCCTTTTTTGCCTTCTGATAAATCAAGCATTTTCCCCTTATTATCTTATTAAGTGCTATCAACTTTATAACCTTTTAGTGACTACTTTAAATAATATTCATCCATTACTTATTATATAATATCTTGTTTACTTCCCTAGTGTATCCTGCTTTCCCCAGATTGGGAAATGCCCTGACATTTAGTATGCATAACCTATTAGTTTATTCTTGATTGATTACAGTTTTCCGTCAGCCCAATTTTGTGTGCGTATGTATGTATGTATGTATGGTAGATCTTTTCCATCACAATAGCTATTCTCTCTGAAATTGTATACTTTCCATCAAAGCAAGCAAAAAAGTCATCTACCAGTTATTTGACATGAATTGCTATGAACTTAGTACACTGTCAGAAGATTTTTCTATATGCAATATTATATCCAAAACTGAAGACAATTTAACTCTCTCACTTAGGCCCGTAGTAGGATTTGAACACTAATTGAACAAATATGTGTTTGTGTCATTTCAGGATTTGGTGACATTTGGGGATGTGTCTGTAAGTTTCAGTCAAGAGGAGTGGGAATGGCTGAACCCCACTCAGAGGACTTTGTACAGGAAGGTCATGTTGGAGAACTATAGGAGCCTGGTATCACTGGGTAAGGAGGACTCCTTATAATTCAAAATTTCTCTGCAGGTTTTCGTTCCAGTGTTTGGAGAGCCTCCAGTGTGCCTCCTGAAGGATTCTTTCCTGAGCGGGGTGCCCTGGTGTGTGCCTGTAGTCTCATCTACCTCAGAGGCTGTGACAGGAGAGTTGTAGAGCCCAGCAGGGCCAGCCTGGCCAGCATAGCAAGACCCCATATAAAAGTCTTTTTTCTTATGCTCCCCCAAATAGGTGGAGTTTTGTAGAATTGGTATCTTCATTAGTATGGTCCTGCAATTTCATCTTCCCCATTTTTCAGAATATTTTACCACTTCTTTATCTTCTTCCTATGATGCCCCCCGCCCCCCCCCCCCAGTCCTGATGACCAAGAAACTTGACTAATTTACAGGTGTGGCTAATTCCTCTTTTATCTCTTATAAGCAGGGATTTCTTTTTCTAAGCCAGATGTGATCTCATTATTGGAGCAAGGAAAAGAGCCCTGGATTGTGAAGAAGGAAGGAACAAGAGGAACATGCCCTGGTGAGTGAGAGAACTAGGAGGCACACTGCTAGGGACAGTGTAGCTTCAGCTCAGAATGGATGCCTCCTGGGGGCTCTATTCAAAGCAGAGGCCTGAGAAGTAATATTTTTAGCATAGTGCCTTGATTTATTGTTTTTGTATATCTTCTCTCGAAAATTATTACCTTCTCCGATGACTCATTTTCCTGATCTCTGGGTCCAAATGTCAGTGTCTCCTTGTCCTTGTCTAGTTTTGCACTAGTTATTCATTCTATTTGTTTAAATTCAGACTTTGTTCCTTTCCAGATATTTATTCCTTTGATTGAAGGATTGATTCATTTTTTATTTACTTATTATTTCACTGAGTTTCTGTTTTGAGCACAACACCTTGCTAAATTCTTGGGATTATTAAAGAGTTTTATAAACCATAAAAAAAAAATAAAGCATTTCTATTTTTTTTTTTAATTGGCATACCAGGGATTGAACTCAAGGGTACTCGACCACTGAGCCACATCCGAGGCCTATTTTGTATTTTATTTAGGAATAGGGTCTCACTGACTTGCTTAGTACCTCACTTTTGCTGAGGCTGGCTTTGAACTTGTGATCCTCCTGCCTCAGCCTCCCGAACCTCTGGGATTACAGGCATTGGCCACCATGCCCAGCTATAGTTTTATTTTCAAGTCTAAGTAACTGGAAGGTGATACTTAATAGAAACAATCATAAGAAAATATCTTGGTAGGAGGAAAGATGAGGAATTTTGCTGGGGAAAAAAATTTATTCTCATGACATATGAAGGTTTCCAAGTGTAGAAATGCAACATGCAACTGGACTGGAAGACAGAGGTTCAAAAAAAAATCTAATTTAAAGATGTGAGTGTGAATGAATGAGATCACCTGTCTTGAGAGTTTGAGAGGTAAAGACTTAAAGTCTTATCAAAAGCAGATCTTTGACAACTTTCTCAGGGTCCTTTGTATTAAATTGACTCTGTAGGTTTGTCTTTGGTTAAAAAAATTTTTCTATATAACTATCCGTTTCATTATCAGATTTTTTTCCCATGATTCTGAACAAAATAATCTTTTTTTTAAGCTTTATTTTATTTATTTATATGTGGTGCTGAGGATTGAACCCAGAGCCTTGCACATGCTAGGCGAGCGCTCTCCCAGTTCTTTAGTCTTTTCTTTGATAGTACTGGGGCAGTCTACCATTGAGCCAGATCCCCAGCCCCAGCCCCAGCCCCAGCCCTACCCCAGCCCCAGCCTTTTTTTTTTTTTAGACTTGGTCTAAGTTGCGGAGGCTGACCTTGAACTTTTGATCTCTCTGCCTCAGCCTACTGAATTGCCAGGATTGCAGGCATGTGCCACCACGCCTGGCAAGTTTCTTATTTTATATAGTCATTGTTTTTTTTTTTTTAATTTATTAGGTTGCCACTCATAAATCAGTTTTCTTTTTCAAGACCCAGCTAATGGATTTCTCTTTTTAGTGTTACTGCTCTTCTCTTTTTCAGTTCTTTGTTCTTTTGCTTTTCTTCCCTTACTGACTTTTTCCTTCTAATTTTCTTATTTATTTTGTTCTCTATGTTGCTGAAATGAGAGCTTAATATGTTAATTTCATTTTCTTTTATTCAGTAATGAAATTATTAAGAGCTATGTATTTTAAATCTTTTTCTAGAACTCTCTCCTACAGACTTTGACATTTAAAAGTTTTGTTATTGCCATTTCCCAAATAATCTACAATTTTAAAGTTCCCTTTCACTGAAGAATTGTTTAAAAAATAATTTTCTGGTTTTAATATATTTTGATCTACTTATTCTATTGTATTTTATCAGATCCTATTAATATTAAGGATATTTATAAACAGTAAATTGTATCTACATAAATTATACAACTTAAGTAGTTCTGATATTTGCATATATCCTTAAATCTTCTCCACAATCAAGCCACATAGTATTTAGATACCAAAAGACTACTTATGGGTTGGAGGAATAGCTGAGTAGAGCATGTCCAAGACCCCAGTTTCATCCCTTGTACCACAAAAAAAAAAAAAAGGAAAAAGAAAAAAAGATTACATCTAGCTCTGTGCAGTCCACCCTTTTCTCCATCTCCAGTTCCAAGTGAATACTGATATTTTCTTTGTCACATTAGATTAGGTTGCAGCCAAACTAAATGAAATCATCTACTGTGGCTTAGGTTCTGTCCAGCATCTCTTACTTGGCATGATGATCTTGAAATCTGCCCACACTGTTCATGTATGAATATGTGGCTCCTTTTTTTGTGGTTATTATCTTTTTAGTTGTAGGTGGACACACCGTATCTTTGTTTTTACCTGGTGGTGAAGATTCAACCCAGTGCCTCACACTCGAGGCAAGCGCTTTACCACTGAGCCACAACCTCAGTCCCACATTGATCCTTTGATTGGTGAGGAGTTTTACATTGAATAGCATCCATTGTGAATGGATAAACAGATCACCCACCTGTGTTGTTTCCAGTTTGGGCTATTATAAATAAAGCTGCTATGAAGCGGTCATGTGAAGAACATTGGGTAGACAGTTCTTTTCATTTCTCTTGAGTAAATATCTAAACTAGGTCATATGATAATTATACGTTTAACTTCATAAGAAACTGCCAAAGATTCCCAAAGGGACTGTCCATTGTACATAACCTTTAGCAATATATAAGCATCTTGTTTGCTTTATGCCCTCAAAAAATATTATTATTATCAGTATTAATTTTAATCTAAGTCATTTTAATGGTGGTATTGTAGTTTTGTTCTGTTCTGTTCTATTTGTACTGGGGATTAACCTGGGGGCAATTTACCATTGAGATACATTCCCAGCTTTTTATTTTGTTTTTAAAACGGGGTCTCACTGAGTTGCTTAGGGTCTCTTTAGGTTGCTGAGGCTGGTCTTGAACTTGAGATCCTCCTGTGTCAGTCTCCCAAGCCACTGGGGTTTCAGGCAGGTACCACTGCACCTGGAAATTTATACATTTATCCTTTCACCAGAACCACATTGCCTTGATTGCTGTAGCATTATGATTAATTTTGATATCAGATTGTGCCATTTGTTAAATCACTTTGACTATTGGAAGTCATTTGCATTTTACAATGAAGTTTAGAATTTCTCTTCAACAAGGTTGGGTTTTGGTTGGGATTATGTTGAATCCATGTACCCATTGAGTGAGAAGTGACACCTTAACAACATTTTTAGCTAGGTGCAGTTGCACATGCCTATAATCCCAGCAGCTCAGGAGGCTGGGGCGGGAAGATCATGAATTCAAAGCCAGCCTCAACAGTGGCAAAGCAATAAGCAACTCAGTGAGACCCTGTCTCTAAATAAAATACAAAATAGGGCTGGGGATGTGGCTCAGTGGTCAAGTGCCCCTGAGTTCAATCCCAGGTAATCCCTCCCTGAAAAAAAATTTTTTTTGATTCTTCTAATCATGAGTATGTTTTTTTTTAATATTTTTGTAGTTGTAGATGGAGATAATACTTTTATTTATTTATTTTTATGTGGTGCTGGGGATCCAACCCAATGCCTCACACATGCTAAGCAGTCACTCTACTACTGAGCCACAACTTCAGCCCCCATGAGTGTGTTTTAATAAGCCATTTAGTATACTTTAATTTCTCATAGGATTACTTTATAGTATCTAGTGTAGTGATGTTGTATAGCTTTTTAAATTTTTTCCTGAATCTTTTATGGTTTTTGGGTATCACTATAAATATAATTTTTAAAAATTCTGTTTTCCAATAGTGTTCTGCTTGTATGCAAAGAATGTAAAGTGTTTTTATATTAACTCATTTCTACTATAAGTATCTTAAAGAGTTTCATATAGGATTATAGGAATTCTTTTATATATTTCTGAGGATTTTTAAAAAACACAGTTATAACATCTGCATATACAGTTTTATTTCTTTCTGATCATTTCTTTTTCTTGATGTATTGCAATAGCTAGCATCTCCTATACAATGTTGAATACAAGTGGTAAGAACAAATATATTTATGTTGTGCCATTCTTGAGAGGAAATGTATTCTATCCCTATTCCCTTGATATAAGCTATAGTTCTTTCCTTAGATAATCTTGATGAATTCAATGCAATTCCTTTTAAAATATATTTTTTAGATATTGATGGATCTTTATGTTATTCATTTATTTATATGTGGTGCTGAGAATTGAACCCAGTGCCTCACACATGCTAGGCAAGTGTTCTACCGCTGAGCTCTAGCCCCAGCCCCTAAAATTTTTTATAGTGGGTCAAATACTCATTCTAAACATGATCACGCAGTTTTTCATCTTTATTCTGTATTAATATGATGAATTGCATTGATGATTTTCAAATATTAAACCAATTTGCTTTCCAGGGATAAAACTCTACTTGGTCAAGATTATGCTTTTCATATTGTCCTGCATTTGATTTGGCAAAGTTTGACTAAATATTTTACATTTTTTGGGCTGGGGATGTGGCTCAGGCGGTAGCGCGCTCGCCTGGCATGCATCCTCAGCACCACATACCAACAAAGATGTTGTGTCCGCCGAGAACTTTAAAAAAAATAAATAAATAAATATTAAAAATTCTCACTCTCTCCTCTCTCACTCTCTGTAAAAAAAAAAAAAAAAAAAAAAAAAAAAATTTACATTTTTTTTATATATACTGGAGTTTATTGCTTAGAAAACAATATAACTTCAACGCTGAAATTGAGAGGACATTTTCAAAATATGTGAAAAATAGTACTGTTTTATATGCTTGTTTAAATGTTCCAATAATTTTGATATATTTCTGTCACTATAGTAGTTTAGTTAAGCAATCACTTTGATAATTTCTGCACTGTTTATTACAGAAATTTTCAAGTGTGCTAAAATAGAAAGGAGACTGTAATGTACACCCAAGTAATATTTTACATTTATGTTCATATGCTACATGGATTTACCCTTTTGTAATTTCCTTACCAAGATAATGCTGGCATTATGGAAACAAGTTGGGAAGTATTTCATCCTCTCCTATTTTATGAAAAAGTTGGGTATAATAGTATTGTTTTTCCCCTACACTGGTGGAATTCAATAGTTAAGACATCTATGCCTGGAATGTTGTTTATGTGGAATATTTTTATCCATTAATAGATTTAATGGATATAAGGGTTATTTTTGTTATATAATTCTTGAATCAACTATAGTAGGGTATATCTTTCAGGGGATTTGTACAGTTTATTTGAGTTGTCCAGTTTATGTATATGTTGTTCATAATATTTTCTTCTTAATGTATATAGGGTATATGATAATTCTTTTCAGTTTGTTTTTTGTTGTTTTGTGTTTTGTCTATGGTACTGGGAATTAAATGCAGGGGTGCTCTACCATTGAGCTGCATCCCCAGCCCCTTGTATTTTTATTCTGAGACAGGGACTTTCTAAGTGGCTGAGGCTGGCCTTGAACCTGTGATCCTCCTGCCTTAGCCTCCTGCATGGCTAGGATTCCAAGTGCATTCGATCACACCAGACTCCTCTTTAAAGCTCTGATTTTTCTGACTTCTATTCTTTTTTTTTTTTTTTCCCTAATCAGTGATCTTTTCAGTGAACCTACTTTTGGTTTGGACTTCTCTGTCAATTGTTTTCTATTTTGTTATTTTCTCTAGTTAGCTTTTTTTTTTTTTCCTATTTTCATTGGGTTTATTGTGGTTTTTCTTCTCACTTAGATTCTTGATGTTTATACTTTTAGGTTTTTTTCTACTATAAGTATCTTAAAGAGTTTCCTTTAAGTACTGTTTTAGCTACATCTTACAAATTTCCTTGTGTTATATTATCATTATTGGTCAATATAAGATATTTTCTGATTTTTTTGATTAAACTCTTTGACCCATGAATTATATAGAAATGAATTGTTTCTATATAATTTCCCAGATGTGTGAATTTTACAAGACATCATTATTTATTCATTTTGAATTTAATTCTGTTGAAGTTAAAGAACATACTGTTTACTAAGACTTGGCTTATGAACCAGCATTCCGTCTATCTTATTGAACATGCCAACAATACCTGTTGTACAGTTGATGTGCATAGTGTTCTATTAATATAAATTACATCAAGTTAGTTAATCCAGACATTATCTTCTATGTATCTACTAATTTTTATCTAGTTTTATCAATTGCTGGATATAACATATTGAAATCACTTACTATGATTATACAGTATCCATTAGTACTTAATATTGTCAGATTTTGTTTTAAGGTATATGAGGCTATGCATTAGATGCATACACATTAATAATTATAATTTCCTGATGACTTGATCATTTATCATTGTGATATATGCCTCCTTGTTTTTGGTGATGCTCTCCTTTGAAGTCTGTTTTATCTGTATGAACAGAGGCACTCTGGCCTGTACTTACTGTTTGCATGTTACTGTGGACAGCATGGGTCTTCTTTCTTAAACTTGCTACCCTTTAACTGCTAAGGAAATCCATCAATATTTAGTATGCAGGTTGAACATCCCCAATCCAGAAATCTGAAATTCTCCAAAATCTGAAACTTTTGAATGCTGACATGCCGTATGTGCAAAGTTCCACACCATGAGACTTGTTTTATCCATAAAATCATTTAAAATATTGTATAAAATTACATCCAAGCTACATGAAAGTTTATATGAAATGTAAATTAGTTTTGTGTTTCCACTTAGGTCCCATCCCTAAGATGTTTATTTTTATTTATATATCTATTTTTTTCAAAAATGCAAAAAAAAAAATCTAATATCCAGAATACTTCTGGTTCTGACCATAAGAGATACTCAACCTGTAATTATTTAGGTAGCTTGATTTTGGTCTGCCATCATCATTTTTTTTTCTTTGCTCTTTTATTCTTCTGTTTTCCTCTTCTTTTAGCTTATTTGAATATGTTTTAGAATGTTAATTTATTTCCTGGCTTTTTAGGTGTACCCTTTTTACATTATATTTTCAGTGGCTGCTGTTGGGCAGTAGTACTCAAAAATATGATCTTGAGATGAGCAGCGTCACCTGGGAACTCATTAGAAATTTGGATATTCAGCTCACTTCCCAGACCTACTCAAAAACTCTGTGCATGGGGCCCAGTGATCTGCATGTTTTTTCTATTTGTGGTACTGGGGGTTGGACACAGGGGTGCACTACTGTAAGCTGCATCCCAACTCTATTTCTGTGTGTAGGCATTTAGTGAACTCTTATTTTTTTTTGAGGGAGGGGTCTCACTAAGCTGCCAGGGTTGGCCTTTAACTTGTGATTCTCCTGCCTCAGCCTCCTGAGGTGCAGCAATCTATATTTTAACAAGTTCTGTAGGTAATTCTGATATATTCTAAAATCTGAGAGTTGTATGGCTGTAATGAATATAATATAGGTCCCTCACTTATCAGTCCATTGAAAATTAATATTAAAAATCACACTACTTTTATTTTTATTTTTTTATTACAGTTTTATGAATTTAATCCTGAGTTTGCCTAGATTGAGTCTTCAGGACTGCCTCTTCATGTTGACTTTCTAGGGGACATTCACGAGTTGGTGTGTGATTATTTAGCTACAGGGTAGGAGTCTGCAAGAGCATTGAGGAAAGGCAGCAGGAGTAATCAGCTGCAATTCAGATCTGTTGTCTTGATAGTTTTCTACCACATTTCCTTATCTACTGTGACATATCCAGTTTTCTAGTAGTATTTCAGTCATTTACTTCATTTGTGCAAGCAGATCATTCAAATGAAAGGACAAATTAATGTGGCGTTTCAAGTGTTATTGATTCACAATCCTAATCCTGGCCTATTCTAGGCAATGGGTATTCAAGAAATAGGAAGGGATGGTTCCTGCATATACAAGTGTCCATTCTCGTGATGACAGAGATTAAATTAACATGTATGATAATGCGAACTAAGTTAAGTGCTATGAAGTGCCAGACAAAGAACAGATAGTGCTAAGTGTGTAGTAATTTATATTAGGAGGTCAAGGAAGGTCACCTAGAGAGGTAATGTGTGAGCAGACCCTGAGTGCAGCCCACTAAGGGAGGCAAGAAGGTATTTAGGGCAGGCACTTTCAAGTGGGAATACCCACTAGCTGAAGCCCAGTAGGCAGGAGGACAGGTGGAAGGGGTCAGAGAACAGGCCCCACAGGACTATAGACCAGGCTAGGGATTTTGATTTTAATGTACACTGGTAAGAAATCACTGGAAAGGAGAAGGCAGATTAAGGCCTGGGCTGTTAATAAAAGCAAATAGCTCGATACAAAATTTTTGTTTTATGTAAAGGAATCTTAGCTTCAAAGATCAATTGAAAGAAAATGTATGTTTAGTTGGAATTTAGCATATAGAAAATTATGCTCAGAAAGACCTTTCTCTAATTGCAAAAGTTTACACATATAGCTTGATGAACAAGCAGTTTCATGTGCATCCTAAGGCTTCTGGTGTGTCTTTAGTTTTGGGGGATCCATGGAGGCTTATTAGCTATATTCTTGACATTTTACACTTGGTGCTTTTTGTTGTTGTTGTTGTTACTGGAATTGAACACAGGGGGCACTCTACTACTGAGATACACCAACCCCATCCTCAGGCCTTCTTCTTCTTTTTTTTTTTTTTTTTTTTTTGGACAGGGTCTTGTTGCCTAGGTCTTGTGGCTTTGAATTTGTGGTCCTCAGCCTCCTGAGTTGCTGCGATTACAGGCAGGCAAGACTGCACTTAGTTTTTAAAATCTACTTTTTAAAAATAACCAACTTAGATTGAATGCATATTAAACTGCAGCAATAGAGGGAAGATGAAGACTATAATATTAACTTAGATATGAAACAGCATTGTGATTTTCAATGACCTCTTCAGTGTTTTGCTCTTCTAATATCACCTTACTGGTTATATATGATTATTTTATTTCCTGAATCACCTTTCTTAAGCTCTCGTTGTTTGTACTTTCATAAGTCTTAGAATGCATTGAGACATTAATTTTGAATTTTCATTTTCCAATTTTTGTTTTAGAAATTTCTTATAATGAAAAAAATACAAAATATGTTTGTTTTATTGATATATTTTAGATTGGGAGTATCTATTTAAAAACAGTGACTTTTCATCAAAGCAAGATGTTTATCAAGAATCCGCCAAAGCAGTGACACTGGGAAGAAGCCATCTCTCTCATAGCCTTGTGTGCCCCAGTTGGAAACACTGTGTAAGTGAGGACTGGTTTAAGAACAAGTTTGGAAGTCAGGAGTTACATTCTGATCAACTTACCATCACTCATAAAGAAATCCTCCCTGAAGATCAAAGTAATGAGTGTAATAAATCCTGGGAAACATTCAGTCTGGATGCAAGACTAAATATACATCAGAGATTCCCCACCAAAGAAAGAGTGCATAAGTGTGAACCACAAAAGAGATGTTATCGAAAAAAATCTGTTGAAATGAAACATAAGAAGGTGTATGTAGAAAAGAAACTTTTGAAATGTAATGAATGTGAGAAGGTCTTCAATCAGAGCTCATCACTTACTCTCCATCAGAGAATTCATACTGGAGAGAAACCCTATGCGTGTGTGGAATGTGGGAAAACCTTCAGCCAGAGTGCAAACCTAGCTCAACATAAAAGAATACATACTGGGGAGAAGCCTTTTGAATGTAAAGAATGTAGGAAGGCCTTCAGCCAGAACGCACACTTGGCTCAGCACCAGAGGGTTCACACTGGAGAGAGGCCTTATCAGTGTCAGGAATGTAAAAAGGCCTTCAGCCAGATCGCCCACCTGACTCAGCACCAGAGGGTTCACACTGGAGAGAGACCTTTTGAATGTATTGAGTGTGGAAAGGCCTTTAGTAATGGTTCATTTCTTGCTCAACATCAGAGGATTCACACAGGAGAGAAACCTTATGTATGTCACGTGTGTGGGAAGGCCTTTAGCCATCGTGGATACCTAATTGTACATCAGAGGATTCATACAGGAGAGAGACCCTATGAATGTAAGGAATGTAGGAAGGCCTTCAGCCAGTACGCACACCTGGCTCAGCACCAGAGGGTTCACACTGGAGAGAAGCCCTATGAATGCAAAGTATGCAGGAAAGCCTTCAGCCAGATTGCATACCTGGATCAGCACCAGAGGGTTCACACTGGAGAGAAGCCCTATGAATGTGTGGAATGTGGGAAGGCCTTTAGCAATAGTTCCTCCCTTGCACAACACCAGAGAAGTCATACTGGAGAAAAACCATATATGTGCAAGGAATGTAGGAAAACATTTAGCCAAAATGCAGGCCTTGCTCAGCATCAGAGAATTCATACTGGAGAGAAGCCTTATGAATGTAATATTTGTGGGAAAGCCTTTAGCTATAGTGGCTCTCTTACTCTACACCAGAGAATTCATACTGGAGAGAGACCCTATGAATGTAAAGATTGCAGGAAATCTTTCAGGCAGCGTGCACACCTTTCTCATCATGAGAAAATCCATACTATGGAGACATTCTTGACCATTTCCTCTTCCTCACCCTCTACATCTAATCAGTTGACAAGACCTGTAGGTTTGATCTCCTAATATGTACAAAAGCTGACCCATTTAATGCATTTCCATCATATCACCCTTATCCAATACATATGAATCTATTGCATATGGAAATGGCTTCTGGTTGGTTTACAAAGAGCACCATTGCCTCTGCCCATCATCAGCATTTCAGCCAAACTTGTATTTTTTTTTTTTAAAAAAAGAGGTGTAGGTCACATCATTTCTGCCTCATTAAAATCCCTCATTGACATTCCATCATTCTCATCACATTTTTCAAAATAACCTAAAAAGCCTTCTGCCCTCCCACAGCCAATACCTTATTCCAGACTACCTTCCCAAACCCTCTCTTCCTGAATATTTATTCAGAATTAAGTACTTATTCTAACATCCAGTAGATCCGGTGTCCAATCCTGACTCTTCCATTTTCTAGCCCTAATTTTGAGGAAGCAGTTTTTCCTTTGTAAACTTAAGTCTTATAGGAATAATAATGGTACTACCTCAAAACTTAATGAGAAAGTTAAATAATGCATGTAAATTGCTCAGCAGAGTGCCTAGCATGATAATAACTCAAATGTTAATGTAGAATTAAAGACCATGGCATAGAAAGAGCTGTTCAACTTCACCATAAGAAAGTCGACCAAGAGTGTCGGCCGAGCAGTTGTGAGACCTTTCCTTAGGAGCAGCAGTGTAGGTGGTGAGATCTACTGCAATTCTCATTAGCGTCTCTGCTGCAGGGTAACGTGGCTTTACTTCAGAATGCAGAGATGTGGATACATGACCACTGGTAACAAGGACAACTTCATTAGAAATTCAAGAGTTCTCAGAAGCTAGATTTTATGCAAAATCACTTTTCAAAAGAGAACTGAGGGCTGGGATTTGGTTCAGCAGCAAAGCATCTGCCTCTCATTCACAAAGCCCTGGGTTTGATTCCCAGTTCCAAAAAAAGAAAAGATAAAAAAAAGAGAGAGAGAGAAAGATTTTAAAAAGAACCGAGATGTGTTCCTCATTTACATATAAACAAAACAACAAATTTTTAAAACTAGATAAAACTTCATCCGTAACCAGTGAAGATAGAGAATAAAGTTTGACCTGCTTTCCTAATTCCAGGTGGATGAATTCATTTAAACTAAAGAAGCTGTTACATTTCTAAAATTCCAAAACTAAAGGAGAAGGTAAAGTAGAACTATAGATGGATACTCCAACTGGCTGTCCACAAACATTGGTTTAATGTGTATTGAGTTTTAAATGAACCTAATACATTTATGACAATGTTATTTCTAGTTCTCCAAAGTTCAAACCACTCGCCATTCCCTCATATCTACCCTGTTGTACTGTTTATACTCCTCCTGACTCCTGAAGGCTTTGAGTGTGCAGCAACACAGTAACCAGCTCACATCTGAACATACGAGATGAATGGAGGATGGAAATGAAGACTTGAGTAGACATTTATCCACCTCTATGGGAATTTTCAGCATGATATAGATATCAGTAGCCCACAAATTAATATACAGATTATTTAAACCTAACAAAATCCTGAGAATTTTCCACGGCTTGAAGTATGTGTCTCTCTTGGTGAATGATTGTGTGTGTGAATAGACATATACATTCATAAAGACACACATATAAAGAAAATGCATAATAAAAGTCATATTTGACAACAGTTGTTTCAGTACTTGGGAAAAATTGATTCTGCTCTGTTCAAAACTACTCCCCAGATGGTGGCACACACCTATAATCCCAGCAGCTCTGGAGGCTGAGACAGGAGGATCACAAGTTCAAAGCCAGCCTCAGCAACAGCAAGGTGCTAAGCAACTCAGTGAGACCCTCTCTCTAAATAAAATACAAAATAGAAGTGGGGATGTTGCTCAAATAAAATACAAAATAGGTGTGAGGTCAAGTGCAGTTCAATCCCCGGTACCACTGCCCGCCCACCCCCCAAAAAAAACCCACGAATCCTCTCCTCCTGTACATGAAAGTTGCTTTAAATAGTTATCTAAATGTGGAACAAACACTAGAGGACAATGTAAAATCATTGAATGAGGACAATCTCCCTAAATATGTGAGATCACAAACCTCCCTCCCCTTGCACATGAAGATTCAGGTTTGCTAAGAATTTCATAAAAGTCTTTATATGGTCAAAGATAGTATAACATTCTACTGTCATATATAACTAAAAAGAACAAATAAAATTTTTAAAAGATGGTATAAACAAAGTAAAAAGCTTTTAAATCCCAGATTGGGAGAACACACTTCTCCCTCCAACAGCAAAGAATATGAAGATTTATCAAGTGATAAGTGTGTGATAAGTACTGAATCTCACTGGCCAGAAATACAATTTGAAGAACCATTTTGCAGTACATTGATAAAATTTTGCATGGTGCAATCAGAGGAAAGGAGAACCTGCTATGCACTGCTGTGGGGTGTAGTGTGAATTTGTACAGGTTTCTGGGAAGCAATTTGCCAGTATCAAAATTGTCAGTGGGGTGCTGGAGTCATGGCTCGGTGGTAGAGTGCTTACCTAGCATGTGAGAGACACTGGGTCTGATTCTCAGCACCACATATAAATAAAGGTCCACTGACAGCTAAAAATATATATTTTAAAAAACTGTCATTAGGAAAAGCAATAAAAATAGCACTCGACTTGATTTCCCTCCAAATCCCTTTTAGCCAATTGGTCAGCATAAAAACTGCCAAACAAAAGAAAAGGAGGTCAAGCAAGATTGTCAGTGTTTCTGCAAAAGGCAAAAGGTGAAAGAGATCCTGACATCCAGAGGAGATAGCTGCTCCCTGGAGTGTGGGAATGTCCACTAGATTGCTAAAGGATCCCCTGAGTTCTGGCAAAGGATGCGAGTGGACCAGAGAATGCAGGCTTGTAAATCAGGGTCCCCGCTCAGCCTCACCAGCATTAACTTGCAAGTTTAAAGTACACTATCATGCACTGTCAGTGGTGTGGAGTGAGTGCTGTCACCCCGGCTACAGCGGACGCAGCCTTTTGAATGCTCACCACTCGCTGCTCTGGGCTTGGGCTCGTGGACCCTAGGAAACAATCTTCAGTGCATTCACAACTGCAAGTTCTATCCAGCAGTTAAAAAGAATGGACTGACGATATTGGTATGGATTTGATTAAAAGACTAAAAATTGCAGAATTCGTATTGTATTATATATTTAAAATCACATTTCTAGCCAGGTGCAATGGCAAACATTTGTAACTCCAACAACTTGGGAGACAGGAGGATCACAAGTTGGAGGCCAGCCTTAGCAACTTAGTGAGACCTTATCTCAAAATAATTAAAAATAAAAAGGGGTGGGGATGTAGTTCACTACTAGGTCACCCCTGGGTTTATCTTTGGTACTGGAGAAAAAAAAAAAGTAAGGGATTTATGTAAGTAAAAAATGCTTAGGAAAAGTTCTGAACAGATCTAACTGGTCAGTGTTCCTTCTGGGAAAGGGACTAGGATGTTCTGCTCACAGAAATTTAGTGTTATATGTATTGTTGGAAAAAAATTTTTTTCTCATAGTGATGGAAATTGAACTCAGGATGTAGTTGTAAGTTTTAAACAAGAAGGTGATAAAAAAAATTACCATTAAAGAAACTGTATTTACAAATAACCTCAGCAGCTTGAGAGTGAAGAGTAGCAACCTAAGGGAAGGCCTCCTCTTTGATATGTGGGAGCCTCTCCGTGGCTTGCACCCCTCCCTGTGCACATGGAGGGCCTGCTAACCCATGCCATTCAGCAACAGGAGAACATCCAGAGTCCCCTTCCATTTACACAGGGTGACCACACCATGGAGCTCTAAAATGTGTGCAGGTGGTCAGGGGTCATCATATGTGGTGAGAACCATCTGCATGAAAATAGCCAAAAGACAGCACTAGATCCAGAAGGTCAAGTTGTGTCATAAGGGAGGAAAGTGAGAATTCCAGTATAATCTGAGATATGAAGAGATGTTGCACTTTTAAAATAGGAAACTATTTTTTACAGGAATAATAATTCAAAACTCCTAAGAATAAAAGAATTACTGCTGTAATAATCAAGTTGTGAAAGAAAATTAAGGAAAATCTCCAAATACATAAAGAGACAGAAAAATATGAAAATGGACATGGAAATTTAGAAGGTCCACATCTGACTATGATTTTTTAAAAATCAACAGAATTTAAGAAGAATGTATCATAAATAATTGAGAATATTTATAGGCTGAAGCAAGTCATTCATGTTCAGCTTGGAATAGCTTACTGAATAGTGGACAGGATTAACTGCAAAAACAACAATAGGGGGAAATCCAGAAATACATTTGTGAAATCACAGAATACTGAATATGAGAACATTGTGAAAGCTTTCAAAAAATGTCTGTTTCCTAAAAACAAAAATTAAAAAAAAAAAACAGAATTAAGCTAGTTTTCTCTCTCAAATCAATGACGGAATAAAGAAAAGCATCTGCCAAGTTATGAAGTAAAATTACTATAATCTTAGAAATACCGATCCAATAATAACTGAAAGCATGAGGCCAGGTACTGATATTTTTGGACAGGCAATTAACACAAAATATATTTTTTTATAAAAATGGTTTTAGTTGTAGATGGACACAATAGCATTATTTTGTTTTAGTTTTATATGGTGCTGGGGATTGAACCCAGTGCCTCACACATGCTAGGCATGTGCTGTACCACTGAGCCACACCCCAGCCCACAACCAAATGCTTTTTTTTTTTTTTTAGGGTATTAAATGTTTGCCTCTCTGGGCACAGTGGTGCAAACCTTTAATCCCAGTGACTCAGGAGGCTGAGGCAGGAGGATCACAAGTTCAAAGCCAGCCTCAGCAAGGGTGAGGCACTAAGCAACTCAGTGAGACTCTGTCTCTAAATAAAATACAAAATAGGGCTGGGGATGTGGTTGAGTGCCCCTGAGTTCAATCCCTGGTACCAAAAACAAACAAACAAACAAAGTTTGCCTCCACCAAACTAGCTTAAAAAAAAACCAGTAGCTCTCAAACAGAAGATTGGGGGATGAGGAGGGTCACACTCTAACTAGCAAAGAGAGAACAATCAGACCAAATTACTGGTAGACCAAGAATTCAAGAAGTCTTATGTTGATAAATAAGAAATACAGGCTAGCTATATTTTAAGCTAAAGTGTAACTTTCTTGGTGGGGTGAGTTCAGTCCCTAATTTTCATAAGACTGATAAAGAGCATGTAAAGTTGACAGATTCAGAAACAGCAAGCATAGTCAACACTGATGGAAATGTGACTCAAATACCACTTCCATTTCGATCCTGGGGGTGCAGGGGAGGTGGTCTCTCCCAGCCTAGGCTTTGGGCCTGCTCTGGGTGAACCACTGGATCCACAGCATGGGGTCAAGTGCATGTACAGAAAGGTCGGACTGCTGGATTGACCTTTCACAGAGACACCTGCAGCCCTGGCTGGGAGCTGGCAGGTGGCGGTGATGCTCTGCTTTGGTTCCAGCCCAGAGACAGTGGGGCCGGACAACTATGGACTGCACCCACTGAACCAGCCTGTTCAGTTGCCCAGGCAGGCCTCTAACTTGGATCCTCTTGCCTGAGCTGCCCACGTTGCTGGGATTGCAGATGCCACAACCAACCCACCTGAACATCTGTGTTGTAAGGATATGCAAGACGGCAAGGCCAGGTAGAAGTCAACGGAAGGTATCAAAAGCTCCCGCAAAAGAAAAATACTGGGGTCAGACTAGCAACTGGGGACATTCTGAGACTTCTGAGGCCCAGTGGACTGTACCTGATACAGTATTCTCACAGTGGAGTGGTTCCTGAGGATCTAATGAACCAACAATGAATCGTAGATTCCAATATCAACTGAAATACATTGATGTACAAGTTGTGTGTCATTCATTCCAAAAGCTAAGAAAAACAACAGTCTCCCAGCAAATTGTTTATACAAAAGGCAAAAGATTCACAGAACACTTCTGAAACTAATCTTGAATATCAGACAAAAGTAACAAACTGGTTTTGAACCAGAAGAGAATTGTAATCTAAAATCCATTTTCTGCCCACCCACTATATTGACTAGTGTAGTTAAAAATACCTTGAATGATAAGAGCATTGACAAGATGATTTCCAATTTAGAAGCAAACGCCAGAGTCACTTGATAAAAGGCAAAATAACATTTTAAATCTAAACTAATGTTTTTTAGCTGTGGAGGAAACACCTTACTTGGTGAATTCAGTTCATTCTTCCAACTACTACTAATATTCTGAAAAGAGAAAACAGTAGAACCTGTCACTCCAGCATTTCAAACTGTAAAATCACAGACTCAAAGTGGCAGTCATTACTTGACGTGGATAGTATGAATCAAAAGAAGATGATGCTTTCAGAAAACAAAATGTTAGTTAGATGCATGAAAACTTCAGAGCCAACTAATGAAAATATTTGCGTAGCTTTGCAAAATTGAACAGCAGCACTGGAACAGGTCAGGCATTTGATTCAAAGTGATCTCTCTACACAAATTACAAGCTATTTGATAAAAAACTGAAAGAACTGAATGAACACATGGGGAAAACAGGAACAGGAATAAAATTAAAGCAATAGCTAACGAACCCCTTACAAAAATCGCCAGACTTCAAAGACATATGAGAACAGCAATATTACCTCAAAACTGTGTGGAACCAGATTCTTAGCCAGTAAGATTACAAATCCAGAAACCATGAGTTTGGGTAAGAAATAAGAGTTAATTGTCTGAATGATGTGGGGACTTCTGCTGGGAGTGGTGGGACATGCCTGTGATCCCAACAGCTTGAGACGCAGAAGAAGAGGATGACAATTTCAAAACACCAGCCTTAGCAATGTAGCCAGACTCTTTCTCAAAAAATAAGATGGGTTAGGGATGAGGCTCAGTGGTAAAGCCCCTTGTGTTCATCCCTAGTACAAAAAAAAAGGGAGGGGGAGTGATTTCTGTGAACTGTGAACCTTCTAACCCCTCAGTGAAAGCAAGTGAAAAGATTAATTTGTCACCACTTTGGGTTAAGTTTGTTTTTGAAAGAAACAATGATGATGATGACATGCTGATTTCTGTAGAAAGCCCTAATTTGACAACTCCAATTATATAAAATCCAACAGATATTAGAAAAAATACATCAGGAAATTCTAATAATTCCAACCTAATGCCATAACTGAATTTGGGCTATAGAGAAGAAACAGCTTGATTTTCTTTCTGATTTGACAGAAGAGGTCCATTCAGGCTGGAGTTGTAGCTCAGGGGTAGAGCACCTGCCTAGCATGTGTGAGACACTGGTTTTGGATGCTGGCACCACATATAAATAAATAAATATAAATAAAGGTCCATTAAAAACTAAAAAAAAAGTTTCTATAAAAAGAGGTCTAGTAGGGAGGGGCTAAAGGGGTGGGAAAGACTGTAGGAGTTGTGTGTTTGGGATTGGGGTCCCTGATGACTTCAGGGCTGTGGCATGCTTGGTACCTGGGAAAGTTTGTGCAAAGGCATAGGATGCCCAGTTGCTATGGCAATGCCTTGCATGCTAGAGTCCTATCAGCTTCACCTTAGTCTTAGGGAATAAAGGAACCTGCTTGCTAGATAGCTACAGTATTTCACCAAGCTCCAGTGCTCCTGGAGCTGCCCACCTAATAGTAACTTCAGAGAACTGCACAAAGCTCCTGACATTGCATACTGTAACTGTGAAATGTAACTGCAGAACAAGCAACCTTACTGACACTCTGAACAATAATGTGGTTGTGGTACTAATGACCTAATGCAACCTGTTGATATAAATAAAGGTCTTTCAGCCACTCTGCCACTTTCCTGCCTCTGCACCTTGTCTCTGTCTCTTCTTTATTATTATTCCTTCAAAAGGCAGTGGAATGAGACAGACATCATTACCCTTGATACATATATGATTGCACCAATTGTGTGACTACTTCATGCACAACCAGAGAAGTGAAAAATTCTGCTTTATTTGTGTATGATGAATCAAGGAGCTTTCTATGGTTATGTATAACTGGTTAGAACTAATGAATAAATAAATCTTTAAAAAAAAAAAGTCGTCATTGCTTCCTAGAATGCAACGGCACCTCCTTTCTCCTGTATACAGTGCAGGCACCAGTAAGGATTCGGTGCTACCTCAGGAAGGGCCTTCCATTTGTTCATTCAACAAATGTCTACTGAGCAGCACTCTGAGCCAGGTACTTCTGAACCTTGGGAATGCAAGGCAAATCGGCTCAAAGATCCCTGTCTTCTTGCCGTTTACTGGCTCAGGAAGAAACGAGTCAATGAACAAACAACCAAATACATTTTACTTCTAGTAAGAAGTGCCAAGGCTGGGGTTGTAGCTTTGTAGAGTGTTTGCCTCGCATACCTGAGGCCCTGGATTCGGTCCCCAGTACCACATTAAAAAAAAAAAAAAAACAAATAAAAATAAAGATGTTGTGTTCATCTACAACTAAAAACAAAAATATTAAAAAAAAAAAAAGAGAGGAGAAGAAGTGGTGCCATGGAGAAAGTAAGTTAGAACAGGCACAGCTTGTGGGATGGTGGGAAGTGACAGGCCACTGGTCAAGGAAGGCCTCGCAAAAATGTGATGCTTCCACAGAGAGCTGGCGTAACGTCCTAGGGGGAAGTTTGCCAGGCAGTGTTTAAGGCTGGATAAAGCACCGAGCCCAGAGAAAAAGTGACTATCCAACCACAGCAAGCAAGAGGCCATGGTAGCCAGAAAGCATGAGTGAGAGAAAGAATGGTAGGGAACAAGGACCAGGATGCGGCAGGGCCTTCTGCAGACCATGGTCTGTTGTGGAGAGGCATCGGAGAGATTTGTGTGCCCAAGGAACATGTTCTGATTTATGCTTGAATGAGACTATTTAACTACCATATGCAATGAAGAGTAGATTCCAGTAGGCCAAGGCTGATACGCAACAGGGAAAACAGGTAAGAGGCTACTGGGATACTCTAAGAAAGATGGGTTGGGGGCTTAACAGTAGCAATAGTGAGAAGTGGTCAGGCCCTTGTGTATTTTAAAAGTAAAGCTCACTCACAAATATTGGACCCAATGTGGCTATAAAGAAAAGAGATGAGCCGGGTGCGGAGGCACACTCCTGTAATCCCAGCAGCTCAGGAGGCTGAGGCAGGAGGATCACAAGTTCAAAGCCAGCCTCAGCAAAAGTGAGCCGCTGTCTCTAAATAAAATATGAAATAGGGCTGGGGATGTGCTCAGTGTCCCAGTGCCTCTGAGGTCAACCCCCAGTGCCTGCCACAAAAAGAAAAGAGATGAGCCAAGCCTTGCTATTAGTTCACTTACTGAACACCTGCGATGGACCAGCTAAAGGCTCTTGGTGTGGATGCAGCAATAACTGTCACAGCTTCTTGCCCTTGTGGAGTTCCATTCTAGCAGAAGAAACAAAAAATGAAATGCAAAATAAATAAATGTAAAAAATATGAAATAAAAGGTTTATTCACTGCCACAGAGAAACGCCAGCATCCACTCTGGAGTCACCTTTGAAAACTGTTTTAAACTCAAAAGAAAAAAACCCAATGGCAGAACAGGAGTCAAGGATTTCAATTTCTTTGAGCACCTGCCGCCCCTCCCTAAACTGGAGGGCAGAAGTGGAGACAGGCTCCCCTACGCCCCCCGGAGGCAAGGGCCCAGCACGCACCCTGCGGAAAGCTGCCATCTCTTCCTGTGCCCTGAGAACTTGGACAGTAAGTTGATCTGCAAGAAAAATGGAGAAGTTAAAAGAATAACTGCTTTATCTCCCTTTTTGGCTACAACAAGTATTTGTTGTCCAGGCAAGGCATTTTTGGGTGATATAGATCACTCTGGTTTTGAATGTGTGTGTTTTGGCACCAGGGATTGAACCCAGGGTGCTTGACCTCTGAACTACATTTCCAGCTCCCCTGCCTTTTAAAAAATTTTCATTTTGAGACCGAGTCTCGCTAAGTTGCTTAGGGCCTCAATTGCTGAGGGTGGCTTTGCAATGATGATCCTCTGTCTCAACCTCCCAAGCCACTGGGATCACAGGTGTCGCCCCCATGCCTGCTGGGTCATTCTGTGAAACAAAATCTACCCATGGGTTTTCTGAAAACCTTACCTAAAAGAAAAATCCCCAAAAGTTATGTTTTAGGGGCTGAGTTTGTGGCTCAGTGGTAAAGCATTTGCCTGGCACATGTGAGGCACTGGATTCAATCCTTAGCACTGTTAAGCCATGAAGCCAAAAAAAAAACCACCGACTCCAATTTAAATCAAATTAAAGCAAGCTTGTAATTCCATCCGGCCAGGGCTGTCCCTCCCAAAACCCGTGGGGTAGAAGACAGTACCCCAGCTCTCTAGGAGCACAGTTTTATAGCATAGAAAATTGCAAAAGGGGGGTGTCTTGAGAACTTACAGATAACAGGATTTTGACAAGCATAATACAAAGGCAGGTAATAGGTTATTGGTCTAAATGGTTCAGCACTTAGAGAATAAATTTAGATCCCAACATCGGAATTTATGAGGCACCACTAAAGTTTCAGAGAGGGTTGCTATCTGGTCAGGGAAAAACAGGCGTGGATGAGTTCAAGGCACGGGCAGGCATTGCAAGCAAGTTTAGAAATCGCAGTAATTTATAGTAAAGCCGAAATTACCTTTTCATGTCTTTTGACAAGATAGCTCCCAATCTTTTTTTTTTTTTTTTAAAGAGAGAGTGAGAGAGGAGAGAGAGAGAGAGAGAATTTTTTGATATTTATTTTTTAGTTCTCGGCGGACACAACATCTTTGTTGGTATGTGGTGCTGAGGATCGAACCCGGGCTGCACGCATGCCAGGCGAGCGCGCTACCGCTGAGCCACATCCCCAGCCCATAGCTCCCAATCTTAAGAGGGAATTAAGCTGGGTTTATCAGTCCCACATAAAAATAAAAAAACAAAAGTATTATGTCCATCTACAACTTTAAAAAAGTAACATTGTTTTTTTAAAAGTATGTTTTATACTGTTTCTTTTCTACAGACTTGAGTGTTGGTTCAGTGTTTCTCCAACACTGTTGCCATTTTACAGGGCCAGTTCCAACTGTGAGCACTTTGGTGTAGGGACCGTCAGTGGCTCCTAGCTCTACTGATTCCTGATTCTCCCGGAGCCTGTGCTATCCATGTTTGTATTCTCGGACACACACTCTGGTGGGCCCACCTTGCTACACTCTGCTGTGCATGGCCACTTGGCTACCGGAGCCACTGCTTCTCTCAGGAGCCCTGGGATACAAGTAGTCACCACTCCTTTACAGACCGTCAGCATTTGTGATCTCCTGTGGTCACCTTTAGCTACAGGCTAGGTTACATCTTCATCCAGGTTCCATAAAAATCCTTTTTCAATTCTCTGGGCTATGAATTTGTGCCCCTCCTCTTTATTTCTTTTGGCTGTTAGTCATTTGGGGAATTAGCCTGGAGGTTTCCCCAATGTGTGTTTGTGTTTGTGTATGTGAGTGTGTGTGTATAAAATTTGTTAAACGTTGTGTGCTATGTACACAAAAACACTGTCCAACCACATGATTTCAGTTGTGAAGTTGTGCACCTTAGACTTCAGGCTTTAAATTGGGATTCCCTAAATGCTACCCTTTTCGAATTAGGAGGTTGAAGGGGAGAGCCATTGAAGCCAGATTTACAGATAGGTAGTTAGTAGTTAGGTAAATTGGGTCTATGTTGAATAGGATAAATAAAATGGAGGCCATTATAGAGAATGGAGTCCAGGAAACCAGAGCAGCACTTGGGGAAATTGAAATGTTAATGTCCCCAAGGCCTGGAGCCCATTCTAAGCAACTGTTAATGAACAGCTCCCAGCAAACAGGGAAATGCTGATCAAAGCCCAGATTACTCCTCCAGCCCACCTATCTCCCACCTTTTGGCCTTCCCACCTGCATTCTATCACAGCAAGGTAACAAGAAACAAAGGACAGGAGTATGGGAAAGCTGAAAGAAGACCTTAGCTATAAAAAAGTGAAGACCTCCGCCTTCCACAGATTCCGCCTTTTGGATCTCCTTTTCCTCCTGGAGAAGTCTTTTCTGCTGTCCTTTAATAACACTTCTGCTTTCCACTCTTCACTGCCTCGGAGTGCTTCTCTGGTGTTATACTTCAGCATTCGGGAAGCAAGGACTTGTCACCGGTAAACAGCAGTAACACCATGAGCTGGAATCCAGTCTGAACAACTTAGTGAGACTCTGTCTCTAAATAACGTTTAAAGGAAGTCCATCCTTTCACAGATTATGTCGAATGTTAGAGACTCAAATTCACAGATAATTTCCCAAACTCAACAAAATGAAAAGAAAAAAAAAATCACTTACGAGTGGCACCACTTCATACCGCTGGGGCTTGGGGATGTGTTCAGTGGTGGAGTGCTTACTCAGCACACAGCAGCCCTGGAGTCAATCCTAAGCACCCTGATGTAATGCAGGGCTGGGCACGGAGCTCAGGGAAGAGGTCTTGCTCTACACAGGACCTGGGTTCAATGCCCAGCACCAAAAGAGAAAAAAAGTGCAGAAATGATGATTTGGGACACACTAAAAGTGCATCCAGCATCTTTGGTACTTTCTGCTGTCAGATGAAAGCATCATAATGGAAAAATCTACACAAAGAAACGTGAACAACCTCGCTGCTCCGTTCACTGGGTGGCAATAAGAAGGCAGCGCTGAAGGCAGGCACACAGAATTGCTCTGAGGGCCCTTCTGCTTCACTCTGAATGGACACTGCTTTGGTTAGGAAAGACAAGTGGCCAACATTATGAAGGCATGGCTACCTTTGCTCCATTTGTCTTCCAAAATATTGGGTAAAGCTTTTCAAAAGCATATGTACAAGCCAGGAGTGGTGATACACACCTATAATCCCATTGGCTTAGGAGGCTGAGGCAGGAAGATTGCAAGTTTGAGGCTAGCCTCAGCAACTTAGTGAGACTGTAAGCAACTTAGCAAGATCCTGTAAAAAAAAAAAGAAAAAATCCTGGGGATGTGCTCAGTTGTTAAGCATCCCTGATTCACCCACTGGTGCAAAACAAACAAAAGCATAGGGTTGGGGGGGGGGGGCTGGGGATGCGAATCAGTGGTGGGTGCTGGCCTAGCACGTGTGAGGCACCACATAAAAATAAATAAAGGTATTATGTCCATCTACATTTAAAAAGATTATTTTAAAATAAAATATGTATGTACAGGAATGTTAAATGGATTCTACTTTCCTCTCTAAATGCTTATCTAAGAACTAAACTAGCAAAGACAGAGTTATAGGGATTGGTTTAACCTACCGAAAATGTCTTTTAAAATACCGAACAAAACATATGGAGTGTTGGTGTTCAGGACATCGTGCATAGAAGGACAGACAGTAAAACAGGCAGGCAGCACAATCACCATACAGGCTGCTCCAAATGTACAGGCCACCCCATGAGATTAACCATTGGTCCTCTCCTGGCGGAAAGGGTAGAGCAGGTGCGACCTGAGTGAAGGCTACAGACTCAAGGACAAAGAGGGCACTACCGTTGGGGAGTCCCAGACTGATCCGAGAGCTTCCCCACATCCAGCATGTTTAGCTTGGATGTAGACAGCAGCCATGGCACTCTCCTAACACCTATTTAGCACAGACTGGCCACCTGACCTTGTAGTGTATTAACTCCTAGACTAGCACACCTGGATGACAATCTACCCTTAGGTCCCCTCTCACCTGGCAAGAATTGTTTTTCTTCTCACTTAAATCCTCTTTTAACTCTTGCCTTCCATTGTCTGTGGGTTTCATTCTTTGGATTCACAAGAACCTGGAAAGAAATCACTGGTGCGGCTGGGTCTGCTGCAATGCCAAGAGGGCATCTTCCTGCCACCAAGAGCTGCGACACTGCCTCGACTCGCTCCACTGCACTGCTTCAGAGTACGGTCCTGCTGGCGGAGAGCACCCTGCAGCACAGACTGCCACTGCTGCAGAGGACGCCCGCCAGCAACTGCAGCAGCAGAGGTTCAGAATCCAGTCTGAAATGGACATCACGCAAGGGAAGACTGACCCCTGAGAAACGGGAACACAAGACAAGTACTAGGATGTCCCCAGACAACTGCATTGCTTCCGGGCATCTCAAACTAACAGGATGGAAGTCAAAGAACAGAAAACTTAAGGAGCTGTTTCTATGAGAATGTCAATGAACCCAATGAACTTTCATTCAGACTGACCAAGAAAAAAAGGGAGAAAATCTGCTACCGATAGATGGAGCAGCAGAGGTGACATGACAAATTCTAGCCATAACAGGAATGGCAAAATATGTGTACACACACACACACACACACAAATACATATATAGACACACACACAGACACACAAATACATTATAGACACACACACATAATGGCCTTTCCAGAAATAAATTTCATAACAGATAAAATGGGAGAACTTTTGGAAAGAATCAAACTACTAAAGGTTACTCATGATAAGCAGAACAGTTCAGACTATTAAAGAGATGGAATTTGTAATTTATGCCTAGCATTCTTCGTGTTATTATTGCTTATCTGTTACAAAAAACACACTTTGTAATAATTTTCTAGCATTTATTAAATGTTTAATGATATCTTGCAAATATTTACTGAGCACTTAAAAAAGAATGTGCTCTGCATGTACTAAGTGGGATTTTTTAATAAATATTTTTAGTTGTCTATGGATATTTATTTATGTATTTGTATGCGGTACTGAGAATCAAACCCAGAGCCTCACGCATGCTAGGCAAGAGCTCTACCATTGAGCCCAGCCCCAAAGTGGACTACATCAGATTTTCCCAGCAGTTTGAATATAATTTGCCTTGGTGTCTGTGCTTTTGGTACTTGTTTCTTGGTGCTCTCTGAGCTTCACATTGGCATTCTGGGATCATTAACTTTGGAAACTTCCTAGTCTCATTTCTGGAGTTTCTCCTGCCCCATATTCCATATGCCTTCTGGAATTTCAATTATTTTATTGGACTAAAAGATATTTCCCCGAAGCTGTTGGGTGCTTTTGACACCAGCAACACTTTGTGTTTCAGTATGGAGACATATACATATATTTCTTACTTTCGGGTTTATTCATTCTTTATCAGAGTTTCAGTTATATTGATGAACTTGCTGAAGACACTGTCATCTATTATTTTCATTCTTTGCATTTCCATTTGATTATCTCTCAGCTTCAATTGCCCATCTATATCTGCCCATTGTGCACTTTTTCTGCTAGAACATTTAACACGTCACTGTTACTTCAATTCCATCAGTACTTCTAAGGATGGCCTCCTGTCCTGACCGGGAGGTGTATTTCCTTGCATTTTTTTGTGCCCTGTACTGTTTTGTTCTGGAAGTCCAGTATCCTGAGTAGGGCAATAGAAAGAGGTTCTGTTAAGCCTTCCCTGTCAGGCAAGGCTTCAGGTTGGCTGTGGCTAGTCACCTGAAGTTCACCACTCGTGACTCTTAGTTTGGGGTGAGGGCTAGTTCCCAAGTGTTTACCTCAGCATCCAGGTCCTCTTCAGGTTAAGGCATGCTCAGAGACAGTCCAGTTCTACTAGAATATTTTCAGTGAAGTATTTCATTAAGTGCTTACCACTCACCTGTGGGGTACTAAGTGATGGAGTTTGCAGCATCCCCCACACTCCACTTCTCCTGCATTATTTATGCATGTATACTTTTCTTCTGGCCTCCTACCTTGTTCCTCCTTTAATACCATCACCATCTCTAGAAGCAGTCTGCCTACCTGCCTTCCCCACCATGGAGATCATCACCCTCTGCCTGACACCTTGCACACACTTCCCTTTTCTCACATCCTGTATTCTCTGGTCATCAGCAGGTGCCTGTGGGCAGGAACAATGTCTAGCCAGCTCGTACATCCCTGGATTTAGGAGTAATTGTTTCCAGGACAGGGGCTGGGGATGTGGCTCAAGTGGTAGCGCGCTCGCCTGGCATTCGTGCGGCCCGGGTTCGATCCTCAGCACCACATACCAACAAAGATGTTGTGTCCACCGAGAACTAAAAAATAAATATTAAAAACTCTCTCTCTCTCTCTTTCTCTCCTCTCTTACTCTCTCTTTAAAAAAGAATGAAAAAAATAAAATAATAAAAAAAAATTGTTTCCAGGACAGCGACACACAAATGTGCAGACATGATGTCACTGAAGGATTATGGAAAGTCCATAGGCACAAATTAAAAGCAAAATACTGGGCTGGGGTTGCAGCTCAGTGACAGAGTGCTTGCCTCACACGTGTGGGCCACTGGGTTCAATCCTCAGCACCACGTAAAAATAAAATATAGGTACTGTGTCCATCTACAACCACAATAATAGTTTTAAAAAACAAAAAGAAAAATACTGTCAAAATCGCCTCTTCTATACCAGGCAAGTGAATAAAACAAATTTTATCAGGATTTTAAGTTTTAGGGATTAAAGCAAACAAATATTGATTTTCTTGAGGTTGAATGTACTTCTAAAACTTATGTATATTACTAAAAAATTAAATAATGAAGGTTTTGATCCTTTAGAAAATAACTGAGTTGCTAGTAGTTGGGAGCACAGGTAGGTAAGCCCTAAGTCACACTGCCTATGTGGCGCCCTCAGAACTGTGAGAATAGGCCTCACAAGATCAAGGGAGGATTTCTGATGGGGTCAGCAATAAGGCAGCTACAATAAGCAGTTCTCATAACCCATCCCAAGTCGGCTTCTGAGTGAATGAACTGCCACCCCGATGCACTCTTGCAGTTTCCATGAAGGGCAAGAAGGCCAACAGGCAGTGAGACTGAAGGGAGTGGGTGACTGGGGCAGGTCATCCTCTCGCTCCTCCCCACTCTAGGTACACCACCCTCCATCGGGAACCACTCATATGGCAGCCTGGGAGAAAGAACAAGGTGGAGAGCAGGGACACGTGTGCAGAAGCAGGAGGAGAAAAGATGCTTCCTGTTGCCTCCCCCAGGCCCTTACTCACCCATTTACTCCAAGTGGAGATTTATTTTTAATGCTTACTTTTCATATCTGAAAGGTCGAATTTAAATGGGAAACTTCGTTGGTTATGCTGCATGCATGTTCACTCCTCACAATTCTGGTTGTTGTTTTTACTTGTCAAAGTCAAAATAACCTAACCCATGTGATCCCACATTCCACAAAGTTGTATTAACAAGATACAAGTATTCATAAAAGTAGATTTTTTTTGCAGAAGGAAAACACAAACAGAAAAGCCTGACTATATAATTAATCACAAAACAGAACTCTGACTTTATTTCTGACATGTTTTACACACACTGGAAACAGGTAAACAGCTGAAATGAAAAGAGCTCAGTATATATACCTAGAGGCTCCCCAGTGTCTTGGTCCACTTGAGCTGACGTAATAAAACACCACAGACTGGGGACTTAAACAACAGAATTAACTTCTCAGTTCCAGAGGCTGGAAATCTGAGATCAGAATGTCTACCAGGCCAGTTCCAGGGAGGGTTGTCTCCTTGGGTGCAGACATCTGCCTTCCTATGTCCTTGCATGGTGCAGAGAGTAAGCTCTCTGGTATCTCTTCTTCTAAGGGCAATGACCCATCATGAAGCCTTGCCCTCAAGTAATGCTAAATACTTCTCAGATGCCCCATTTCCAAATATCACACATTGAGGGCGAGGGCTTCAGCATGTGATTTTGGGGTGACACACACATTTAATCTGCAACACATTTCACAAGTCACTTATTACACATCAGTATTACATGAAAATACCAATATATAGTCCTATAAATATAAACAATTTATTTTCAAATATAAATTTTCTCCCTGCTCTGAAGTTCCTCATTTTGTCACTGCCTCATGGTTCTTCCCCATTAGCCTGTCTTGCACATATTCAATTTTCACACCATGTCTTCAAATCCATGAAGACAGTATGGTGAACACTGCTGCTGCACACCATTACAGGTGCTGTCTTTATCCCCCTAAAGACTGTCAGGTGAAAGCAGCATCCTATTTTGCCAGGAACTCCCTTTTATGAGACAGTTTTGGTTCTGAGGAACTGACTCAAACTCATGTGAACTCAAATCAGGCTCAACGCCCCATCTACAAAACCAGACTTCACAATTCCATTGTGTGGCATGTGGCCAGTGAAGTCTCTTCAAAACTACACTAGGAAATAAAACATCAAAGAAAAATAGCCTTCATCCTCAAAAGACTTATCTTTCTCCTGAGCTTTCCTCAGTTGGTTTCAAATCCAGAGGTCAAAAGTCACCAGTGACTTTTGTTCTTTGGCTTTCAAAGTGGGATACATCATCATATCACCCCATATATACAGAATTTATATTAGAGACAGGTACAGACAGACCTCAATATACAAAGGCTTAACCTGTGAGTTTTGGCTTTATGATGGGGCAGAAGCAATATGTTCTGTAGAAACTGTACTTCAGGATGTGATCTTTTCCGAGGCTAGCAGCAGGCAGTATGATGCTCTTTCATGGTGCTGGGTGGTAGTAATGGGCACAGCTCCCTGTCAGCCGTGCAATGATGAATGATCGGTACTCTGCACTGGGCTGTGTTGCAAAGCTCTGATGTTCGGTACTTCAAGTGTGTTATTCACTATATTTTCAACCTTGGGGAGTTTCTCAGGACACAACCCCACCCCCTAAAGAAGATCTGTACATTTCCCCCATGCCTGTGACTGCTTCTTTGATAACCTCATTCTTAGCTTTCACAGATTTAAAACATTAGGCCTTTTCTTCAGAATGAGTGTTTTGATGTCGAATCAGGGACGAGCTCCGACTATACGCCTTCCCACACTTGCTACATTCATAGGGTTTCTCCGAAGAATGACTTCTCTGATGTCGAATGAGGTCTGAGCCACTGCTAAATGCCTTCCCACACTCATTGCACTCGTAGGGTTTCTCTCCGGTATGACTTCTTTCATGGAGGATGAGGGAGGTGCGCTGACTGAAGGCCTTCCCACATGTCTTGCAGGTGTACGGCTTCTCTCCAGTGTGGATTCTCTCGTGCTGGGCAAGATGTGCACTCTGGCTGAAGGCCTTCCCACACTGGTCACATTCATAAGGTCTGTCTTCAGTATGAATCCTCTTGTGTCGAGTTAGGGATATTCGGTGGCTGAACGCTTTCCCACATTCCTCACACTGATAGGGCTTTTCTCCAGTATGAATCCTCTGATGTTCAATAAGAAATGACTGGCGACCAAAAACTTTACTACATTTATTGCACTTGAAAGGTTTCTCTTCAGAATGAATGTTCTGATGTATTTTAAGGTTTGCAGTTCCAGAAAACATCTTTCCACATTCCTTACACTCAAAGAGCTTCTTCTTCCGTTTATGAATTTTCTGATGTTGAATGAGGGATGAATGCCGATTACAGACCTTCTCACATTTATTGCATCTGTACAGCTTCTTTCCACTGTGAACCCTTCGATGCAGAATAAGGGTTGAAAGGCGCCTAAAGTCCTTCTCACATTTGTCACATTTATAGGGTTTACCTGAAGCGTGAATTTTATGATGAAGCAAAAGGGGTGAAATCCTACTAAAGGATTTCCCACATTTTCCACATTTAAAGGCATTCTCTAAATGGTGACTTCTCTGCATCACACTCTGACTTAAGGCCTTCACACTTTTATGAGGTTTCTCTCCAATATGAATTTTTTCATGTGTAACAAGGGCTGGTTTCTTTTTGAAGCCTCTCCCACATCTATTGCATTTATGTATTTTCTTTGTACTGTGAATTCTCTTATGAACTAAAAGGGATGACTTCCGACTAAAGACTTTCCTACATTTTCTGCACTGGTAGACTCTCTCCACAATTTGGATGTTGTGATGTACACTGAGAGATGGGCATGAACTCAAACCCTTCCCACAATTAGACATTTCCTTTCCATTATGAATTTTTCTATGTAGAATAAAGGCTATTTTGTTATTGAAACTTTCCCCACATTTATCACACTCATGGCTTTTCTTCCCATTGTGAACTCTCTGATGAAGAATGAGAGACGAGATCTGTCTGAAGGCTTTTCTACAATTACCACATTCATAAGGTCTCTCTCCAGTATGTGAGTTCTGATGCAGTTTAAGAGAGATGCTTTGACTAAAGGTTTTAGCACAGTAATCACATTTTAAGGCTTTCTTCCCTGAATTACCTTTCTTGGGTTTGCTTAGAAATGAACTTTTGCTGTAGCCCCTGCTCCCTGTTGGAACCTTTTGTTTTGTAGAAACTGGTTTCTGACAGCTGCTTTGCCCAGATTTGTTGCACTGATTTGGTGGTAATTTCTTCACCTCACACTTAGACCTGGAGTCTGAAAGATACCAAAAAATTGATTGGTTGTTTTCCTGTGCTTGAAAAATCAATCTTCTACAATATGCATGCAATCATTATCATTACTGATCAGAATAACTGTGAAAAACAGAACAATAACTTTTTAGTGTCTTCTTGGGGTTTGAATTATCATATGAAAGATTTTAAAGAAATATTTAATATTTCAGGAGAGTTTATGATGAGAAAGTAAATAAATCAAAGTTTTACTTCGAGGATAAATTTGTACCACATACCACATTCAACCCCATAGGTGTCACTGGACAAATAAATGTAGTTTTGTTTTATGAAATGTCTATAAAAGGCAAATCTACAGAGACAAGACCATTAGTTGTCTGGGTCTGGAGATGTCAATCAGGATTATCTGTAACTTGGCAAAAGGGATCTTTGTAGGGTGATGAAAATGTTCTGAATCAGAATTGTGGAGATGGTTACACAATGTGGAAAATAACATTTTTTAAAAAGTCACTGAATTATGTTCTTTAAAATGATTGAATCTTATATTATAAATTATACATTTGTAAAATTATAAATCCCTCAAAATGCAGAAATCAAATATTTAAAGACTGCAAACCTAGTAGCAATTAGAATTCAGTATTTAGATTTTACAAGAGTGAAAACTTTAAACTCAGAGAAGTAGAAAAAAGGTAAAAGATTAGACTAAATAAAAATGAACCTCTTATCTGGCAAAATAGATGAAATGGAGTAGGACACAAAAGTCCAGATAATTTAAAATGATTGTACGGCAGACTGACTATAAACCTGAAATTATAGGGAACAATAAACACAACACAGGTTCAGAGCTGTCCAATACAGCACCCACAAGGCATATGGGTCTACTGAGCTCCACAACACATGGCTGGTCTGATGTGCTGTGTGAAATACACTCCAGATTGTGAAGATGTAGTACAAAAAAAGGGCAGTAAAATATCTCACTGTAAAAACAGTGATCATACATTGCAGTATTTTAAATACACTGGGTTAACAAAATAATTTTGCCTGTTTTTAAAGTTATTTTCATGTAGGTAGTAGAAAAACTCTGATTAAATGTGTGGCTCGTGTTCTATTCCTATAATAGTCATGTGTTACATGGAACTTGAACTTACTGAAGAGTGTCACTACATCGCTGTGAGAAACTCTACATCTATTACTGTTATACTCTTTCAAGTGTGTACACTTACCCACCTCACGGGTCTCCCGCTGGTCAGGAGGAGACGGGGGGCTAAAAGCCCCGACAACAATCTCCTAAAAGCGTTCTAGAGAAGAATTCTGTGCACCTGTGGCTATTTGATATCTGTAGTAACTACCATTGTAGTTCCCATTAGGAGATGTACCTTAAAATAATCATGCCAATGGGGAGTCAAGAAAGGGAGGCTAGGGAAACCTTCACAGCAAGGCCGGGGCCTCAGCCAAGTGGAACCCAGGTCTCACCCTCGAGTCTGTCCTGCCCCACACCCTGCTGTCTTCTTCCTCTCCTTCTCTGCACATCCCTCATTCAAGACCTCACTTTTTTTGTGTGGACACAAACATCACCTCAGCTCATCTCTCTGCTGTGTATCTAGAAGTCCCTTAAACCACAGCACATACCAGAATTCACCCCAGTACATTAGGTCAATGTGAGCATATAAACCTGGGAGTGAACACGTACATGTGGAGGAGAGTGACCATGCTGTAGCCCCGTCTACCAACGCATGGCTTTCCCACCTGCTGCCATCTTGGGACACTGCAGCTACCTGCGCAACCCCTCCAAGGTGTTAGCCTCCACCTTGGGACAATGGACAGGGCCTGGAGGTAGCAGCCTGCTGCAGCACTACACATCAGAGCGCTGCTGGCCAATGCAGGAACTACGCTCTCAGCCCCATCTGTGAAAGCAATCACCTCAATCTTGGGACACCTCCACTGCCACCACCATCATCTTTAGTCAGGGAAGCTTCCATCTTAGGACAATGGCTAGGGGCCTGGAAGGCTTGACACTGCCGCTGCCACCAAAGAGGGACATGCTCGCTACAATCTAAAAACAACAGCCAGAATCTGGAAGACCCTCACCAAGGTCCCTGCAGGCTTGGTTCACCAGAGGCACCCTGCGAGCCTGCTTCTCTTGATCCTCCTTCACTCTTGTTGTGAGCTAACACCTCTCTATTCTCACCTCCCACCCGCCCCTGCTCTCTACCATCAGAAACTGCAGACCCTGACGCAAACCTACTATTTCATTATAGATATTAATCAAATTCACCGCTTCTGTTTATTGTGAAAAAACTATAACTGTCTAAACAGAACCTATATGGTTTAAGGATGCATACTATTCACCTTGAGTGCTCTAAATGTTGATCTCCCTCTTAAAGATGAGGTATTGGTAACCTGCAGGGACACTACAAAATTACAGAAGCATCACCAACAGACTAGATCATTTGGAAGACAGAACCTCACAAAATGAAGACAAATGTATAATCTTAAAAAAGTTGACCACACAGTGAAGATGGTAAGAATCCATGAACAGAACCTCCAAAAATTATGGGATAACCTGAAATACCAAATCTAGGAATTATCAGGATAGATGAAGGCACACAGCTTCAATCCTAGGTGCACAGGCAGCTCAGAGAGCCACAGCGTGGGTTAAGGCCCTGTATCTGTTCTACTAGTACTTGACTCAGGAAAAATAGACGAGAAAGACTACTGAACAGACACTGACCACCCATGCTGGTCAAATATTTCGACCATTTCGGTGGAGGTCACTTTGGTCTACAACTAAGACATTGGATATTTTTCTTTTTTTAAAATACACATGTATTTTTTTAAATTATTTTTTTCTTATTCCTCCCATGTGTGAATTTGTGTGTGTGTCTATGAGCGTGTGAATTCTGCTGTCCTCTTTCAGGGACAGATAGATTACCATTATTTGTCATGTTTTCTCTCATATTCAGCATTTTAAAAATGTAATTGTCTTTTTCTAGCTTTGTCTTATGAGGGTTCTGTAGTAAGCAGTGTTACTTATTAGCACATTAGAGAAGACGTCACAAGATATAAGAGATTAGACTGAATATTTCACTTTGATTTTTCATATATTTATTTCTCTTATATCTTATTTTCATGTGTTTATTTCTCTTATATCTTATCCTTTGCTATTCACCAAATTCTAACATTCTCTCTCCATATACAGGCTTTGATTTTCTCCACTCCCACTACATAATATCACCTGCTATGCTATTCTGAATTTTCTCTGTTCATTTTCTGAAATTGTGAAGTCTTCTCTAATGTGCTAACACATTTCCTTTCCTCCCCAGTTAACTGCATTTCTACATCATTCAGAACTAAATGGTTGATATACCCCTGCCCCCACCATTAAAGCTAAAACAGTCACTGCCACTATGGTGAAATAGCTCACACCTGCTGTTTCCTTTAAAGCTGTGGCTAGCGTTCATGGTTATTGTTTTCACTGCTGACAACTGCTGAACCCACCAATCCTGTTCATTGGTGGCAATTAATGTCTAAGACTCATAATAGGAACTGGGTATTTAACACTGCTTACTATCTGTTGTTTCCAATAGTTGTCACTATTGTTTATTTTTCTCCCATATTTTGAGGACATTAAAAGTGCACAGGCTGGAGACCCTGCTGCTAAACATTCCCTGACATTACACCAACTCAAGAAATGAAGAGACAAAAGCCCCAAACCAACAATAAAACTCAAGGAGGAACCACCAGAGAGGGAACTCAGGTCCCACCCCTTGGCATCTACTCATACATCAAAAACCAGGAAGACGTCCCAGAACAAATAAGATAACTACACACAAAAGGACACTCGGAAAAAAAAAAAAGAGGTAGAGGAATCATTTAAATTGATGCACAAGACCAAGACCTCTGAAAACATGAGAAATCAGACAGACAAATGTCCCCCCAAAATCCAACATCCCCCAACAAAGGATCTCACTGACAGTGAGGCAGATGAAAACCCAGAGGGAGACTATTAAAAACTAACTATCAAAATGTTCAATGAGCTAAAAGAAGATCTAAGGAAGAAATAAGAGAACAATTATTACAGGGAAATGTTTAATACAGAAATAGAGATAGTGCAAAGAAACCGTGCAGACCTCTCAGAAATTAAACACAAAATCAATCAAATTATAATCTCACTTGAAGGCATCACTAACAGGTGGTGTAGAAAACCCAACCTCAGCCCTTGAACACAGAACTTTAGCCACTGAGGACAGGGTATATGATCCTGAGTCCAAAAATAATAAAGAAAAAAAATGAACAGAACATGACCAGAAAACTGGGACAACTTTAAGAGACTGAACCTGAGAATCACTGGGATAGAAAAGAACATGGAGATACAAACTAGAGGCACAGAGAACATTTTCAATGAGATAGTTATAGAAAACTATCACATATCAGAAACGAGATAGACAACCACAAACAGGAGGCTTACAGGACCCCAAATAGACCCAGCCAAATGAGAAGTTTGTGGAGACATATAACCAAAATCCCTAAAATGGAAAACAAGGAAAGAATATTAAAAGCTGCAGAGAGAAATATCAGGTCACATTTAGAGGCAAATCAATAAGGTCCATTTCTGATTTCTCTGCTCATACCCTAAAATAAAGGAGGGCTTGGAATGAGCCGCTCCAAACTCTAAAAGAAAAGACCTGCCAGCCAAGGTTACTATACCCAGCAAAACTCAGTTTCAATTTTAAGGGGGAAATTAAAATATTCCACAATAAGAGTGAACTAAAACAATTCATGAATACCAAACCAGCACTATAAAGAATATCCAAAGATAAACTTCACACAGAGAAACTAAAAGATAATTTCCAAAGCCCTCAAACAGAGAACAAACAATAGAATAAAAAGCCACTAAGTGAGAATCAAGAATGGCTAAAATACAGCAAAAAAAAATTTAAAATGGCAGGAAACCACAAACACATATCCATACTAACACTGAATGCTAATGGTCTCAACTCCCCAGTGAAAAGACACAGATTAATAGAATGGATTTAAAAAATCCAATTATATGCTGTTTAAAAGAGACCCGTATTATAGGCAAAGACATCCACCCGCTGAAGAGAAAAGGATTGCAAAAAATATTCCAGGCACATGGTCCAAGAAAACAAGCAGGAGTAGTTATTCTCATATCTGACAAAGTACATTTCAGGCAAAAATTAATCAGAAGACACAATGAAGGCCATTCCATCCTACTAAAGGAAATAATTCGACAAGTGTTAGGAGCCACAGCAAAAATATTGATACAGGCACCTTTGGATTTAATGACTGCCAGCCAGCAATTCACATTCATATGGTAATTGGACTCATGCTGTTTAGCTGGGCCCATTTCAGGACTCAGGTTACTCATGTCACTCTTGTAATGGGAGAGTTCCCATTGGTTGGGAAAGGATGATAGGAGGGTGTTCCGGGGGAAGTGGAAGCCCCCCCGGCTCAGGTAGAACACACGTGGTGGACCCACTTGTTAGGGGACGCACACGGCCTCTCTCAAAATAAAACTTTGTCTCAGTTTGACTGGCTTGTGTTTTTGTGCCCAACCGGGTTGCAAGATTGCAAGCCCGCGTGCACTGACAGCTCAGCAGGGAATCGCTCAGCAGGGGTGCCGCAGGCAGTGCTCGGCGATAGCAGCGACAGGAACGGGGCTCAGCCAGCTCGCTCGGCCTGGGCTGAGAGAAGCCTGCGGCAGACAAGATATAACCATAGTAAGCATCTGTCAATGCACCCTTACATGGAAAAACTACTCATGACATTAAGTCCTACACAGACCACAACACAATTATACTGGAGGATTTCAATACCTTATCACCAATAGATAGGACATCAAAACAACAACAAATCAACAAAGATAAATCCAACCTAAACAATGCTATAAATTAAAGGGACCCAAAGGACATCTACAGAATATTCCACCCCAAAACAGCTAAATTTACCTTCTCAGCCTATAATAAAAAAATTAGAGATCCCAAATAAATTAGCTGATACTCCAAACTCAAGGCCTTAGAAAAAGAACAAACTAACCCCCCAAACCAGTAGAAGGCAGAAAATAATTATGATCAAAAATTATTGAAATCAATGAAATTAAAAATAAGAAAACAATATACAGGATAAATATAACATAGAGTTGGTTCTTTAAAAAGACAAATTGGAGATGAAAGAAGAGATATCAACACAGACCCCTCTGAAATTTAGATGATTATCAGATCCTATTCTGAAAATTTACACTCCAATACACTGGAAAATCTGCAAGACATGAACAAATTTCTAGACACATATAACCTGCCCAAATTGAACCATAAAGATATAGAAATCACACAAATCAATGAATGTGATCCATCACTGAAACAAAATTCAAATCACATGATCATCTCAGCAGATGCAGAAAAGTCCTTTGATAAAATCCATGTTAAAAATGCTGGAGAAGCTACAGCTCAAAGAAACTTACCTCAACATCATAAGGGCCTTATGACAAACCCAAAGCCCACATCATACTAAATGGAAAAAAAAAACTAAAACCATTTACACTAAATTCAGGAACAAAACAAGGCTGTCCACTCTCATGACTCCTATTCTATATAGTCCTCAAAATCTTAGCCAGAGCAATCAGGCAAGGAAAGGAAATCAAAGGGATGCAAACAGGAAAAGAAATCAAACTATCTCTGTTTGCTGGTGATAAGATCCCATATGTACAAGATCCATACCCCGCCCCTCCAAAAAAAAAAAAAAACCACCGCAACTTGGGAATTAACCTAACCAAGGAGGTAAAAGAGCTCTACAATGAAAATGGAAATTATAGAACACTGACGAAATAAATTGAAGACCTTAGAAGATGGAAAAACATCCCATGTTTTTGGATAGACAGAATTAATATTGTCAAAACAGCCATATTATCAAAAGCAATATACAGATCCAATGCAATCCCCATAAAAATACCAATGACATTCCTCACAGAATTAGAAAGGAAAAATTTCTTAAATCCCTTTGGGAGAATAAGAGACTCAGAATATCCAAAATAATACTAAGCAAGAAAAGCAGAAGTAGAAAAGTAGAGGACAACATCACAGAAGCAGCAGAAGTAGAAGGCATCTTAACATGTGATCTAAATCACACTATAGAGCTGCAATGACAAAAACAGCATGTACTACACAAGACAGTCGGGAAGATCAGTGGAACAGCACAGAAGAGGCAGACAGACCCACAAACCTACAGCTGTCTGATATTGAAAAAGTGCTAAAATACATCTTGGAGAAAAGATAGCCTTTTAACAAATGGTGCTGGGAAAACTGGACTGCTATATGTAGAAAAATGAAATTAGACCTCTATCTTTCACGTGCACAGAATGCAAATAAAAATGGATCAGACACTTAGGAATTACACTAGAATCTATATGTAAAGAATAATAATAAAAGAGGAGACAGAGACAAGGTGCAGAGGCAGGGAAGGTGGCAGAGTGGATTCTCATGTAGTGTTTCACCTGTTTTCAAAAAGAAAGCGTATACATTTAGAATGTTTCTACTTTTTTCTTTCCGTGTTGTAACATTAGGGAGGAACTAGTTAAGAAAGCTGGCTGAAAACAGATAAGACAGCCAGCCAAGCAGCTTGGATTTAAAAGAGACACTTTTTTCCTTTTGTCTTAACTGGTTTTTCATAAGCCTAGTAAATCTTGTAGGTCCTGAAACCTACATTTTAAATATAAGGCTAGGAAAATTAGAGATCCAGCAGAAGTTAAAAGGTAAATAAAACTGTTATAACCACTTTTTCTTTTCTAAGATAATTCTCTCAAAGCATGATGTTTCAGTTTACATACTTTGTGGAGGGTTATTTTTTATTTTTTCTTGTTGTTTTAAATCTTGCAAATTTTGTGACAGTTTCCACATATGGTTGAGTATAAGTAATGATTTGCTGTGAATTGGGAGGAACAGAGCATGGTAGCCACAGGGGGCTTTTGGACACCTGTACAACTGCTCGAGGAAAACACAGGGTCTGCCCTCCACCGTGTAGGTGCTGGCACAGACTTCCTGAACAAGGCCCAAAACACAAGAAACAAACCAACAATCAGTAAGTGGGATACTATCGGACTGGGGGTGTGGCTCAGTGGTAGAGCACTTGCCTGGCCTGTGTGAGGCCCTGGGTTGGATCCTCAGCACCACATATAATAAAAGACCACTGACAACTAAAAAATATTAAGAAAAAAAATAAGTGGGATACTCTCAAGATAAAAAGCTTCTGCACAGCTAAGGAAAGAACTAAGAGCATGATGAGAGAGCTTGCAAATGGGAGAAAATCTTGGCCTGCTACTCCTCCAATAGGAGATTAAATATCCAAAATACACAAAGAACTCAAAAAACTTAACACCAAAAACACCCAAACAACCCAATCAACAAATAGGCAAAAGAACCAAACAGAAACTTCTCAAAATAAGAAACACAAAATGCCAGTAAATACATGAAAAACATGTTCAATACCTCTAGCAATTAGGGAAATGCAAATCAAAACTACACTAAGATTTCATCTCACTCCAGTCAGAATGTCAATGATCAAGAACACATACAATAAATGCTGGAGAGGCTGTGGGGAGAAAGGAAGACTTGTACATTGTTAGGATTGCTGCTTAGTCCAACTACTCTGAAAAGCAGTTTGTAGATTTGTTTAAAAAAACTAGGAATGGCAGCACCATATGACCCAGCTATCCCAGTCCTTGGTGTTTCCCTAAAATATCTAAAATGAGCATACTAAAACGACACAGCCACATCAATGTTTATAGCAGCACAATTCACAAGAGCTAAACTATGAAATCAACCCAGATGCCCATCAAAAGATGAATGGATTCAGAATTTGTGATAACACACACACACACACACACACACACACACACACACGGAGTTCTACTCAGCCATTAAAAAGAATTATGAGGGCTGGGGATGTGGCTCAAGCAGTAGCGCGCTCACCTGGCATGGCATGCGTGCAGCCCAGGTTCGACCCCCGGCACCACATAAAAACAAAGATGTTGTGTCCGTCAAAAACTAAAAAATAAATATTAAAAAAATTCTCTCTCTCTCTCACTCTTTAAAAAAAAAAAAAAAGAGAGAACTCTCTCTCTCACACACTCTTTTAAAAAAAAAAGAATTATGAAAAAAAAAAGAGTGGAATTTTCTGGGAAATGAGTGGAACTGGAGACTATCGTGCTAAGTGAAATTAGCCAAACTCAGAGACTCAAAGGTCAAATGTTTTCTCTCACATGTGGAAGCAGAAGTAAAATAAAGAAAAGGAGAAAATAAGATTACATAAAGAACCAATCAAATCAAATTAACAGACAAGTGAAAGGAAGTCTAGTGGAAAAGAAGAGGGAGAAGGGGAGAGGGGAGGGAGGGCTGGAGGGAAAGGGGGAGAGAAGGGCTGTAGCATGAACTGAAATCAATTTCCATGACTATGACTATGAGCTAACTGGATGAACCCAACTACTATGAATAACCATAAAGCTCTATAAAAGTAATAGTAAAATATAATGGTTAATGTATTTTTAATAATAAAGCTCCCTATACAAGCTGACATTCTTTGCAAGAACCATAAAATCACTATAAGAAAGACACAGATCAGGGGCTGGGGCTGTAGCTCAGTGGCAGAGCACTTGCCTAGCGTATGAGAGGCAATAAGGTCGATCCTTAGCACCACATAAAAACAAACAAAATAAAGACACGCTGTCCACCTACAACTACAAAAAAGAGAGAGAGAGATCATGAGGAGACAATTTACAAGAGAATAAGTTAAATCAGAAAACAAATGCCAGCAAGTACATAAGAAAAACAGTATGGTCTACGGGGTAGGAGAGTATGGTATTGAGCAGCTCTATATGGGGGTCAAGAAACACTGCCAGAGCTCCAAGCCTTGCCCCACTGTCTGCCCGATGAGAGACCCTGGACAAGTTATTTAACTCAAGACTCAAATCCTCATCTGTTGCCCAGGAATGCAGAGGTACCTACAAATGTTGCGGGGACTATGGCCCTTTGCCTAGAACCTGCACACAGTAAGTTCTTCATAAGCCAAGAGAACAGTTGGGGTTTTTTTTTAATATTTATTTTTTAGTTGTAGTTGGACACAATATGCTTATTTATTTATTTTTATGTGCTGAGGATCGAACCCAGGGCCTTACACGTGCTAAGCGAGTGCTCTACCGCTGAGCCACAACCCCAGCTGAGAAAAGTTTTTAATGAGAATATCCAGTATTGTGAGTATGAAAATCAAACTGACACTGTGCTTTGTTTCTGTCCATGGTGCTGATCTGTTAGACCAATGGCTGGGATCCACTACAGTGAAAGAGTACAGAGCAGAATCAGCAAAGGGAGTGGGCTAATGGGGCAAGGTCCAGTGGAAATGAAGCACAAGCTTCCTATGGATTCACAAGCAATAAACTATGGCCGACCAAACACAGGAAATGTTGTCCACAAGAAAAATACCTAGAGTTAGTGCCCAGAGTTTTTACTGGGGGCTAGCAAGCTGACAAATCTATAACACAATTCAGAAATATTTAGTCTGAAAAGTGATCCTACCCTTTGACCCAGCAATCCCGTTCCTGTGACTCAGTCCTACAGCAAAAAGGGCAAAAGTGCACATAGTGTGTGCACACACATACACACATCACACACTCATGTTGACATTAATGTGAAATTTGAATCTAAATAGAAAATGGAATGAGATTATTAATAGAATATTTCAAGTAAAACTTGTGAAAACAGCAGAAATATATGAATTTTATGACTATGATAATTTTCAAAAAATAAGTATAGTTACCAATAACCACAGGTAGCTGTTTTTTTCATCTTTTCCTTTCTCTGAACTTTATGTAATTTAAAAAACAGTATTTTGATAAAGGAAATTTCTTCTTTTAATGTCAAAACATGAGCCCTACTGTTTTCCCTGTGCTGCCATCTGGCTTCTTTTAATTCGTACCCTAAGAAACCAGAAGTCTCCAAAGCTCGATGCCTCAGCAGGTGGCCTCCTCGCCTGGCTTACACCACACTGCTGATCCCTACTCCTGGCACAGGTGTCCCACGTCCAAGGAGAAACTCGATGACTGAGGAGAAGCCAAGGAGGAATCTAGGCTGGCCTCTCGGCACAGGCCTGGGTATGGACATGTGAAGTGGGCTCCCGGGGCTTCAAGAGCTTGCCCCTCAGGACTGCCTGGCTCTCATGCAGAATGTGCCTACATGACAGCAGAGAAAATGCCGACAGCAGACCAAATGCAGGTCTGGCCCAGATTTGTCTGTCTAAATCCTCTCCCCCAGGGGATGTCATGTGGAGGTGGCACCTCTGGAGGTAATCAGGTCACTAGTGGAGTCCTACTAAAAGAGAAAGCAGAAGCTTCCTCTCTGCTCCAGCTCCAGAGGACACAGAAGGCGGTCGTGTATGACAGGAAGCAGGCCTTCCCCAGGCACTACTGAACTTCCAACTGTGAGACGTGAGTTTCTGTTGTTCATGAACCACCCAGCATCTGGTACAGTAGCTTGAACTGTAAGAAGTAGGCCCTGCCCTTGGTCACTCACCTGGGCCCTGGCGTCGTCTTGGAGGCTCCACCATCCAGGGTGCTTTCCCTTTCTCCAGTAAGGCAATGACATTTGGCCTTCGAGAGGAAAGACCTGCACATAGGACAAGCATGGAACTGAGCTCACTGTCAGCACCACAGTCGGGGCCAAGCCCTGTGTCAAAGGGGTGAGGGTGTACCAGCCCAGCGGGGCACACAGGACACAGAGGGCAGCTGGAGAATGGGCACTGTGATCCTGTGACTTGTAAGACACATAAACCCTCAACCCTAGAAAATAACTGGTGGCCAGGTACTCCTGGGAGCCTCCACATGGGTCAGAGGATCCCAGTATGTGATCAGAGGGATGGGACTTTCATCTCACCCCAGAACTCTGGAGAAGGACAGGGGCTGGACAGAGATCACTGATGGCCAGTGATCTCATCAATCAGGACCACATATGAAGCCTCGACAAGGCCCAAAAAGACAGGTTGGGAGAGCTTCCTGTTGCTTACCTGTGGAGGTGGACCACCAGAGAGGGAGCAGAAGCTCCACACCCCTTCCCCTCACCTTGCCCTCACCTTGCCCCCTGCATCTCTTCTCCTGCTCTTCATCTGCATCCTGACATATCTTGATATTTAACTGGTAAAGCCTCAGTAATGTGCTTTCTTGAGTTCTGGGGTAAAACCTGAGGAGGGGACTCACGGGAACCCCAAATTTATAGTTGGGTTGGTCAGAAATCCCAGAGGCCTGAGTTGCCAGATGAGGCAGTCTTAGGAGATGAAGCCCCCAGGCTGTGGGTTTGATGCATCTCCAGGTAGTGCCAGAGCTGGACTGTCAGCCAGGCATGAGAATCGCCTGGTGTGTGGTGAAAACTCCAAACACGTGGGGCATCACACTGTTCTGTGCTGAGTGGTGAGTGACAGTTGGAGAAATTGTTTGGTTTTTAAAGTCTTATACCAGGAGGATGCACACTCAGCTATAGCCAATAGAGTGCTCCATTCTAACTCCACAAAACCAATTATTTTCCTGAACAAGGAGGTCAGATGCTCGAAGATGGGTTAGTAGGCTACTGTCTCTCAGCTCTACCCTTCTATGCTCAGCTTTGTCACACTAGGGTCGGACTTTAGCAGCTGCTTCCACTCAGTGTCCACCAAAGGGGCTCTGCTGACTTCCATCTCTGGTTTTCTTTTTGTCCCTGCACTCCCAGAACTAGCAGCCTCTGGCTCCCTCAGAAGTAAAAACCAAACAGGCAGTGCAACTCCCCTTCTCCTCAGAATATGAACCCCTGTGCTGGCATATGAATGTTCACAGCAGAGTGGAAATGACCCAAACACCCGGGAGCTCATGAGTGAACGAACAAACGAGATGTGGTCTATCCACACAAGGAAACACTACGTGGCAATGAACAGGAATGGGGTTCTGATACATGCTATAATATAGACGCACCTCAAAAACTATGCTAAGTCAAAGAGACTACATACTTTAGATTCCATTTGTATGCAAGCCCCAGAACAGGCAAGTTCATAGAGATAGGAGGAAGAATAGCAGTCATCTAACCTGGTAAATCAGGTGAGCAGGGAAAGAAGAGTGATTCTAATGGGTATTGGTTTTCTTCAGGGGCAATGAAAACATTCTAAAATTCACTGTGTGGCCAGGCAGGTGGCATATGCCTGTAATCCCAGTAATTCAGGAAGCTGAGGAAGGAGGATGGGAAGCCTCAGCAACTTAGTGAGGCACTAAGCAAATTAGCAAGACCCTGTCTCCAAAAAAAAAAAAAGGCTGGGGCTCAGCGGCAAAGCACTTGCCTTCCATGTCTTCCATGTATGAGGCACTGGGTTCGAGCATTAGCACCACATAAAAATGAAACAAATAAAATAAAGGAATTCTACCCATCTACTACTACAAAAAAATTTAAAACAAAACAAAAAAATGCCAGGTGCAGTGGTGCACACCTGTGATCCCAGTGGCTCGGGAGGCTAAGGCAGGAGGATGGCAAGTTCAAAGCCAGCCTCAGCAATAATGGTGAAGCACTAAGCAACTCAGTGAGACCCTGTCTCTAAGTAAAATACAAAATAGAGCTGGGGAGGTGGCTCAGTGGTCAGGTGTCCCTGACTTCAATCCCCAGTAGCAAAAACAAAAGTCTGGGGATGTAGTTCAGTAATTAAGTGCCCCTGGGCTCAATCCCCAGTACCAATGAATGAATAAATAGCTAGCTAGCTAGATAGATAGATAAAGAAATGAGAGAAAGAAAGAAAAATTGGTTGTGATGGCTGTACAACTCTGTTAATACAACAAAAACACTGAATTATGTACTTCATATAGACAAACTATATTTTAAGTGAATGATATAATAGAACTGTTAAAAAATAAAAAGAAAAGCAAAAAACCAACACAAACAAATAAGTACCACAACTGGATTAGCATCCATTTCCCTAACTAGACCCTAATTGACAAATGTCCCTTAATAGGCTTCTTCTGGATTATGGAGAGAAGGGCCTTACCCAGTGAGACCAGGTTCCTGTAGTTTTCCAACATGACATCTTCATACAAATCCTTCTGAATGGGGCTTAGCCATTCCCACTCCTCCTGGGAGAAGTAGATAGCCAAGTCCCCAAAAGTCACTGGTGCCTGAAATGAAAAATCAAATGTCCATTCACCATGACCTTATGCTTCCACAAAGCTGGAGAAAATGGTAGCCTCATCCCAACACAGACAACACATGGTACCAGGAATCATGCAGGGAGCACTGGGGGTTCTGAGGCTAAAGGGTGCAAGTGTTTTACATAAATTAAATAAAATGCAGTGCAATATGATATAACTGCTATTAAAAGAGTATGCCAGGTGTGGTGGCACACACCTACGATCCCAGAAGATAAGGCAAGAGGATCACATGTCCAGGCAAGCCTGGCAAATTCAACAAGACCCTGTCTTAAAAAATGAAGCCGGGCACGGTGGCACACACCTGTAATCCCAGTGGCTCAGGAGGATGAGGCAAGAGGATCTAGAGTTCAAAGCCAGCCTCAGCAACAGTAAGGTGCTAGTGAGACCCTGTCTCTAAATAAAATACACAACAGGGACAGAGATGTGGCTCAGTGGTTAAGTGCCCCTGAGTTCAATTCCCAGTACCCAAACAATTTAAAAATTAAAATCAAATAAAAAGGACCGGAGGTATAGTTCAGTGGCAGAGTGCCCCTGGATTCAATCTCCAATATGAAAAACCCAAATAAACCAAAAAATATTATGTTGAATAAAAAGCAGACCAACTCAGACATGCTGGGAATTCACGAAGAAAGGCATCTTTAGCACCTGCCTAAACTGGCTCACTAGTGCTCCTGTGAACCACAGGTCCTGGACCTGCCCCCGGGACCACAGTTAACTGTGCAAGTGAAGGATCTGAGGCCACACAGGCAAGGCAGCTGACTTCACAGGAGGACCTGGCAGTCTGGCTCCCCATTCAAGCTCCTAAGCATAGACTCTGTTAAAGAACATGGAGTCTGGCTTGGCTGTTGGTTGTTGCTGGCTTAAAGATGGAAAAGGGGGGGCCAAGAGAACATCATGAATATCAGAATACAAAGCTGACACCTTGACCTCAGCTCTAGAAGACCCAAGCAGAGAACCCCACTAAGCCATGTTGTGCCTGGACCCTGGCCCATGAGACTGCACAATAAGAAACGTGCTGAGAGGCCAAGTTTGAATTTGTCATGAAAGCAGAAAAGAATGAATGTCCCCAACACAGAGAGAAACGTGCTTGTTTGGAAAACTGTTCCACACCCGTCCTGAAGACTGTTCCAATGTCCAGTGGTGAGGAGGCTAGTGCACCGTGTGGCCCTGCCTGCAAAGCACCCGCAGGTTCTTCTCAGACTTGCATCTTTGCTGGAGGACTCTACTCTGTGCTAATGTGGGTTTTACAAGGAGAAACAAAGCCACCAATGGGACGAATATGAAGCACATGTTGAATCCTCTCTGCCTCCGCAGGTCTCACGTGGGCCCTTGTCCCCACCCAGAGAAACCACAGGGTTCTTGTCTTCCCCTCAGGAGAAGGCACTCTGCCAGCACTGCAGGGCCCCTGGGGATGCTGAGGAATGGGCACAGGGCCCTGGGCGGCTTCCTGGGCCTCTCACCGCTCATTCTCCAATATCACTGGGAGAACACCAGGGACGGACGAGGAGACTCCTACAGGCAGGAAGTCTCTGGAAGGAAAGCAAATGGCTACACCTTACGAAACAGAATGGAGGACCTGCCACTTACCTTGGATTTGCGCCGTGCAGCAGGCATCCTTTCCCTTCCCTTCAGGCTCCACGTTCAGAGAGAGGCGGAGTGCTGGGAAGGCAGTGCTGGGGAGAAGAGAGGTCATGGGGTCAAGTGGACCTTTTGAGTGGTCCCTCAGTCCCCTGGACCCTCACCTGGACATGACGTGCAAATACAAGTGTTTGCACGGATGCCATGGTATCTGTAGCAAGCCTGCCCTCTCCCAAAGTCAGGCCATGGCCAACAGTGCCCACTTTTAGGATCATGGCAGGCTCCTGATCAGGAGGCAAATGAGGAATGTGCTATTATCTCATTTTCCACTTGACACGCATGTATTAAGCATCTAAAGGTGCCAGGCACTGCCCCTGGCACTGGGGAGAGCAACAAGCTAGGACAAACAGTACCTGCTCCCGTGCCCCTGTACTTGCAACAGAGAAAAGCAATCCACATGGAGCACAATGACAGCCGAGGTCACTGCTATGAAGGGAAGAGGGCCAGTGTACAGGAACAGAGAATGATGTGGTGGTCAGGGAAGGCTTCTCCTAGAAGGTGACAGTGAGCTGAGGTCTGAATGCAGAAAGAATGTGAGCTACCAAGTCACAGAGAAGAGCTTCTGGACAGAGGTACAGCAGGTGTAAAGGCCACACAGCAGGCCTGGCTTGGTGAATAAGGAAGTGAGGTCGTATACTGAAGCAGAGTGAGGCAGGAGGGCAGGAGGGAAAGATCAAGAAGGTGGTAAGCAGTTTGGATTTGATCCTAAGTGCGAGATACCACTAGAGGAGAGAAGGGAGGGGCTGAGCAGGGAGCAACAAAATCTAACTTTACATTTAACAAAATGTTGGGGAGTGGCCATAAATTTGTTTGGGATATGAGGGAAGCAAGAGATGAAGCAGAAGTTGGTTATATAGTGATACAATGGGGGGGTGGACAACATTATGGGGGGGAACAACAGTGTGGACTAGGGTAGGAGGAATGCAGGGGAGATGGTCAAACCACCTCCTTGAGTTGAGGATGTATCTCAGCAGTAGAGCTTGCCTGGCATGCACAAGGCCCTAGGCTCAACTTCCAGCATCACAGTGAGAAAAACACAAAATACCCCCTCCAATCTAAAGGAGTCTCAGGCCTAAGTGAGAGACACCTATGCCATCCAGTATAAATGCCACAATCCACAAGTGATTAGCAATGGAAATAAGGTCAGTGCAACCGAGGCATTAACTGTATTTGAATTCCAATTAATTCATTACTGAAACAACTGAATAGTAAATTCAAAAATCTCTAGATAAAAATCTATTATGAAATTTAAAGCATTTTTAGAACAATTTGGTGTGTTGCTCTATTTTTCCAACAGTCAATTTTATGAAATAAACAGACTTATTAGTATGAAAAAAGAATATGAAATACTTCACATGCTTTTTTCCATTGTTACAGGTTAAATGATAATGTTTGGGATACACTGACTTAAATAAAACGTGTCATTAAAATGAACTTTAACGGCATATTTGCTTCTTTTCACTTGTTTTCAACAAGGCTACTGGAATGTTTACATTGTACATGCTTCTATTACACCTATAAAGGACAGTACTCTTCCAAACCACAGAACCTATGTTCCAACATGGCTCCTTTTTCTTCAGATCACTTACTGATTTTGTACTTTTCTGGTGTTGGGAGCCTCACACATGCTAAGCCACCAGCCAGAGCATTTCCTGTTCATGCTGCCAAGGCCTGAGAAACACACCCAGTGAGACTGCCCAACCTCCCTCTGGGTGCTGAACCAGAGGCAGAATTCAATCATTTTACGCCGGAGCCATATCACAGAGAAACAGTTCTGCTAGTCACAGCCCTCTAACTTGTCCCCTGAAGAAGATCAGAGGAGGAACAAACTCTTTACTCCTCTCTGTAAAACACAACAGTAGTAAAAAGTAACAGCAACAAATAAAGCTAAGATCAATTAGTAAACATTGAATACTTACATGTATAGTTTGAAGCCATGGGCAACTTTTTACAGCAGCCACAGGAAAGGAGTATTACAACCTTCCATTGTTTCCTTCCAACTCAGGAAACCCCCAAATGGACTTCTTTTTGCTTTGTCGGTGGCTTGATGCTGAAAAAAATGTGTAATTCAGAATTTCAGGTATGCAGGGGGAAGTATGCTTGCTGATGGCTGAGACTAGCCTGTAGGCCACTCCCAAGGGCCAGAAAGAGCACCAAAACACTAGCTCCCGCCTCAGGTTACAAGTGTAGCCCAACTCAACTGCACAGTCGTGCAATTCTCTGGAAGACCTCCAATTCCACAGGTTTAAGTAAGATCTGGTAGAAACCTAGTCACACTGCCACTGACAGTCCTCAGCAGGGTCTCATGGACTTGATAAACAGCCACATCAGATTGTCAAGTGTACACACCAGAGCAACAGAAAAGCACGCAGGCCCATCACCCAGCACTGCTGCAGAATCCGGCCATCCTGGGCCCATCACCCCGGGTCAGAGAATCTCGCACCCACCAACCTTTGATGTGGCACCATCCTGTGACCCTAGACCCAACGCACCTCGCTGTCGCAGAATCGGGAGCTGTCCCAGGCCCATCACCCGAGGCACTAGCTCTCAGACACTTCCACACCAGCGTCCTGGTGGCGCCCACCGCCACAACTGCGCCATAACCCCCGCGCATGCGCGGTCGCCCCCGGGACCCCGGCCCGCACGGCCCCGCCCCCAGGGCTTCCCCGAGCGGGAAGGCCCGCCCCCACCCACGGCCCCGCCCCTCAGCGTGAAGCCACGCCAGCACGCTCACGTGAAGGGAGCCCAAGCCGCCAGCCAACCCGCTCCTCACCCGGCGGGAAGCCGCGTGCACGCGCCTCTGGGCTGAGGCCCCGCCCTGATGTGCTCGCCGCGCCATCTCTCTGCTCGCCGTCCGGCCGGCGTTCTCAGGCCGCGCCCCTGGCTGGTGGGCTTCGAGGCGGCTTTACTCACGGACCTGTCGGCCTATAACTCTCAGAAGCCTCCGGGCGGCACGACTGTGGAGGGCCTCGCCCAGGACGCGGGGCTAAGGAGGCTCCAGCCGCGCGAATTCCCATCTGTCCAGTGTGGCAAGAGCCGACCGAGAGAGGGCCCAGGAGACAAGTCCGCCCCTTCGCAGACGGGGAGGCCCGGGCTGCTCTGCGCGATCCCGGACTAGGCTTCCCAGAAGCCCCCGGGCACGCGCTCCTGTGAACTGCGCCTGCGCGGCGGGGAGCAGGCGTGGCGGCGGCGAGGTGACGAGTGGCTGCGCGCGCATGCAGAGTCCCGTTTTTGATGGACGCGGGTTCCTCAGCATCCATCAGGCTTTTGCGCAAACGCAGAGCTCTGCGCTAGCTTCCACGCCCCACAGAGATGGAGTCCCGTGCGGCCCTTTGGGCTCGGGTGCTCACCGGTGGAGAGTGTGCGTGTGTGGCGGGGGCACTGGCCGCACTTGTCTGCCCGCGTTTGCACCAGGACTCAGTGCTGCAGGTGCAACACAGAAAGCCTGAGATGCCTCATTGGCTGCCTCTTTAGATCCCAGTTTTCGTGATTTATGCGTGGAAAGCCACGTTTTGTGACCAGGTGTGTTGAGACGCAGTTTTTGTGGTGGTTCAGATGAGCGCACAGCCCAGGGCTTGCACTCTCAGGCACGTGGCCCTGTGAGTTTTGGAAACTAGGTATGGAGATGGAGGAACCAGACCTGATTATTACGTGAAATTATAAGAACATTATGATGAAGAACCAATGCCTGAGGCAAGGGTTGTCTTTTCCCCCTCACCTCTGTCAGCTTCTCTTTAGGGAACCTAAATTAACCATGGGTCCCTACCTATTGGATTGTAAATGTCCCCGGACAGGTTTTCTCCTCCCCGCCCACCCCCGGGGAATTTTTCCTTATTTTTCTTTTTGTAAAGTCATTATTAAGGTACGGGTATAGGGGTATCACGTGAAGCAGGACATCAGACAATCCAAATAAACTAGAAATTAAACCAAATCCTGCAGGCAGGGTGGGAGGTGACACATTCTTTCCAGAGCTGTCCTCAAAAGCAAGAATGGAAGACAAAACAAACAGAAAACCCCCACTCAGCTGCAGAAGGAAGCTGGGGACTTGCCTGATAGCTGTTAATGTCTTTATGAGAGGGCAGGCAGCCATTTAAGTGCCTTTTCTGGAATAGACCAAGGATGATAAGTCCAGTTATTTTTAAGGCTTCAGTCAGCTCTGTGGCCAGCAGGTTGTGGAGGGACACACCATCCTGGGAGTACACCCAGGTTTTCTCAGTCCAGTCCTACTGCTTGGGTCCACTGGAAGGAGATGATAATCAGATTAGTTTGTTTGGGGTCTACCTGTTGGTCACACAAGTTCCTAGATCTCCCCCCAGTTTAACTGTTAGGACACCACTCCCAAAGAGACAGTCCTCCAGTGTACAGGGCTTGCCTGCAAGGTCTTCAGAAAACTCTGCCAAGGCGTCCAGCGTTTCCTCTGCTGGTCTTTCATAGGCGGTTTCCTCTAGAGAGCCTGGGTTGCCCAAAGATCCTGAGTTCCTCAAAGGCATGAGATAAGACACTCTGCTTTTTGACATTCAGGATCTGGTTGAGGTAGTGGAGGTTCAAACTGGCTTGGCTGGGCACACAGGCCACAGCGGTCAACACCTGCAGTCCAGGGCTGCCACAAAACCAGGCAAGAGCTCCATCCACTGGATGACTCCCAGGAGGCTGGTGGCCATGCAGCACAGGATGTCCCTGGGACAGGTTTTCAAAGCCAGAGATTGAACAGGTGCCTGTCAAATAGTCTTGTTTCTTACACTTTGTGACTTTGAGCTCTATAGGAATGTGGCTACGTCACTTAATGCTTGACCAATTAACTGCCATCTAAACTATAACCTGGTAGACTTACTTCTTAGAAATAAAGCTCTTAAGGAGGTAGACTCAAGTTATCTTGAACTACTGCTGCCTGTGGTGAAGGCCACTTTGGGCTAACACAGATGACAGATAACCGTCTTTTTTCTACACCACTTACCATAAATTCCCTCTGCCTGGTCTTTGGTCAGGTAGGCCAAGAATTCAAACCCACCAATGTTGTAATGGTTAACAGAAATTGTCAAATTTCCTATAAAAGCCCCATGTAACCTCAACTTGAGGCCCAGAACTTAAGAGCACTAGTTCCTCTGTGTAACTAAACATGAGTTCTCTACCTCTTAGTCTCTTGTGGTCTTGATTTCCATAGCAGTATTAAGAGTCAATGTATGGGGGGAGGGGCAGGGTTGTGGCTCAGCCTTCCCCGCTAGTGTGTGAGAGGCGCTGGGTTTGATCCTCAGCACCATATAAAAATAAATAAAGGTATCCTGTCCAACTACAACATATATATATTATATTTATTTATATATAATATTTCATATATATTATATATATTTATATATGGGGGGACTAGTTTTGGCTTCTCATTTGTGTAACCCGGTGGTGATAATAAAAAGATAATAAAATATAATTTTAAAAAAGATAATAAAAAGAGCAGCTAATATATATGACCCTTGGGACTCTTAGTGTTGCTACTGAAACCAGAACTTTAAGATGCTGGATATTCACTTCTAGCTGCTGATGTCTGCAACTGAAATACCCCGTTAGTGTTAGCAGCTGCACACAGCAGGAGGGATCTTCAGCAGGAGCTTTGTGAGGGTTGCTGATAGTAAAGCTGGATTTTCCTGTGAGAAACTGATGTGACTCCATTTTTTGAAGAATAAATGAATAACAGCAGCTTCTACCTTAAAGCCTGTCCTAAGGAAGGGGGTGTGACCCTTGTCCTTGGAAAAAACCCACAGAGCACTCCTAATTACATACCCACCCTGCTGAGTTGTTTGTCTGTAAATAACAGGAGAGGTCTGAGGCGCCAGGTGTCCCTAACTCAGCCAGGCTAGGTGAGGACCCATAGCAACCCCCCTAGCAACCTCCAATCAGCACGAAACAGGGAAATACCTGGGATGCCAGATGACCCCCCAGTAGTTTATGGTGGTTGATAACAAGTTGGGAGACCATGTAGTTCAGCATGTGCACCCCTCGTGGCCTAAACCAATCAGTTCAAAAAAATCCCCTTCTTGTACTAACCAATCACCCCTACCCAACTTGTTCCCGCCACTGAATGTGCTAATCAATGTTAAGAGTTGTTTGATTTTCCCGAGGTATGGAATGATTTGCTGTGTGATGTTGTGACGAATACAGTATTCCCCCAAAACCTGTAAAATCTCACTGGAAAAAGGACCGGGACTCACTCCCTGGGACCGCTGCGTTGGGAACGGTTGTGAGTCCAGGCTCAAGCTTGCAATAAAGGCTCTTGAGTGATTGCATCGGATTCTCTCCTGGAGGTCTATGGGGTCCCAGGAACCTGGCATAACACCTGCTCTATGAAGCCAGCAGTTGTGTTGCAGCAAACCCCAATAACTCGTGGCCAATTTCCTCCCTGGTTCTTGTCTCACAGACTTGAAGAATAAAATAGACAATCAGGAAAGGGAAGTAACAGCAGGATTTAAGTGAGGAGAGAAACCCTGCGATGTGGGAGGGCCCTGGAAGCAGGACACAATTTTGATGTGCTGACTTAAAGATTTATATAGGTTTTGGGTTTGAGCACTGATCAAAAGCTGTGTTAAAAAGGATTGAAAAAGTATCAAGACTATTATGTCCTTTAGCCTGAGTTTCAAGCATTCCTATAAGTCCTATTTGGGTTCACTTCTACCTTCCATTTCCCTGCTGCTGGGTCAAAGGAGCTGGCTGGAGGAGTTACCACTGGGGAGCCTCAGGTCTTTTACATCTGAAATAGGCCTAGAGGGTGCCCCCTAAAATTTCTACTCATTAACCTCCAGGTGTGGTTTCTGCATTTGAACAAAACCAGGGGGGGAGGGGTGTCACTTCTGATTGCTGACCATTGACTATTCTTATTAACTACCAGCACCCTAGAACTGATGGGCTGTGTGTCCCTGAACAACAACAACAAAAAAAAATTTAAGATGGCCCTCAAGGTCTTGCTTCTTTCAATCCTCTTCTGAGTTTTTTCATCAAATATCTCCATTTTCCAGGTGTATAAACTGACGCACAGGGATTAATACCCCCAAGGTTACCAGCTAGAAATGGTCAGAGTTTATTTGAATCTGGGTCTTTTTTTCTTTTTCCCTGTGCACATTATGGTGTTTAAGATCTCTGGGCTCTGGGTGCCAGGAGCAGCTCCACCAAATATGACGATATAAAAAGCTTCAGGGCCAAATGTCCCTTGGAAATGCACAGTCACCCCTGCTGAGTACCACTGGCTTCGGCCACAGACAGATGGTTCACTCTCACTTTCTTTGTGAGGCCTTGACCACTGGTAATCTTGCCCAGTAAGATGCTGCAGGCTGGGCTGGCGGGTTTGGTGTCTGTGGTTGGCTAAAGGGCCACTGGAATAAAACCACCTCCTGGGGAGATGACCTAGTGCCTCAAAGACAGATCCCCTTTCTTCCCTTGCCCTCCTGCCCCCAGTGGGGTTGGCCCAACCAGGAAGTATTAGGCACCTCAGAGTGGTCCTCGGCCTGCCCTGGGGGTGGGGCTTGAACGTGTTGCCAAGACTATCCTTGCCCTACACTCAGAACAGGCCCTGAGCAGGTGCCACCACTGCACTTGTCCCTGCGGCACCTCACCAGCGTCTAACTGGTGGGTGCACACTGTGTTCCTGTCTCTCTGCAGGTGGGGGTCAGGGTCCAGGACTGACTAGGGAGCACACAGATCCGTCCTTTTGGCCAAGGCTGGGGCTGAGAAGCATGCCCCCGAGATTCAATCTGCCTGTACAGTCTGTGTGCAGTCTAGCCACCTCCAATCTGTTACCTCCAAATCTGGAGTCTCGTGGTTGGGTCTCTGTGTAGGTGAACATGTCATGTCTGCACGAGGCCTTGGAATCACATGGGGGAGAAGCCACTCTCGAGAGAGAGACTTAGAAGATTTAGATAGGCTGCCTACAAGTCCCACTGGAGGACGCTGGCCCTGGGCAGCACCCTGTAGAGACTGGAAAACCCATGGCTGCCCAGGAAGGCTCCTTTAGCTGGCAGGAACATGCTGCAATGTAAACTTGCAGAAAAGTAGAAAAGTAAATGAAAGAATGAATAAGTAGATGACACCAGTGTGAAGTCCCCAGGAGTGGGTAGGTGACGTGGCAACTGCCAGTGCTCACTAGCATCAGGGTTAACTGTCATTCTACCAAGGACCTCTCAAGCTTTCCCTCTGCATTCGTCAGTTCATACATCTATTTACAAGGATGGGCTTGAATCTACTGGCCTAGCTACCTATCTAGATCTGCTTGCCTATCTGTCTATCTGAAAGCCGTGTGTTGTCCACAGGCAGAGGCAGAGAGAAAAATCCAGTTATTTCATACATTTCAATAGAGGTTTCTCCAGGATGACTTGTCCCCAGCATTACTGGTGCAGCTGGTGAACTTTTGTTTTCCTTGAAACACGATGCTTTCTCTTAACCAAACAGCCAAGAGAGCAGTCAAAGCAGGGCTGTGGTGGAGGTGGCTCTGGGCACTGGGCTCTGACCCAATGTGCCTATTTCTAAGACACCCTTTCTGTTCCCAATGCAGGCTGTGGCCTGAGGGCCACTATCCAAAAAGGAAGAGGGAATACTGCCTATCCAAAAGGAGTCCTTCTTAGCCCAAAGAACCCTTGGGCTGACTCTGGCATGAAGGCTCTGTCCTGCCCTTGCAGTTGTGTCCTGGTTTTGTTCGTGAGGCACTGAAACACCGCCATGGTCAGAGCCGACAACCAGACTCTGAGCCACCCTTCTCACCTTCCTCACGCCCTGCTTCCTCTGCCCTTGCTCTGCATCAGCCGCCCTACCCTGGCTACCTGCCTCCTCCAACAGACCTAATTAGCAGCTGGGTTCAGTGGCTATGTCCTCTGTTTTGGCCAAAACCATCATTGTGGTCATGGTTTTCCAGGCTACGAGGCCAGCAAGCAAGATCTGAAGGTGGGAAGCCCCAGGACAGCTCCCTGTGCTGTCCTCCTTTGCCTTCACACAGGCGATCTTCTGGGGGCGAGGGGGGGGGGTCTGGCTGAGGATTTCTCCTCCCTTCCCCGACAGGACCCACACCACAGTCCCCACCTGGCTGCATCGTAGTCTAGTGCAGCCAGAGTTTTGTCAGCCTTCCATTGTGTCCTGGGCTATCTGGCCCAGGTTCTGGCGACCTGAACTGGAGCTTTCTTGGCCAGGAACCTGCCTGGCATGTTCAACAAGGCCAGCCCCCCGCCTTCAGCATGCTGGTATCTACAGCATCTGGGTGGCCTTCCTCTCAGGTTACCACGGCACCAGGACAAGGCCATGGGGACCCTGAAAGTCTTCTTTATTGTGGCCTTCTGCACTGGGCTACTGGGCTGCATCTTGGTCCTCAGGTGATACTTTTTCATCCAGAAGGGAACACCCTGTAGTCTTTAGGGACGACATCAGAGAAGCCTGAGATGTGGAGATAAAGTGAAACAGATGGAGGAGGGACTAATGCCTATCAGTGATAGAGAACGTGTAAACTAATTATAGAAATTACTCATTATCGATTAGTAAACAAAAAACAAATGACCTATGTGAAGAAAATGGTCATGAGATACAGGAAGGCAGTTCACAGGCAAAACATGAATATGCAATGAATAACAAAAAGAGACTATACCCAAACAGTAATAAAAATTCAAATTTAAGGAACCATAAAACAGTTTATTCTCAGTACCATGATAAAACTTTAAAATCTATAATCACTAAATATTAACCAGGACACGGAGCAACACACAAACACACAGCACACAGACATGAGAAGATCTGGATAAACTTAGCACCTGTTAAGAAAATGATTTTCAGGAAATTTGTTGAGTCAAACTGGAGAGCATAAATGGGCACATGCACTGTTCCATCCTTTGTAAGAAACACAGAAAAATCACTAAAAACAAATGAAGATGGTTACATGTACAATGGATCCATGGATATGGGGTAGGAATGAACCTCCGCTTGCCCACCTTTTTAAATAAATTTGACTTTTGAATCATGCAGTTATTGTGTATATTCAAAATAAAAATGAAGGGGCAGTGGGATAAAGTGGATATAGCTCAGTGACAGGTACGTGCTTTGCACGTGCAAGGCCTTGGCTTAGACTCCCAGCCCTGCAAAAAACGGCAAATGAAAAATAAAAACAAAGGGAGCGAGGCACAATCCATAAAATTCAAAAACAGCAGAAACACAAATCTACGCTTATAAGAAACTGACCACACCAAGAGCAGGACCTTCCTTCTGCAGTCAGCGCACCGACCTCACCCTTAGACAGTCCCACAGGACTGGCAGGTATGGGCACAGCAGCCCTGGGGGGCTGCACGGCAGGTGGGCTCAGGGGCTGGACCAGGAGGAACTGCAGGGTGCTGTGAACTCTGCTCCTGAGGCCCAGGAGCCAAGATTGCAGCCACCACTCCCCCCCAAGGGGAGCAGTGCAAATCGGGTGAGAAGGACTGATCTTCAGGTGCCAAGGCAGGAGTGGCTGCACATGCGACAGCGAGGTAAAGCACTCCCCTGACCAGGTGTGACCGGCGGTCTACCCGCCAGCCTGGAAGCACCCCTCTGTCCAGATGCATAAAGCACCCCTCTGGATGGACTTTAACATGTTTTAACACATAAGCAGCCATGAGTACATAGAGATACAAAGCAGGATATGCCCCACGTGGAGCAGAGGCTCTTTACAGGCGCCAACCAGTACTTGGGAGGGGGTGACACGTTGGAAAACTTCCTTGTTGCAAACCCCGATGCGCGGCATTCAGAGCTACTTAGAGTTATTGAGAAGTAGTAAATCTGTTTTCAACTTTTCTGTCTGCAGGCCTTGGGGTGGGGTCTCCGTGTGGGTGAAGAGTCCAGCCTTGGAGCAGAAGCAAGGACTCAGCCTAAAGCAAGCATTGGGACAGTGTCCCTGGAGTGGATGCAGCTGGGCCAAAGATGGCCCCCTTGGGAGGAGGGCTAGGTCACATGACCGACACCTGTACTTAAGAACTTAGAAAAGTTACAAACACACCGTACAAATAGATCTTATACATAGAAAAAGAAACTAAAAAATAGATTTTAAAGGGTGAAATAATTGAATAAATGTCCTGATTTTTTCTTTCTGTACCCTCATGAGAGTCTCATGGCTATGCCTAACTTCTAGCACATGTATAGTGTGGGGAGCCATCCTGACACGTGACTGGGCGACTCCCGGTTTGGGTCTGAGGCGCTCTGGCTGTGTGGGAGCTTTCCCGGCCCTCTCCTGATGAGAACCCATCAGTGTGGGGGTGTGACTGACCACTGACCCCGGGGGCCAATCAGTGACCCTGACCTTGGAATGCGGCCCCCCCTCAACCTTCATTGGATGGAATTCTCCCCTGAATCTCTTGTTCCCCAATAAAAGGCTACTCCCTGGCGTGCCCTCTCTCTCTCTCTCCTGCTAGCCCTGAGCAATCCTTGCTGCCCTGCTGGGCAGTTAGAGGTGGGAGCCAGAGAGGGGAGCCGTCTCAGACCTGGTCATAAAATAAGGTAACTGAGTCTGTGTGTTTTATTTCAATCTCTGCTAGCTAACTTTTATGCCAAGAACCTCATTAATGAAACCATTGCGCTAGCCGCATGGTGGAGTATAGTATGACACCATGTATTTAAAATTTAACTATGTGCAAAACAAGACACACATATCTGTGATAAAAATATAAGCTCTGGCACAGAAATAGTAAACACCAATTTAGTACAGTGTTTGCCAGTAGAAAAGGAAGCCAAGGAGCACCGGTCAGGGTGATGTGAGATTGCCCACATCTGTACTATAGTGTTTCCTAACTACGTGGTCAGTGGATAACAAAAATTCCTATTATTAAGATACTCAAACCTCACTGAGTTAAATAGGAGGTAGGTTCACTGGGCCTACTCCTCTAAAGATAACATGCAGAAACTCAGAACCAACCTGAAGGTAGTCCAATTTCTTTACCATAAAGATGACTTTCTTCCTACTTTGATGATTTGTGTGCTCCAGTTAGACAGACCGTTCAACAGATGCCTTCTATGGCAATTTGGAGATCCTCAAGCAGATCCAGGCATCAACAGTGGCTGCCACCCAAAAAAGTATGAGGTAAAATGTGCATTTGGTCTTGGTTCCTTTTCGGGCACACAGCTCCTGAAACCCTTGGGATCTCCAGGGTGGTTAGTGACTTCTGTAATGAGTGGCTCTATGATGGGGCTGGTCTCTGGGAAGACCTAGGCAGGACTAGGTCTGTGTTGAACCTAGGTCTTCCCTTTCTGCAAATCCTGTGGAAACCTGTGAACTTCCCCCAGAGACCTACCAGGCCATCATCTCCTCTATTGTGCACTGGGGGGCAGTCGGGCATGATCATTCAGAGCACCCATGCCATGCTGGGGACAGGGCCAAGTGCTAGGGACACTATACATAGCAGATAAGGCAATGGGCACAAAGACATTGTATAGACAGAGGCCTTAATGCAGTTTCTTATTTCAGTTTCTGGAGGTGATAATGAACCAGAAGGGTTAGTAAGCATGGGTTTCATGCCAAGAACCCTGGGTTTCTGTCCTGGCTTGCCTCTTAGAAGCCACATAACCCAGAGGCCAGGAATCCATTTCTTTAAGCCTCATGTTCTCCATCTGTAACACAGGAACAGAGTGGCTTTGAGGTTCAGACAAAGTAACAGTTACGGAGGCAACTATATGTCAAAATTAACACAGCAAGGAGGGATGGAGCCAGCATTCAGGGTCTCTATGTGCCACAGACGGACCCTGTTTTATACCTGACAGCAGCTCTGAGTGGAGAGAATCACTGTACCCATCTCTTGAGTTGGTAAAACAGACTGGAAGAAGTCACATGACTCACCCTAGGGCACCCAGTGATCAGAACACTACCCCTTCCCACCCTGAAGAATATGTCCATGTCCTAATCCGCAGCAGCTGTGAACAGGAGAGGTACTCCAGCAGGGTGAGCAGGGCTGAGCAGAATCAAAGTTGCTAATCAGCTGCTTTAAACTAGGGAGGTCACCTTGGATTACCTGGGGGCCCATAACATAGGGCCCTCAAGTGGGAGTCGGTGTTGGGGTCACAGAGGACGACCTCAGGCCGCTGGCTTGCCCACAGAGGAAAGACTTCGGGAAGGCCTGCCAGAGCTCCCGCAGCTGAGGAAGTAGGGAATGGATTCTCCCCAGCTGCTAGCTTAGGAGGCAGTGATGGGCCGGCAGTGAACAGAGGAGGGCAGCAAAAGGTGGGGACAGGCAAAGACCCTTTGCATGCTTGGGAATGAGAGAACTGGTGAACAGTGGGCCACACAGAACTTGGAGGCCGTCTAGTCAGTGCCCCTCCATCTTTTGCACATTAGAGTTCTCTGAGCAACTTTGAATCACACTGCCCTAGGCTCTCATCAAGACATCTGAGCCAACCTCTAGAGGTGAGTTCCGAAGGGTGAACTCACCGACACTGAGCCACATCCCCAGCCTTATTTTTTATTTTATTTAGAGACAGGGTCTGAGTTGCTTAGTGCCTCACTTTTGGTGAGGCTGCCTTTGAGCTCGCAATCCTCCTGCCTCAGGCTCCAGAGCCCCTAGGATTACAGGTGTGCACCAACTCGCCCTGCCAGCATAGTGCCTAATTGGGCTTTCTCAGTGAAAGAAACTCCCAAGTTTAGGGGTGCACCCTGTGTTGTTCCCAGTGGTGTCTTGTCCAAGGTCCTCAAGCAAAGTCAGGGCAGTGCCTGGGCCAGAAACGAGAATTACAAGTTCCCACCATCACTTAATCCCGAGGAAACTCGTGGCTCATTGAAAGGCAAGGACTGACAGGGGTCAAACAGCACTGGACATGGCAATAAGCGGTTTCTGGAACTCAGTGTCTGAGCACGAAACCTGTAGCATCCCTCAGCGAGGAAAAAGCCATTCGTTGCGTGCTCAGAAGAAAGCTTAGCGGCCACAAAACCCAACATACTCATCAGCTCGCAGATCCACTTCCCAGATCCCAAGGGAAGGGGTGGCTTGTCCAAATCCTCAGCCCCCAATGAGGGCGACGGTTACCAAAGCCACTGGCGCAGGAGTAGTCGCTACATGAGGACCACTGTTCTTAGGAACCCTTGGTCCTCGCCACAATCCCACCGAGGCGAATTCCACAGTCACCCTCACTTCACAGATGGGGAAACTGAGGCACGGGGCCTAGGCACCCTGCTCGAGGCCGCTGAGCTTGAGCTCCGCGGAACATTTCACAAAAGGGGAAACCGAGGCGCAGAGAGCACCAAGAGGCCTACCATTTCCAGAAAGAGGGGGTACAGGGCGGCACGGAGCTCACCACGGCTTCAGATGGGCTCCGCCCACTCGGGACTGTGACGTCACCGAGGCGGGGGAGACACCGTGGACCCCGGGAAGCCCGGCGGGGCCTCTCCGCTCGGGAACGAGGCCGGGCGCGGCCAGCGACCCAGCGGGCCAACGCAGACTCTCCGATCCCGGCAGGCGGCACAGAAAGGCGGTGGGTCCCCGCCAGGCGCAGGTGCCACTACCCGCTCCAGAAGCTGTGGCCTCTCGGCCAATCGGAGTCCCGCCTCTGGCTTGGCCCCGCCTCTTTCCCCCGACTTCCGGCGTCTCGCCATCTCCACGGCCATCCCCAGCGCGAGCGGCCCAGGGTCTTCTGGGTCATGTGTGGAAGCAGCCCCGGCCGCCCGCGGGCTCGTGGATCAGAAGCCCCCAGGGCCGCAGGCCTCTCCGCGCTGTCGGCTGGGGCAGCAGGCGGGGCGCGAGCGGCGGCCCAGCCCCTGCACGGGCGGAGCCGGGCGCGGGTGGCAGCTATCTGGGCGGTCGCTGGCGGCTTTCTGAAAGCGTCGCGGTCACCACGGTAACACTTTCCGCCCTGGCGTGGTGACGTCACATGCAGGTCGTCTGCGCGTGCGCTGGGGGAGGAGGCGGGTCCGTGGGGAACGGGCGTCCTGGCCTCTTGGGTGCCGTTGGGCGGTGGGCTGGTTGGGACCTCTGTGTGCGTTGGCCTTTGTACGTTTTGCCTCGCCACCTGAGTTAGATTCGATTGGCGAGACATCCGTAAGGATGCAAGTTTTCTCCATTTTATTATAGAAGTTTCAGTGCACCGAGTGCAAGTGTCCATATTTCTGCTCCCTTTTAAGGGATAATCTGGACATGGGTTCATAAACTCACCCACAAAACATCACCTCGTTCTTTTTTCTTTCTTTTTTTTTTTTTTTTTTGGTACTGTTGTAGGGACAGATGAGGCAGAGCAGAAAAGAAAGCAGGAAACAGTTTTACTTGGCTGCAGCCAGCTTCAGAGGGTGCAGGTTTTGCTGGAATCAATCCCCTGAACCCCGAGTTCAGGTAGTTCAGGGAGTTTCAGAGTTTTACACCCAGCATGTAAGGGGAGGGGCTCAGAAGTTCACAGTCTGCAGAAGTTCCCATAAGAGCAGCTTTATCTTTCACTGTTCCGGGCAAGTTAACCCTCCAAGGACCACACCTGAGAATGGGGAGAGCTTCTTCTCCCCTTTCTTTCCTCCCCCTGCCAGCTGTTACCAGGGAGCCCAGTTGGTAACTCCTCTTATCCTAAAAATGTAGACATCTCTGTGAAGCCCAGCTCCAGGCCAGAGGCGTAAAAATCACGTTTCATTTTCAAACACACTTTTACAAATTTCTGGATAAATGTTTGTGAAGCAGCACGCAGCACCTGGAGTGCTGCAGGCCAGTGGCCAAGTAATAGAGCAACAGGAAAATAGGAAGTTTACCTACATTGAACTCTTGTAGAGACTCTGTCGTTGATAGTCCTAAAATCAATTATGGTGAAGGTTTCTGGAGAAGCTTAGGTAAGGTTTTCTGAGGAGAAGAGCGTGCCACTACAGTTCTGGATATTCAGCTCACGGACACTAGACCACTGAACCCCATCCCCAGCCCTATTTTGTATTTTACTTAGAGACAGGGTCACAACTGAGTTGCTGAGGGCCTCGCCATTGCTGAGGCTGGCTTTGAAGTCGAGGTCCTCCTGTCTCAGCCTCCTGAGCTGCTGGGATTACAGGCATGTGCCACGGCGATCACCTCATTCTTATATCAAAAGATTGGCAAATGGGCATACAGTTACATATTTTAAAACAAAATGCTTAAAATATGTTTAAATTCTCCGTTTCAACCAACTTGATGAACTAACCAGATGTTGCTTCTATTATGACAGGACTTCTGTGCTGTTAGTTTGCAGATGATAAAATAAGGCATTAAGAGGTTATAACTTCCGCAGGGCACGGTGGTACATGCCTGTAATCCCAGCAGCTCAGGAGGCTGGCGAGTTCAAAGCCAGCCTCAGCAGCTTAGCAAGGCCCTAAGTAACTTGGCGAGACCCTGTCTCTAAATTTTAAAAAATAAATATTAAAAAGGGGTGGGGCTGGCTGGGGATGTGGCTTGGTGGTTAAACGCCCCTGGGTTCCAGTCCCTGTACCAAAAGAGAGAGAGAGACAGACAGACAATAGCTTCCTCCACATTGCTGTATCCAATAAGAAGTGGAACTGGGATTGAACCCAAGAAAAGCATGTCGGGAGCCTGGGCTCAACCAGGACACTGGCCCTCCCCAAATGCAGGCAAGAATATGCTGCTGGACCAGGGACTCAGCTGCTTCTGGGGCAGCCCCCAGGTCTTTACACAAAAGAACAGGGATGCTGGAATAAGGTCCGCAGAGGCCAGTCCCAGGTCTGTCACCGTGTGACCTTGGGCCGGCATCGAACCCTCTGAGCCGGCTCCCTCCACCTGTACAGCTAAAGCTCCGTAGAACCTTCTGGTAGGATTGGTACCTATATTAAATGATAGGTGACCTACCCCTGTCCCCTGTGTCAATGCTCGGCGTGGGGTGGGTGGAAGAATCAAGCACTTAGCCATTCAACAAGTGTGCATTTAATGGGGGGGGTCGACAATGTCTGGAGACCCCCCAAGAGGTTCACTTGGCTACTCTGGGCCCATCCTCTAACGCGGCCTCAAAGAGGCAGACAGAGCTGCTGCCACCCTCCACGCTGGCCATCCAGGGGACAGAGGATTCTCTGGGAGGTGGAGGCCCCTGAAGGTTGAGTTGGGCAGAAGGACGCGCACTAGAAAGCACAGCAGGGGTCGTTCCTGAGGAAGGGAAGAAGGGAGGGCAACAGTCTGTGGGTGTCCCCGTGTCTTCACGTCCTCATGCACTGCCAGGCCACCCGCGGTGCCCACCCACGGTGCCCACCCACGGTGCCCACGCACCTCTGCACGGCCCTCTGCAGCTCAGTCCCGCCACCTTCTTCCTGGGCCCCTCTCCCCTCACTATGCTCTGCCCGCTGTGTCCCCCGCACTGGCTCCTCCCCATCTCAGCAGGGGCTCAGAGCAGGGGGCTCTTGTAGCCCACAGAGGGGAGAAGGCTGCGTGGGTCACAGCACCTGTGATCTCTCGGGCCGCTTGCTTGTCCCCACCTGTCACTAGAGGGTCCGCTCCAGGAAGAGGGACCTCTCCCGGAAGCCACTCTACACCCTCATTGCAGAGCAAGGGTCCTGGAGCCCCAGGTGCCACAGCTCCCAAAGGAATGGCCCAGAGAAGGGGCTCTCACACTGCTCTGGGGTGGAGGGCTGGATCCAGCCTGCACCCCTCTAACAAAGGTGCTGTTTTGAATAATCGAGGCAGAATTCACCTGACGCGAAACTCCCCCTTTTAACCATTTTAAAGTCTGCAGCTCAGTCTTGTGTTCATACCCTCATGATGTTGTGCAGTCATCATGACTAATAGCAGAAATTTTCATCACCCCCAAAAAAGAACCCCTTACTACCCCAGCCCCTGGCAACTAGCAGTCGGCTTTCTGTCTCAGGCTTCGTCTATTCTGTACATTTCACATTAATGGAATTGTACACTGTGGTCTTTTGTGTCAGGCTTCTTTCACTTAGAATGACTTTTTCAAAGGTTCACCCATGTTGTGGCAAGTATCAGAGATTCACTCCTTTTTATGGCTGACTAGTATTCCATGGTACCAATACACCCCCTTCTGTTCATGCATGCATCAGCAGCTGGGTACAGCCAGGCCCAGCTGTTTGGGTACCGCCTGTGGTTGCTGTGCCTGCAGTGGACACAGTCTGGCTTGCCAAGCCAGCATACTTGACTGACTGGCCTTCACAAAGAACCTGGTCCCCCTCTGGCCTCAAGGGTCAGATACTCTCATACCAAAACAGAAAGGTGTGGCCCGTGCTGCGAAGGACGGTCCAGGGGGCGGGGAGCATCGTTCCTCCATCGCTGCCAGCTGCCCTACAGTGGTGTCCACCCCTGAGCCCAGGGGGGCCTAGGTGAATCTTGAGGCTCAGGAGGAATGTTCCAGGCAGGCAGAGGGAGGAACACCATTCCTTCCTGTGAACTCAAGATTCTTCTCCACCCTGTTCACCACTGGGTGCAGGATCCATCCATTGAAGGGTAGCTGATGAGGGCTGGGGCTGGGGCTCATGGCAGAGCACTCGCCTGGCACATGTGAGGCCTGGGTTCCATCCTCAGCACCACATAAAAATAAATAAAATAAGGGTATTGTGTCCAGCTGCAACTAAAAAATAAAACTTTTTTTTTAAATTTTTTAAAAATAAAAATTCACTGGGTAAGTTCCCCAATAAGTTAGACACAGAATTTCACTTGACCTCACAATTCCATTCCTAGGTGTGTACTCAGAAGAGTTTTACAGGTTCAAACAAAAATTTGTCCACAAATGTTCATGAAAGTCCTGTCCTCAACCATCAAAAAGTGGAAATGACCCAGTGTCTTTCAACTCTAAGTGGATAAATGAGTGTGGTAGATCCATGCAATGGAATACTATTCAGTCATACAAAAGAATGGTGTGCCAACACACACCATGACCTGGGTGAGCTTGGCCAACTGCATGAAGCCAGCCACGACACAGAGTGGGAGTCCACTTACAGGAAAGGTCCAGATGTGTGGACCAGTAGAGACGGACAGTGCACTCCTGGCTGCCCGGGCCATGGGGAGGGACCCCTAAATGGTAGTTCCCCTTTTCTGAAGGTATGGGGATGAATGTCGCCAGGGGCCAAATCAATGTTCTGTGTATCTTTTCACACTTCTAAAAACCCAAGACAAAAGGTGTCGAGTTCATTCACAAGGGAGCCCCCCGCGCCCCGCACGCCTGCTTCACTCCCAGTGGGCTTAGTGGGCCACCTTGGCGGCCACACAACAAGAAGGGCGGTCACTTGGGGCTCCCCCACAATTCTGTGATTCTGTGGCTGGAGCCTGCAGACCGCCGCACAGCGCCACCCTCCCAGCCGCCATACCTGTTGTCCACTTCCGGGTTACAGTAGTGGCAGTAGCACTTGGGGACACGGGCCAGTCAGAGGAAGAGGCAAACAGAAGCAGCAGGTGAGGTGCAGGCCCGCCCCTTGCCGCCCCCCCACCCGCCCTTCCCAGCCGGCCCTGGGTCCCCCCTTCCCCTGGGGTCCGGAGCCCTCGGCCGCTCACCCAGTCTCCTCTGTTGTAGGACACGAAGAGGAAGGTCACCATCATGTAGGCACACCTGAAGAGGTTCCAGTGGGTCCTCTTCGAGCTGAGCTTCTGGGGGAGGCTGGTGACCAGGACGGGCTTGACTGAGGGGACAAGGTGGGACTCGCTGTTCCAGAAAGCCTCGTCCTGGGAGCTCCACACCCATCCCCACAGCCTCCGGAGCCGGCTCCCGTTGTCACCGCCACTCACACATGCCAGCCTCCCATCCAGACCCGGCCCAGGCTGACCCGTCCCGGGCCTCATCAGACCCCTGCGCCCGGCCACTGGCCTGGATCCGCACAGGGGCCTCTGTGGCACCCTCAGGTCCCTCCCAGGGGCACCTGCCTGGCCCTGCTGCTTCCTCCTTCAGACCTCAGGGCCACCACGGTGCTCCTGCCCCCCCCCCCGTCTTCTCTCCCTCCCCTCCATTCAGGGACACCCACATGGTTCAGGCCCGCAGGCCTGCCCCAGCAGCCCCAGGTAGAAGCCCTGACCACTGCTGCTGGACAGGTAGATGCACATCCAACACAGAGTGTGTTCTGCTGAAACTCAGCAAGAGGCCCCCTCCCTTTCTGAGAGTGTCACTGGGTCCCTTGGAATGGGGGCAGGTCTTAGGAACCTCAAGCCTCCGGCCCTAGCTCTAGGACCTGAGCCCCGTCTCTGGGTGACGCAGACATGGGGACAAAGCCCTCCCGTGGGGACCACGTTGCTCCTCACTGCCCTCTAGCGCTCTGGCTCCATCCCGAGGGCCGATGTGCTGTGGGCTGTGTCCCTTCTCTCCCTGTCTGCAGGCTCTCGGGCGCTCACTGCTTCTGGCTCAATGCTCTTTCAGTAAAAAACCTGTTCCCTCTCTTCTCCCTTTGTGGAAAGAGGTTCTGGATGGGAGGGCATTTTGTTTTAAAATCTCACCAGCAGCAGCCTGTCCGCAGGTATGCCCCCCCACGCCAAGGCAGATTCTAGGTTCCCGTTAAGAAATGAGTTTTCAGCCAAGCATGGGGTGCACGCCTGGAACCCCAGCTACTTGTAAGGTGGAGGAGGCTCACAACTTGGAGTCCAGCCTCAGCGACCTAGGCCCTGTCTCAAAGTGAAATGAGGAGGCTGGGGAGGTGCCTCCGGACTCCCGTACTGAGGCCCTGGCTCAACCCCAGCCCTGGGGGAGGGGGCGTGGTCTTTTTTCTCTGCACACCTGGGAGAACACCAGTGTGGGAGTGGGAAGGACACAGGTCTCCTGGGAATTCGGGAAGGGACCTTAGGTGCTGCAGCGTCACACGCTCCTGGTGACTCCTTAACACACCAAGATGTCCCCTTCCAGGGCTGGGCTG